>NW_024056025.1:491388-826384 GCF_902713615.1 Scyliorhinus canicula
ACAGCATTTCATATTCTCAACGGAGAGATCTTAAGATCCTCAGGAGCAGTAGGCCATTCGGCCCATCAATCCTGCTCTTCTATTTAATAAGATGATGGCTGATCGGATTGTGACCCTAAACTTCATTTTCTTCCTGTCACCCGTAACCCTCAACTCCCTTTTGGATCTAACTGAGCCTTGAATATATTTAATGAAGCAGCTTCCACTGCTGTCTGGGAATTTCCTTCCTTGCCAGAGATCAGAGTCCTCATTGATTTTAGCCCAGCAGCTGCAAACCACGGAGCTGACAATGATGGTGAAGGGTTTGCGGACCCACAAAGTGTTTCCAAATCCTCCCACCCACCGCCTGACGCTGACTCCGCTTCTCCGGCTCCTTCCGCTAAAGGCCTCGACCCCACACATGCGCAATAATGTTCAGCTCTGGCAGCTGCACCACGCATGCTCCAGCTCCCTGGGAATGATTGACGGCAGTTGTGAACCAATAGAAAGAGGGGCGGGTCTGGAGGACCGAGTGAGTAAGGTTGGTCCTCCAGCCAATCGGAGACAATGAGGGGCGGGGCTGAGCTGTCTCGGGGCCGCGGTCGGTTCCGGGGGAGTTGACGGTGCTCCGGGAGGACAGATCTGCCAGGTTGGTGGAGAGGCATCAAAACATCCTTTTCAAGCTGAAACCATGAGAAATAACTTCTCCGTCCCCATATTTGCGCTGAACAGAGCCACAACTTCTCGTGATGGGCCTTGGTTGACGCCATCTTTCTGGTGGGGTGGAGATGCCGCCTCTGGGCTGGGGTGAGCACAGGGAGAAGTCTCACAAAACCAGGGTAAAGTCCAACAGGTTTATTGGAAATCACAAGCTTTCGGAGCGCTGCTCCTTCCTCAGGTGAAGTGGAGGCAGGTTCACAGGTACAGCGTAGATACATAGAACAGTACAGCACAGAACAGGCCCTTCGGCCCTCGATGTTGTGCCGAGCAATGATCACCCTACTCAAACCCACGTATACACTCTATACCCGTAACCCAACAACCCCCCCCCCCCCCCCCCCCCCACTTAACCTTACTTTTTAGGACACTACGGGCAATTTAGCATGGCCAATCCACCTAACCCCGCACATCTTTGGACTGTGGGAGGAAACCAGAGCACCCGGAGGAAACCCACGCACACAGGGGGAGGACGTGCAGACTCCGCACGGACAGTGACCCAGCCGGGAATCGAACCTGGGACCCTGGAGCTGTGAAGCATTTATGCTAACCACCATGCTACCGTGCTGCTTATCTACGCGCGTGCGGAGACACAATTGCCAGATAATTACAGCTGGAATGTGAGTCTCTACAGGAACAGTGTGAGTGGAGTGAGGGGTAATCGAGGTGCGAATTGTCTCAAACCAGGACAGTGAGTAGGATTCTGTAAACCCGGGCAGTATGGTCGGAGTTACATGTAATGTGATATGAACCCGAGATCCCGGTTCAGGCCGGCCTCATGCGAGAAGAGTTTGACGACCAGTTTCTGCTCGGCAATTCTGGGTTGTGTGCCTTTTAAAAAATAAGTTTAGAACATACAGTGCAGAAGGAGGCCATTGAGACTGCACCGACCCACATTAAGCCCTCACTTCTACCCTATCCCCGGAGCCCATTAACCCCGCCTAACCTTTTTGGACGCTAAGGACAATTTATCATGGTCAACCACCTAACCTGCACGTCTTCGGACTGTGGGAGGAAACCGGAGCACCTGGAAGAAACTCAGGCAGACACGGGGAGAATGTGCAGACTCCGAGCAGACAGTGACCCAGCGGGGAATCGAAGCTGGGACCTTGGCGCTGTGAAGCCACAGTGCTATTCAATTGTGCGACCGTGCTGCCCTAAAGTATCCAAATTAGAGTATTCAATTATTTTTTTCCAATTAAGGGGCAATTTAGTGTGGCCAATCCACCTAACCTGGACATCTTTGGGTTGTGGGGGTGAAACCCACATATACATGGGGAGAATGTGCAAACTCCACAAGGACAGTGACCCAGGGCCAGGATTCAAACCCGGGTCCTCAGCGCTGCAGGCCCAGTGCGAACCACTTATTATGCCGCCCTTGTTGTCGTGTATCTTTAAGGTCGCCATGGAGAATGTTTACCCAAAGACTGGAGGCTCAATCTTTCTGGTGGGCAAGATGCAGCAAGGCACATGTCCGGCCGCCACCTGTGTAAGGGGCAAAATTTTGAATGACTGGGAGGCGGTTGTTCCCCATTGTTCAGAATGGAGACAACCTGTCCATCAAACTGCATTAGTCTTTGATCTAGGGAATTTGACCCTCCATTTCCCTTGTTTGCAGGGACCCAGATGATAAGTAGAGAAGTCAAGGAAAAGAAGTGAATTCTGCTCTCTCGATCTCTCTCCATCCTGGGACATCGTGCACCATGCCTCCAAAGATTTGTGGGTCTGTTCTTTACTCTGGGCCTGAATCCATCTCCATCTGCTTCACCCCTGCTCTCCCGAATCACCTTCCACCATTGTTCTCTGTCTTCAGTAATGAATGAGTTTAACATATTTTAAATATATTTAGCAAGGTTCCATTGATCAGAAACTGAACTGGACTAGCCACATTAATACTGTGGCTACCAGGGCAGGTCAAAGGCTAGGAATCCTAGGTGAGTAACTCACCACCTGACTCCCTTCAAAGCCTGTCCATCATCTGTAAGGCACACGTGAGGACTGTAATGGAATACTCTCCACTTTCCTGCATGAGTGCAGTTCTAACAACACTAAAGAAGCTCAACACCATCCAGGACAAAGCAGCCCCGCTTGATTGCCTCCCCTTCCACAAACATTGAAACCCTCCAGCACCGACTAACAGTGGCAGCCGTGTGTACCATCTACAAGATGCACTGCAGTAACTCACCAAGGTTCCTTAGATAACACATTCCAAACCCACGACCACTACCATCTAGAAGGACAAGAGCAGCAGATACCTGGGGACCCCACCTGGAGGCTTCGCTCGAAGTCACTCACCACCCTGAGCTGGAAATATATCGCCGCTCCTCCTGTCGCTGGGGCAACATCCTGGAACCACTTCCCTAACAGCACAGTGGATGTACCTACATGCCCAGGACTGCAGTGGTTCAAGAAGGCATCTCAGTGCCACCTTCTGAAGGGCATCTAAGGATGGACGATAAATCCAGCATCCTGACAATTAACTTTTTTAAAAAATGTTATTGTTACTTCCACCGACCGTCTAAATGAGGTTTCCATCACTGCTCATCCCCCGACCATCTCACTGCACCTTTCAGAGTCAAGAATTGTTTTTCCTGTGGCGTAAAGCATTTCTCTTCCACTTCTGAGCTTATATTTTTTTTTGAAATAATTTTTATTGAAAAATTTTGAATTTATACAACAATAACACACCTGAGCCAGAAAGTCCAGAAAAGGCTGCCATCGTTTATAGAACCCTTGTAATTGATCCTCTCAGGGCAAATTTGACCCTTTCCAGTTTTATAAATCCCGCCTTGTCACTGATCCAGGTCTCCACACTTGGAGGCCTTGCATCCTTCCACTGTAGCAGAATCCTTCAACGAGCTACTAGGGACGCAAAGGCCAGGACACCGGCCTCTTTTGCCTCCTGCACTCCCGGCTCTACCGCAACTCCAAAAATCGCGAGTCCCCACCCTGGTTTGACCCTGGATCCAACCACCCTCGACACCGTCCCCGCCACCCCCTTCCAGAATTCTTCCAGTGCTGGGCATGCCCAGAACATATGGGCATGGTTCGCTGGACTCCCCGAACATCTGGTGCACCTATCCTCACCCCCAAAGAACCTACTCATCCCAGACCCGGACATGTGGGCCCGGTGCAGCACCTTAAATTGGATGAGACTAAGCCTCGCACATGAGGAGGAAGAGTTGACTCTTTCCAAGGCATCCGCCCAAATCCCGTCCTCTATCTGCTCCCTGAGTTCCTCCTCCCATTTAGCCTTCAGCTCCTCCACTGATGACGCCTCCACCTCCTGCATTACCTTATAGATGTCAGACACCTTCCCCTCTCCGACCCACACCCCCGAAAGCACTCTGTCCATCGTCCCCTGCGAGGGCAGCAAAGGGAATCCCTCTACCTGTCGCCTAGGAAACGCCTTTACCTGCAAGTATCTGAACATGTTCCCTTGGGGAAGGCCAAATTTATCTTCCAGTTCCCCCAGGCCCGCAAACCTCCCGCCAATAAACAGGTCCCTCAATTTGCTGAAGCCCGCCCTTTGCCACCCCCTAAATCCCCCATCCTTGTTCCCCGGGATGAACCGATGGTTGCCACCCAGTGGAGCCTCCATCGAGCCCCCTGTTTCCCCCCGATGCCGCCTCCACTGTCCCCAGATTCTTAGGGTCGCCGCCACCACCGGGCTCGTGGTAAACCTCTTAGGGGAGAGCGGCAACGGTGCCGTTACCATGGCACCCAGGCTCGTACCTCTACATGACGCAATCTCCATTCGTTTCCACGCCGCCCCTCCCCCCTCCATCACCCATTTACGCACCATTGACACATTGGCTGCCCAATAGTACCCCAGAAGGTTGGGCAGTGCCAGCCCACCTCCATCCCTTCCTCGCTCCAGGAACACCCTCTTCACTCTCGGAGTCCCATGTGCCCACACAAAGCTCAAAATACTACTAGTCACTCTCCTAAAGAAGGCCCTGGGGATAAAGATGGGCAGGCACTGAAAAAGGAACAAGAACCTCGGAAGCACTGTCATTTTAACGGGCTGTACCCTCCCCGCCAACGATAATGGCAGCATGTCCCACCTCCTGAACTCTTCCTCCATCTGATCTACCAGCCTGGTAAAGTTATGCTTGTGAAGAGTCCACCAGTCCCTGGCCACTTGCACCCCCAGGTACCTAAAACTCTCCCCTGTCCGCCTAAGCGGGAGCCTACCAATTCCTTCCTCCTGGTCTCCAGGGTGCACCACAAACACCTCACTCTTGCCTAAATTTAATTTATAACCTGAAAAGGTCCCGAACTCAGCTCGCAACTCCATCACCCCCGGCATCCCTCCCACCGGGTCCGCCACATACAGCAACAGGTCATCGGCATACAATGACACCCTATGTTCCTCTGCACCTCGCACCAAGCCTCTCCACGTCTCTGAATCCCTCAATGCCATCACCAGTGGCTCGATTGCCAGTGCAAACAACAAGGGGGGCAGGGGTCCCTCGGTAAAGCCGGAAGTACTCCGACCTCCTCCTATCCGTGGCCACGCACGCCATCGGGGCCTCATATAGCAGCCTTACCCATCTAATGAACCCTTCACCAAATCCAAACCTCCCCAACACCTCCCATAAGTACCCCCACCAGTGTTCGCACCAGCAAGGGGCCCACTAGGTCCACAAACTTTTTATAAAATTCCACCAGGAACCCATCCGACCCCGGTGCCTTCCCTGACTGCATCTGCCCGATCCCCTTAACTAGCTCCTCCAGCTCAATCGGCGCACCCAACCCCTCCGCCTTCTCCTCCTGCACCTTCGGGAAAGAAAGCCCGTCAAGGAACCTCTCCATTCCCCTCCTCTCCCCCGTTGGCTCCGACCGGTACAGTTCCCCGTAAAAGTCCTTGAAGACCTCATTCACCTCTACCCACTTCCGCACCACATTCCCACTCTTGTCTCTCACTCCAGCAATTTCCTTAGCCGCATCCCGCTTGCGGAGCTGATGAGCCAGCATCCTACTCGCCTTTTCACCATGTTCGTACACTGCCCCTTGTGCCTTCCTCCACTGTGCCTCCGCATTTCTAGTGGTCAGCAAATCAAATTTAGCCTGCAGGCTGCGCCTCTCCCCCAACAGTCCCTCCTCTGGTGCTTCTGCGTACCTCCTGTCTACCTCCAGCATCTTTCCCACCAGTCTATCCCTCTCACTCCTCTCGCTCCTCTCCCTGTGTGCCCGGATGGATATCAGCTCCCCACGAATCACTGCCTTCAGGGCTTCCTAGACCATCCCCACCTGAACCTGCCCCGTATCATTCACCTCGAGGTACCCCTCAATACTTGCCTGGACCCTCCTACACACCTCCTCCTCCGCCAACAACCCCACATCCAACCGCCACAACGGGCGCTGGTCCCGCACCTCCCCCATCTTCAACTCCATCCAATGCGGAGCGTGGTCAGAGATTGCAATGGCCGAGTATTCGGCCTCCTCCACTCTTGGAATCAGTCCCCTACTCACCACGAAGAAATCTATCTGAGAGTAGACCCTATGTACGTGGGAGAAGAAAGAGTACTCGCGTGCCCTCGGCTTCACAAACCTCCATGGATCCACCCCATCCATCTGGTCCATAAACCCTCTCAGTACCTTGGCCGCCGCCGGCCTCCTACCCGTCCTAGAGCTGGACCGATCCAGTGAAGGATCCAACACCGTATTAAAGTCCCCCCCCATGATCAGACCTCCTGCCTCCAGATCCGGGACCCGTCCCAACATACGCCTCATAAAGCCCGCATTGTCCCAATTTGGGGCATACACACTAGCCAGTACCACCTTCTCTCCTTGTCGCCTGCCCCTAACCATAACATACCTACCCCCTTTATCCGCCACCACCTCCGATGCCTCAAACAACACATTTTTCCCCACCAGAATCGCCACTCCCCGGTTCTTCACATCCAACCCAGAGTGGAAAACCTGCCCCACCCATCCCTTCCTCAGGCGGACCTGGTCCGCCACCTTCAGGTGGGTCTCCTGAAGCATTGCCACATCTGCCTTTAGCCCCTTCAGGTGAGCCAGTACCCTCGACCGCTTCACCGGCCCATTCAACCCTCTCGCATTCCAGGTGACCAACCGGATCAGAGGGCGTCCCACCCCCCTCCCCCATTGACTAGCCATAGCCCGTCGACTGCCCGCCCCAGGCCAGCACCCCCTGCCCGACCCAGTCCCCAAGCGACAACACCTCACCTCTGTCCCCCCAGCCCCCACTAGCTCCTTCCTAACCCTACCAGCAGCAACCCGGTATTCCCCTTTCCCCCCCTCCCTCTCCCCCCAGGCGAGGAACCCTCTTAGCCCCGAACCGTCCTGCATTGTACTTCCGTGGGTCAGCTAACTTCTGCTGACCCCGGAAACTCTCGCCAATAACCCGACCCCTCCCAAAGTGGGATCATCCCCCAATCTATCCCTCCTCCAGGCACCGCTCCAGCGCGGGGAAGAACCAGTTAAGGCCCCGCCTCCCCCCGTCATCATCTCCGCCCCCAGCCCCGCTGCGCGGGAAACCAGAGGAAAGCCCGCGCTTTCGCACTGCCCCACCACACCCTTCTGACGCAGCTCCCAAATACCAGCCCCACTCCATACCCCCAACCCGACATAGAATACAACAAACCCCCCCAACCCTCCCCGCAAGGTACAAAACTCAAACAATGCCCCACAGCAAAAAAAACATAACAGAACAACACCCCCATAAATAACCATATCAAAATTGCAAAAGTACAAAAAAACAAAAAAAAAAGGAAGAACACAGCAACAGCAGAAACCAGCAATAAAGCATTACAACCGACCTCGCAACCCCCAACCCCTAGTTCAAGTCCAGTTTCTCCGTCCGCACGAAGGCCCACGCCTCCTCCGGGGAATCAAAATAATAACGCCGGTCCGAATAAGTTACCCACAGGCGCGCGGGCTGTAACATTCCGAACTTTATCTTTTTCCTGTAAAGCACCTCTTTCGTCCGATTGAATCCAGACCGCCGCTTAGCCACCTCCGCACTCCAATCCTGGTAGATCCGTACTACCCCATTCTCCCACTTGCTGCTCTTCACCTTCTTGGCCCAGCGCAGCACACACTCCCGATCACTGAACCGGTGGAACCTCACCAGCACCGCACGCGGGGGTTCATCCTCCTTAGGCCTCCTGGCCAGTGCTCTGTGTGCTTCCTCCAGCTCCAAGGGCAGATGGAAAGATCCGGCCCCCACTAGCGAGTTCAACATCGTAGCCACGTAGGTTGTCAGGTCCGACCCCTCCAGCCCCTCCGCAAGGCCCAAGATCCGCAGGTTTTTCCGCCTCATGCGGTGATCAAGCTCCTCGAAGCGTTCCTGCCACTTCTTGTGGAGTGCCTCGTGCCCCTCCACCTTACTCACGAGGACCACGGCCTCCTCCTCTCGTTCAGTGGCCTGTGTCTGCAACTCCTTGATGGCAGCACCCTGGGTCGTCTGAATCTCCGACAGCCTTCTGTTTGTTTCCTGCAGAGAACTCAGTACCTCAGCCTTGAAGTCTGTAAAGCAGCGCAGGAGAGCAGCTTGTTGCTCCTGGGCCCACTGTTTCCACTCCTCTGGAGCTCCGCCGGCCGCCATCTTGGATTCCTTCCCTCGTTTTTTCTGGGGAGCTGCTGCCGTTTTTTCCTCCTTTCCACTCCGAGTTCGAGTCATGGACTGCAGGGAAAGTCGATCAGCACACCTTCCCCCACCGGGAGACGTCGAAAAATTTCCATTTTGGGCTCTAAAAAGAGCCGAAAAGTCCGTTTAAAATGGGAGCTTCCAAATGTGCAGCTTCCTACGTCATCGCTGCCACCGGAAGTCCATTGTGAGTCACTCTCAACGTGCAGGTTAGACTACTCCGAATCTCACTCCGCTGCCATACAATGCCGCCTTCTCCCCGCGAAAGGCCACCCGCCTTATCTGCAGCTCCGTCATCAGGTCTTGGTATATTCATATGCCAGCGTCTTCCCACACCTCGCCTCTGCTTTGCCCAGCTCAAAACCCTCTCCTTCATGTGGTCACTGTGGAAGCAGAATACCTGCCCTTGGTGGCTCATTCGCTTTAGGCTTTGGCCTGAGCGACCGATGTGCCCTGCCCAACTCGTAGCGGGAGGCATCTTCCCCCTCCCTCATCAACTCCTCAAACATCCTCACAAAGTACTCAGCTGGCCTCAGGCCCTCCACCCCCTTGGGCAGGCCCACAATTCTCAAATTTAGCTTTCTCGGCCTGCACTCCAGGTCCTGCGTCTTGGCTCTGGGCCCTTTGTTCACCTCCGCCACCCTCCGCAGCTCCTCACCCATCATGGTGAACACTGTGTTTAGTGCAATTCATGTCCACTCTATTAATCCCTTTAACTGGGCTGGGGTTGAACATCAATAGGAAATAAATCAGAACTGTCAGAATGAACATGGTCCATTCTTGGGTGTAGGAATCCAATCCCTGTAATCACATGTGAACTCTCTGGTGTTTCAGACGAGCGGATGGCTGAGTGAATCCTCTGCCACACACGGGGCAGGTGAACGGCTTCTCCCCAGAATGGATTCGCTGGTGGTTCATCAAATCCCTTCTGCTTTTAAAGCTCTTCTCACAGTCAGAACATTGAAAAGGTCTCTCATCAGTGTGAACAAGTTTATGTGCCTGAAGCTGTGATTTTGTAGCGAATCCCTTCCCACACTGAGTGCAGGTAAAGGGTTTCTCCCCAGTGTGAACTCGCTGGTGATTCCTCAGATTCGATGGACGAGTGAAACTCTTCCCACACTCAGTGCAGGTGAATGCTTTCTCTTCAGTGTGAACTTGCTGGTGACTAAGAAGCAATGTTGATCTAATAAATCCCTTTCCACACACGGAGCAGACAAATGGCCTCTCACCAGTGTGGACACGCTTGTGATCAGTGAGGTGGGAAGAACAAGTGAATCTCTGCCCGCACTCAGAGCAGTGGAATGGTCTCTCCCCAGTGTGAACCCGTAGATGTTCAGTGAGGTTGGATGAACACCGGAAGCTCTTCCCACACTGAGAGCAAGCGTAGGGTTTCTCTCCAGTGTGAACTCGCTGATGTGTCATCAGACTGGACTCCCAGGTGAATTCCTTTCCACAGGTGGAGCAGGTGAACAGCTTCTCTCTCGTGTGAACACGTTGATGATTAATTAGACCCCCAGCATTCTTATAGCTTTTCCCACAGTCGGAGCAGTTGAAAGTCCTCTCCCTGGTGTGACTACGTCGATGAATTTCCAGCCCCGATGGGGATCTGAATCCCTTCCCACAGTCCCCACATTTCCACGGTTTCCCCATGATGCCGGTGTCCTTGTGTTACCAAGGCAGTGACATAGTGGTTTTGTCACTGGACTAATAATCTAGAGACCCAGGGTAATGTTCTGGGGACCCAGGTTCGAATCCCACCGCGGCAGATGGTGAAATTTGAGTTCAATAAAGATCTGGAATTCAAATTCTAATGATGACCATCAAATCATTACCATTGGTTGTAAAAACCCATCTGGGTCACTGATGTCCTTCAGGTCTGGCCTACATATGACTCCAGATCCATAGCAGTGTGGTTGATTCTTAAATTCCCTCAGGGATGGGCAATAAATGCTTTGACAACTCGCGATGCCCACATCCAATGAACAAATAAAAAACAGGCTGGATAATCAGTTGAAGCCTCCTCTACACACAGAACACATGTACGGTCTCTCCCTACTGTAAACGGTGCAATGTTTTTTCAGGCTGTGTAACTGTTAAAGCTCTTTCCACAGTCAGTTCACTAGAACTCTCTCACTCGTGTGTGTGGGTCTAGGTGCTTTTCCCGTCACACTGATGTTTCCACAGTCAGTTCACTGAAACACTCTCACTCGGGTGTGTGCTTGTCCAGTCACAATGATGTTTCAGATCCTTTCCCACAGGCAGAACAGACAAACATTTCTCCTTCCACATTCAAAGGCTGATGATAGTCAGACCACGATGAACGTGTCAAATCCGCTCCTTCCAATCCACTGTAAAAGGAGTTGACAATGTCAGTATCACTTTCATACCAGGATAGGAATTCAGAGCAAATAATTCTCATTTCTGTGGAATATTCTTCCATCTCTTGTTTCCCCAAACATTATCACAGATCATCATAGAATTTATAGTGCAGAAGGAGGCCATTAAGCCCACCGAGTCTGCATGGGCCCTTGGAAAGTGCACCCCACTCTATTCCCGTAACCCCACCAAACCTTTTTTGGACACCAAGGGCAATTTTTCATGGCCAATCCGCCTAACCTGCACAACTCTGGACTGACAAAGGGAGAATGTGCAGACTCCACACAGACAGTGACCAAGCCTGGAATCAAACCTGGGACCTTGAAGCTGTGAAGTAACTGTGCTAACCACTGTTGTACCGTGCCACCCAATCAAAGTAAAGGAAAGCAAAATCCCAACAAAAACAAAGGAAAGCAAGGGGATGGTGGTTTACAATACTGCCTCATGGCGCTGAGGACCCAGGATCGATCTGGCCCCAGGTCACTGTCCATGTGGAGTTGTACATATTCCCCGTGTCTGTGTGGGTCTCACCCCCACAACCCCAAAAAGATGTGGAGGGTAGGTGGATTGGGCGCACTAAATTTCCCCTTAATTGGAAAAAAAGAATTGGGAACTCTAAATTTGGGGGGAAAAAACAAAGGAAAGTTTTTTTAACTAAACCAGAATGTTTCTTTCAGTGTCTCAGAAACACTCTACACCCTGAGGTACCAACAGTTGTGGAAGGTATCAAGTGTACTGGTGAACACCTCATGGTCCAACTCCAGGGCCACCTAAACATTGACAAGACCACGGAAGAGAGGCCAGCAGCCCTACATTCTCCCCCATAGGACTCACCTATCTGGATCTACAAATTGGTGTTTTAAACAGATCAGGAGCAGACCCTCCGCTCCGAGTAGCCAACACCCCTCTGTGCAGTAAAGCTGACCTTCTCAAAGAGTATCCTGCCTAAGCCCACACTCCCATCCTATCCGCATAACCCTACATGGGGCTGGTTTGGCACAGGGCGAAATTGCTGGCTTTTAAAGGAGACCAAGGCAGGCCAGCAGCACGGTTCAATTCCCGTACCAGCCTCCCCGAACAGGTGCCGGAATGTGGCGACCAAGGGCTTTTCACAATAACTTCATTTGAAGCCTACTTGTGACAATAAGTGATTTCCATTTTTTTTTCACCTAACCTGCAGATATTTGGGTTGTGGGAGGACAGCAGAACACCGGAAGAAATCCAACCAGACACAGGGAGAATGTGCAAACTTCACAATGACAGCTACCCGACCAATGAATCGATTCCGGGTCTCTGTGAGGCAGCAGTGCCAACCACAGTGCCGCTAATTAACAATTTTAAACTAATCAAATATCTTAAGTACGGGCACTAGGACCCAGTTGGAAAAGAGATCCAAAAGTCCTGCCCATTCTCTCTTCGTCACCCTGACGCCAGCGCATGCGCTCTTCTCCTAGTTGAACCAACATGGCGGCCGTTCACACGGGTCTGATCCCAGGAACAGGATCCAGAGCCACAAACTCGCGACCGCAGGGTCTTATTTAGGGTTCGCGGACTTCACTCGGGAGCTGAGAAACTCTCCCCGTCCAGAGCTGGCTCGATCACTCCCCCTGGGATTCCATATCCTTACCAGTTTATTGAAGCCCATTTGAACCACCTCTTCCCGGTTCCCTCTGACACGGAACAGAGGAGCCATCCAGAATGCCCCGCGGCCGGCTTACCCTAGAGCATGCGCACTCAGCGCCTGCGCAATGAGCCAGTTGGATAGAGCGGTTTCCCGGCCGCGGTGCATTGTGGGAACTATAGTCACCATTCATTAACTACAGTAGTAAAGTATTTTTATTTAATTTTAATTTTTAAAAAAATAATCTTTACTGTCACAAGTATGCTTATATTAACACAACTATGAAGTTACTATGAAAAGCCCCTAGTCTGCATATTCCGAAGCCTGTTCGGGTACACAGAGGGAGAATTCAGAATGTCCAATTCACCAACAAGCACGTCTTTCGGGACTTGTGGGAGGAAACTGGAGCACCCGAAGAAACCCACGCAGACACGGGGAGAACGTGCAGAGTCTGCACAGACAGTGATCCAAGCTGGAAATTGAACCCGGTAACCTGGTGCTGTGAAGCATCAGTGCTAATGACTGTGCGGCCGTTCATCAGGCTGCAGGTGATGTTTTTAGCCTTGACAAGTCCATGGGCCAAGTATTTATTCAATGTGAAAGGTTGCAGTCCCTGCATAGTTACCTGAAGGCACTGCTCCTCAATATTTGGTTAATTTTGGCCCCGAAAGACGTGCTGTTAGGTAATTTGGACATTCTGAATTCTCCCTCTTTGTCCCCGAACTAGTGTGGTGACTTGGGGTATTTCACAGTAACTTCATTGCAATGTTAATATGAGCCTACTTGCGACAATAAAGATTAGATTGACGAGGCGGGCAGGGGGGTCTTGTGCAGCAGTGTGGTTGCCTCTGAGCCAGAATCTCGGGATACGAGTCCTACCCCAGGACCCGGGTGGGAACAGGCACTGAAGCCCTGCCCACCATATTTTACATGTCCAAAACTAGACGCAAACACTCTCCCTATTAAATCAGCAGTTAACCTTTGGCTTTTTGGGGGATAAAGACTGGAGCTGCAAATGAGGGACCCGCAAGTTCACATTCAGGGTTTGTGGCATTCACCAGGTGTTTAGAAACCCTCCACATCCACCCACCGGCTCCATCGCTCCCTCCGCATTCCACATCTTCACCAGTTTGGCGATACGACAGACAAGAGACTTACCATCACTATCACTGCGCATGCTCCGGACACCGGGCGGTACTGCGCTTGCGCACTGCTCTCCTGTGGTGAGAATAGAGGACAATCTCCACCGCAGGGGATACTGGGTATAAACACTGTCATTGAAAGTTAAAAACAGTGAATTGTTTTGCTATCATGTGGCGAATGGGTGCGATGAGGCAGGAATCAATAAAATTAAGAACCAAATTATACAGATACCCAAGTAAACCTTTCCTTCTGGTAATTTGGACATTCTGAATTCTTCCTCCGTGTACCCGAACAGGTGCCGGAGTGTGGCGGTGCAGGGGATTTTCACAGTAACTTCATTGAACTGTAATGTAAGCCTACTTGTGACAATAATAAAGATTATTATTATTATTGTGCATAAGCCAGTGGTTCTTTCTATCCAGGGGCCTTTTAATGCTCCTGAGGTAGGAATCTGACCTGAACTTGATTGTGTAATAATAATAATAATAATCATTATTATTGTCACAGGTAGGGTATGAGAGGTCTATGAAATGCAGGACAGATTAAACGGTGAAAGGGATGCAAGGCACAATGAGATGGTAATCGGAAATATAGAAAGATTTCTAACCCTGATGGTGTCCATTCTGTCGAGTGGACGATTCAGTGAATCGGGAATGGTGAGAGTGTGGTGCTAATAACGCCAGGGTGACAGGGTTGGTCCCCGTGCTGGCTGTCCAAGTTCCCCTGTGTGCACATTTGCTGCATTCTGTTATGATTCTTGGATTTGGATTTATTGTCACGTGTACCGAGGTACAGTGAAAGTATTGTTCTGTGTATAGTCCAGGCAGATCGTTCCATACCTGAAAACATAATACATACTATGGATTACCTCCAGAGTTGACAATTCTAATGTACTCCTGACGGCTCTGCCACATTCCCGCATCTATAAAATTGAGGTCATTCAAAATTCTGTTGCCCCATGTCTTAACTTGCACACTATTTACACAACGCACCTTCCTCCTCTAATTGTGGCCCCTCTTGCCCTCCATTTCAATTGTGCACGATTAGTGGCCCTGCTCCTTCAGTTGCCTCAACACTAAACTCTGGAATATGTTCTACCCACTTCCACATCCTGTCAGCCTGCTGAGATTTAAACCCGTGTCCCCAGATCATTCGCCTGAGCCTCTGGATCACTAGTCCAGATGGCATGCCCACTGCACCATATTCTCCCCTCAACTTGGGGTGAGAAAAGGGCGGCACGGTGGCGTAGTGGTTAGCACTGCTGCCTCACAGTGCTGGGGACCCGGGTTCAATCCCGGCCACGGGTCACTGTCCATTTGGAGTTTGCACACTCTCCCGGTGTCTGTGTGGGTCTCACCCCCACAAACCAAAAGATGTGCAGGGTAGGTGGATTGGCCATGCTAAATTGCCCCTTAAGTGGAAAAGTTTATAAAAATGAAATAAATTTGGGGTGAGAAAGCAGATGAGCAGCAGAGTTTTGGATGATTTCAGGTTTCCAGGTGCTGGGAAGCAGAGTTAATGTGAGAGGCAAGTCAGGAATGCATTGAATACTCAAACCTCAAGTTGATGTGGGTATGAATGAGGATTTCAGCAGCAGACAAGCTGTGGTCGGCTGGAGACAGGTAACATTACAGAGGTGGAATTACTTGGTGTTTGTGATAGAGTGGATATGTGATCAGAAACTCGTCTTGGATTTAAATCTGACACGGAGATTGTGAAGAGTGTGGTTCAACCTCAGACAATTCCCAGGGAGAGGGATGGACTCGGGAGTGGGATTTGAGGTGGTGGTGGCTTAGGTCTTCCCAATGTTTAATTGGAGGAAATTTCTGTTCATCCAGTGGATGTGGGATAAGCAGTTTGATAATTTAGTAACAGTGGAGGAATGGAGAGGGATGGGGTGAGGTAGAGCTGGGTGTTGTCAGTGTACATATAAAAACTAATAGTGTTTTTGGACTGCGGGATAGTGGATAGCACTGATGCCTCATAGCACCAGGGACCCGGGTTTGAATCAGGCCTTGGATGACTGTCAGTATGGAGTTTGTGCATTCTCCCCAAATCTGTGTGGGGTTCCACCGGGTGCTCCCACAGTCCAAAGATGTGCAGGTTAGGTGGTGTTATGGAGATAGGGTATGGTAGTGAGCCTAGCTAGGGCGCTCTTTCAGATGTACAGTGCTAACCCGATGGGCCGAATGGGCTCCTTCCACGCTGTAGGGATTCTATGGATTCTAGTGCCATCATGTCGATGAGAAATAGGAGGGGCCTAGGATAGATCCTTGGGGAACTCCATGTTGGAGAGGAAAGGGAGGTTGGAGATGGGGTGGCCATTTGCAAACAAGTTGGGCGTCAAGGGTTGTTTTCTCGGGAAGGGTGAGGGTGGTGTATTTGAAAGTGAGAGGGGCAAAACCAGAAGAGAGAGAGAGAACTGTTAACAATGTCAGTTAATGTGGGGAAGTTGGATGGTCAGCAGTTTAGTGAGAATAGGGTCAATGGAGCAGGAGTCAGGTCTCATAAACAAGATGAGATTGAACAGAACATGACAGGAGATCGGAGAGAAACCGGAGATAGATCCGAGTTCACACTCAGACAAGGGGGAGTTTTAGACACAGTTTGGCCTGGCGGAGCAAGTGGAAAGGAGGGAAGCAGCAGAGGCAACTGACCAGATTGTCCACTCACTGTAATTACTTATGAATTCGCTGGTGTCTCATCAGGTTGGATGACTGTGTGAATCCCTTCCCACACTTGGGGCAGGTGTATGGCCTCTCCCTAGTGTGAACTCGCTGGTGTGTCAGCAGGCTGGATGACTGAGTGAATGTCTTCCCACACTGGGAGCAGGTGAACGGTCTCTCCCCAGTGTGAGTTCGCTGGTGTACAGTGAGGTCAGATGATGTCTTGAACCCAGTTCCGCAGTAGGAGCACCTGAACGGTTTTTCATCAGTGTGAATATGTTGATGGCACATAAGTTCTCCGGAACTTTTGAAGCACTTCTCACAGTCTTGGCATTTAAAAGGTTTCTCATCACTGTGAACACGTTGATGGTGGAGCAGTTCCCGGGAACTTTTGTAGCACTTCCCACAGTCTTGGCATTTAAATGGTCTCTTCTCATTGTGAACACTCTGGTGATTCAGCAGAGTGGATAACTGAGTGAATCCCTTCCCACACTCAGAGCAAGTGTAAGGTCTCTCCCCAGTGTGAACCCGTTGGTGTGTCCGCAGGTTTGATGACCTACTGAACCCACTGCCACACACGGAGCAGGTGAACGGCCTCTCCCCACTGTGAGTGCGCTGGTGTTCACTGAGTTGAGATGACTGCTTGAACCCAGTCCCACAGTGAGAGCATCTGAACGGTCGCTCGTTGGTGTGAACACGATGATGGAGTATCAGGTCCCGGGAACTTTTATAGCACTTCCCGCAGTCTGGGCATTTAAATGGTCTGTCGTCCGTGTGAACTTGCTGGTGCGTCATCAAGTCAGATGACCGAGTGAATCCCTTCCCACACTCCCGGCAGATGAATGGTCTCTTCCCAGTGTGAACTAGCTGGTGTCTCAGCAGGTTGGATGACTGAGCGAATCCCTTCCCACACACGGAGCAGTTGAATGGTTTCTCCCCGGTGTGCACTCGCTGGTGTTGCAGCAGGCTGGATGATCGAGAGAATCCCTTCCCACAATCAGAGCAAGTGAATGACCTCTCCCCAGAGTATCTGGAATGATGAATTTCCAGTTGAGATGTGGATCTGAATCCCTCCTCACATTCCCATGGTTTCTCCTCACTGTGAACGGGGCTTTTTCCTTCCATGGTCAAAATTCACAGATATTCAGGTTGCAACAAATCAGATCCTGATGTAACGTTTGGTTCGAGTTTTCTGACTGCAAATCTTCCCCTTGTAACACTCTGTCAAATTGATTGAAAACAAAAAAAAGAGTGAGAGAGAACCCACAAAAACACAAAGGCAGATTGTAAAATTGACCTAAATAAATCTGGTCATTTGTGGGGCCAGCACTGGGTGAAAGTGACCATGAAAACTGCTGGATTGTCATAAAAAACAACTGGTTCACTAATGTCCTTCAGGAAAGGCAACCTACCACCTTGCCTTAACCCACCTTTGCAAGAACACAAGAAATAGGAGCAGAAGGAAACCATTCGGCCCGTCAAACCTGCTCTGCCATTGAACACAATTATGGCTGATCTTGGTCTTCCATTCCCCTTTCCTGCCAGCTCCCCAATCTCCTTCACTTCCTGAGAGACCAAAACTCTCACCATCGTAACCTTAAATATATTCAATGGTGGAGTATCCACAATCCTTTGTGCTGGGGAATTCCATGTGACAAGAAAGACAGAGAGAGAGAGAAAAGTAGAGTGAGTCCTGGTGCAGAGACAGAAATTATGAGGGAAAGGGAGAGAGAGAAGGGAGTGGGAGTGACAGGAGCAATGGAGAGGCATTTTCTCAACCTAAATCGGAATCACAATTTGACAGAATCTCCAAAACCCTTAACCATCCCCTCAACAAACTCCATCCCTGTCTGTCTCTGCCAAATATCTGAGCTGAAGCAAACTGTTCACAACAATGGTGAAATATTTCACCCCTAGATGAGCTCCCAAACACATATCCACATCGCCACCAACATCACCTATTTCGTAACGTTTCTCTGAAAAGTCTCAATATTTTATTCTGGTCCAGGCACAATATAAATACGAATTATTGTCACAGCTCTGGATACGTATCATTGTTATGCCCCATAAATAACAATATGTAACTCAGAGTGAAAAAGTTTGATGGACATTCTGAGATGATGAAACATTTGTAAAAATGTTGCCCCCAACAATGATGGCGACTGAGCCTGCGCTCTGCTCCAATAGATAGGTTAGGCGCGCGTGCGCACTGCAGCGAGCACGCAATTTAAAAAGGTGTCTGCGCATGCGCATGGACGCCAGTACGAAACAAAGATGGCGGTCGCTTCGTTCTGTGAGAAAGCTGCAGCCTCCGCTCAGGTCACCGGGTCCCGGTAGGTTATTTTTCCGGGTTTCTTGTTTCTATCATATGTTTACGAAGAGTGCCTAACGACCGGGCTGATCCCACTGACCTGCCATTCTCACCTTTACGGATTGTGAATCGGAGAAAGAACCTTCTTCACGTCGCCATTAATCACACTGCGCATGCTTCACTCAGCCCAGTCCCGGCTCCTCCCATTCACTGCGATTGCTTGGAGGACCAGCTGCTCCCACTGGGGCCTCCGGTCCCGCCCCTCTGCTTCGGTTGGTCCGGAGATGCCGTCAATCATTCCCCGGGCATTGTGAGGTATCAGGTGAGAGGGCGAACAGAGTCAGCATAGTTTTGTGAAGGGTAAATCGTGTTTGAATCATTTGCTGAAGTTCTTCGAAGATGTAACAAGCCAAATGGATAATGGGGGTACTGTAGATGTGTCTGGACTTCCAGAATACATTTGATGAGGTGCCGTACAAAAGGTAATAAACAAGGTAAGATCCCATGGGGTTGACAGGTAATGTAATATATAATATTTTTTAGTGTCACAAGTAGGCTTACATGAACTTACGTAATTTGGCAGCAGGTAGCACAAGTGGCTAGCACGGTGGCTTCACAGCTCCAGGATCCCAGGTTCGATTCCCAGCTTGGGTCACTGTCTGTGTGAAGTCTGCACGTTCTCCCCGTGTCTGCGTGGGTTTCCTCTGTGTGCTCCGGTTTCCTCCCACAGTCCAAAGACATGCAGATAAGGTGGATTGGCCATGCTAAATTGCCCTTAGTGCCCAAAATAGGTTAGGAGGGGTTATTGGGTTAAGGGGACAGGGTGGAAGGCACCCACTACCCTCTGTGTAAATAAAAAAAAACTTGCCTCGCACATCTCCTCTAAACCTATGCCCCCTAGTAATTGACCCCTCTACCCTGGGGAAAAAGTCTCTGACTATCCACTCTGTCTATGCCCCTCATAATTTTTAGACCTCTTAATCAGGTCGCCACTCAGCCTTCTTTGTTCCAGTGAGAACAAACCAAGTTTATTCAACCACTCCTCCTAGCTAATGCCCTCCATACCAGACAGCATCCTGGTAAATATTTTCTGCACCCTCTCTAAAGCCTCCACATCCTTCTGGTACTGTGGCGACCAGAATTGAACACTACAAGTGTGGCCTAACTAAGGTTCTATACTGCTGCAACATGACTTACCAATCTTTCTACTCAATGCCCCGGCCAATGAAGGCAAGCATGCCGTATGCCTTCTTGACTACCTTCTCCACCTGTGTTGCCCCTTTCAGTGACCTGTGGACCTGTACACCTAGTTCCCTCTGTTTGTAGGTAAAGATTTCCAGTATCTGTGTGACTGGAGAAGCACTGAGATAGAATATAGAACAGTGCAGCACAGAACAAGCCCTTCGGCCCTCGATGTTGTGCCGAGCCTTGTCCGAAACCAAGATCAAGCTATCCCACTCCCTATCATTCTGGTGTGATCCATGTGTCTATCCAATAACCACTTGAAAGTTCCTAAAGTGTTCGACTCCACTATCACAGCAGGCAGTCCATTCCACACCCTGACCACTCTGAGTAAAGAACCTACCTTGGACGTCCCTCATATATCTCCCACCCTGAACCTTATAGTTATGCCCTCTTGTAACAGCTACATCCATCCGAGGAAATAGTCTCTGAACATCCACTCTATCCCCCTCATCATGTTATAAACCTCTATTAAGTTGCCTCTCAACCTTCTCCGCTCCAAAGAGAAAAGCCCTAGCTCCCTCAACCTTTCCTCATAAGACCTATCCTCCAAACCAGGCAGCATCCTGGTAAATCTCCTTTGCACCCATTCCAATGCTTCCACATCCTTCCTATAGTGAGGTGACCAGAACTGCACACAATACTCCAAATGTGGTCTCACCAGGGTCATGTACAGTTGCAGCATCACCCCACGGCTCTTAAACTCAAGCCCCCTGTTAATAAATGCTAAGACATTCTTCTTCGCGGCTCTATCCACTTGAGTGGCAACCTTCAGAATCTGTGGACATGAACCCCAAGATCTCTCTGTTCCTCCACATTCCTCAGAACCCTGCAGCTGACCCTGTAATCCGCATTCAAATGTTTCCGAACAAAATGAATCACCTCGCGCTTATCAGAGTTAAACACCCATCTGCCATTTTTCGGTCCAGCTCTGCATCCTATCAATGTATCTTTGCAGCCTATAACAACCCTCCACCTTATCCACTGCTCCACCAATCTTGGTGTCATCAGCAAATTTACTGACCCATCCTTCAGCCCCCTCCTCCAAGTCATTAATAAAAATCACAAATAACAGAGGACCCAGCACTGATCCCTGTGGTACACCGCTGGTAACTGGTCTCCAGTCTGAAAATTTTCCATCCACCACCACCCTCTGTCTTCTATATGATAGCCAGTTACTTATCCAAGTTTCCCTCTATCCCACACCTCCTTACTTTCTTCATGAGCCGACCATGGGGAACCTTATCAAACGCCTTACTAAAATCCATGTATACGACATGAACTGATCTACACACTTAGTTACCTCAAAGAATTCAATCGAATTTGTGATGCAAGACTTACCCTTCACAAATCTGTGTCAACTATCCCGGATTAAGCTGCATCTTTCCAAATGGTCATAAATCCTATCCTTTAGGACCTTTTCCATTAAGTTTCCAACCACCGAAGTAAGACTAAAGGACTTATAATTACCAGGGTCATTCCTATTCCCTTTCTTGAACAGAGGAACAACATTTGCCACTCTCCAGTCCTCTGTCACTATCCCCGTGTACAGTGAGGACCCAAAGATCAAAGGCTCTGCAATCTCATCCCTTGCCTCCCAAAGAATGCTTGGATATATCCCATCTGGTCCACGGGACTTGTCAACCTTAAGGTTTTTCAAAATTGCTAAGACATCTTTCCTCAGAACATCTACCTCCTCCAGCCTACCCGCCTGTATCACACTCTCATCCTCAAAAACATGTCACCACTCCTTGGTGAACACCGAAGAAAAGTATTCATTCAACGCCTCTGCTATCTCTTTTGACTCCATGCACAATATCCCACTACTGTCTGTGACCAGCCCTAACCTCACCCTGGTAATTTTTTTATTTCTCACATAAGAGTAAAAAGCCTTGGGGTTTTCCTTGATCCAACCCACCAAGGACTTCTCATGCCCCCTCCCAGCTCTCCAAAGCCCTTTTTTTTAGCTTCCTTGTAACCCTCAAGCGATCCAACTGAACTTTGTTTTCTCATCCTTATGCTTCCTTTTTCCTCTTGACCAGACATTCAACCTCTTTTGTGAACCATGGGTCCCTCACACGGCCATTTCCTCCCTGCCTGACAGGGACATACCTATCAAGGACACGCAGTATTTGTTCCTTCAACAAGCTCCACTTTTCATTTGTGCCTTTCCCTGACAGTTTCTGTTCCCATCTTATGCTCCCCAATTCTTGCCTAATTGCATCATAATTACCCCTCCCCCAATTATAAACCTTGCCCTGCCGTATGGCCCTATCCCTCTCCATTGCAATAGTGAAAGACACCGGATTGTGGTCACTTATCTTCAAAGTGCCCTCCCACAAACAAATCTAACACTTGGCCCGGTTCATTACCCAGTACTAAATCCAATGTGGCCCCTCCTCTTGTCGGCCTATCCACATATTGTGTCAGGAAACCCTTCTGCACACACTGTACAAAAACTGCTCATCCAAACTGTTCGACCTATAGAGGTTCCAATCAATACTTGGAAAGTTAAAGTCACCCACGATAACTACCCTGAGACCTCCACACCTACCCATAATCTGTTTTGCAATTTCGTCCTCCATATGTCTGTTACTATTTGGGGGCCTATAGAAAACTCCTGACAATGTGACCGCTCCTTTCCTATTTCTAACTTCAGCCCATACTACCTCAGTAGGCAGATCCCCCTCAAACTGCCTTTCTGCTGCCGTTAAACTATCCTTGATTGATTAACAATGCTACTCCTCCACCTCTCTTACCACCTTCCCTACTCTTACTGAAACATCTATACCCCGGAACTTCCAACAATCATTCTTGTCCCTGTTCTAACTATGTCTCCGTAATGCCCACAACATCGTAGTACCAGGTACCAATCCACGCTCCCAAGTTCACCTACCTTATTCCGGATGCTCCTTGCATTGGAGTAGACACACTTCAACCCACCTTTCTGTCTGCCGGTACACTCCTGCGCGACCTTGATATCCTCCTCAGTACCTCACTACTCTCAACACTGGCTTCTGGTCTACGGTTTGTTTTCCCATCCCCCTGACAAATTAGTTTAAAGCCCCCTGAAGAGCCGTAGCAAATTTCCTTCCCAGGATATTGGTGTCCCTCTGATATATCTGAGATATATAAAATCCTGGTTAGACACCATCTGGACTGCTGTCATTTAAAAAAAAAAAAGCTGGACATCTTCAGCATATTGGGCAGCGCCTGTGGAGAGAAACACAGTTAATGTTTCAGGTCAGCATCATCTTTCATCAGATCAAGAACAGTGTTCCCATTAGGGACAAAGGGGCAATCTGTAAGTGGAGCCAGAGGACATTGGTTGGATGTTGAACGAATGCTTCACATCTGTCTTCACCCAAGGGAATCAGGAGGCAGATATGGAACTCAGACAGAGAGACTGAGGTTCCTGAGCAAATTGAGATAGGGAGTGACATGGTATTGGAGGTGTTGGCAGGCTTAAAGGCGGACGAATCTCCAAGACTGGATGAACTGTGTCCCAGGATGCCGTGAGAGATGAGGGAGGAAATTGCAGGAGCTCTGTCCCAAATTTTTAATTCCTTTCTGGCCACGGAGAGGTGCCAGAGGCCTGGAGATCAGATAATGTGGTCCTACCTTAAGAAAGGTTGTAGAGATAAGCCAGGGAACTACAGACCAGTTAGTCTTGCGTCATTGGTAGGGAAAATATTGGAGAAACTTCAGATGGAGAGACTTATCTTCACTTGGAGAGGCAAGATTTGATCAGGAATAGTCAGCGCGGCATTGTGAGAGGAAGGTTATGCCTAACAAATTTGAATTGATTTTTTGAATGTGACCAGCTGTGTAGATGAGGGTCGTGCAGTTGATGCAGTTTGCTGGATTTCAGCAAAGCCTTTGACAAGATCAGACACAGGAGAACACAAGACCTAGGAGCAGGAGTCGGCCATCTGGCCCCTCGAGCCTGCTCCGCCATTCAATGAGATCATGGACACAGCTCCACTTTCCGGCCCAAAAACCATAATCCTTACTTTATAAAGATATTTTGTAAAGAAGGCAAAAGCACATGGGATAGAGGTGACATCATCGGATGGATTAAAGATTGGCTTAGCTGTGGGAGACAGAGGGTGATGACAGACGGCTGCTTTAGTGACTGGAAGCCAGTATCCAGCGGCATACCACAGGGATCCAGCAGAGTGAGAATGGAGGGAGAATGTGTGGGATGGAGATTTGCAGCTTTCGGGGAATAAGAGGGAGGAAAGAATGTTCCATAGGTACCAGAATTGTTTGTTCTGAGTTTCTATCCTGTACTGTGATGACTTTTTAAAATTGTTTTCACAGGATATTAGATGAGGCAAAATTACAGACACATATCTCAAACGTTACACCTCGGTCTGACAGTCACTCGATTCCCTGGAGCCTGAATATCATCGGCCTTTGAATCTAGAAGGAGAAATGTTTACCGGAACTGTCAGCTAAAGGTTTCAAACATCAGTGTGACTGGCAAAGCACCGAGACCCACACAACACACACTCGAGTCAGAGTGTTCCAGTGAACTGACTGTGAAAACATCAGTGTGACTGGAAAAGCAGCGAGACCCACACAACACACACCCGAGTGAGAGAGTTCCAGTTAACTGACTGTGGAAAGATCTTTAATCAGTTGCACAGCCTGAAGAAACATCACAACATTCACTGCAGGGAGAGTCTGTACCCGTATTCTGTGTGTGATAAGGGCATCAATGAACCTGGAGAGACACAAGGTGACCCGCACTATGGGGAAACCGTGGAAATGTGGGGACTGTGGGAAGGGATTCAAAGCTCCGTCTGTGCTGGACATTCATCAACGCAGTCACACTGGAGAGAGGCCGTTCACCTGCTCTGACTGTGGGAAAGGGTTCAGTGATTCATCCAACCTGCTGATGCACCAGCGAGTTCACAGCGGGGTGAGGCCATACACCTGCTGTGATTGTGGGAAGGGGTTCAGTCGATCATCCAACCTTCAGTCACACCAGCGAGTTCACACTGGTGAGAGGCCATTCACCTGCTCTGAATGTGGGAATGCGTTCACACTGTTATCCCATTTGCAGACACACCAAAGAGTTCACACTGGGGAGAAGCCTTTCGCCTGCTCCCAGTGTGACAAAGGATTTACTAATTTATCCAATCTACAGAAACACCAGCGGGTTCACACGGGGGAGAGGCCATTCACCTGCTCTCAGTGTGGGAAGGGATTCACACAGTCAGCCAACCTGAAGACACATCAACGAGTTCACAAGCAATAACAGGGGTTGGATTCTGCTGTTATTGCTGCTGTTAATCACATCCAGGATTGATATGCTCACAATTGGTGATGTGGGAGGGTTTCTTTCGGCTGGACTGGCCGGTCTCCCAACTTTGCTTCCAGTTGGTTGATGTGTTAATTCCTGGCTAATTTGCTGTCAGTCTAGATTCAATAAAATCTGAGATGGATTTGCAGGTATCATATCATTTAATAATAACTAACTTGCAAGGCTGCATCAATCCATAGAGCTACAGGGCACACATACTGTCTTCTGCAACATCCAGGAGTAAGAGAGATCGTATACAGAGAAGCTTATGCTGATATATTCAAACTCACAATACAATTCACATATAAGCTTCCCATTGGTCATTCTATACACCTCCTGACCTGGTCCTATATCCTAATTGGTCACTTTGCATTGTAACCCCAGCATCCTTTTCACCATGCGGCTACCCTCCCCCGAGGGTCTCAAACAGGCTTTTGCTAAATCCCTTTGTCCTTTGTCTGTGAGCTCACTACCATCGGACCGGCCCTATTTATCTATACTATTTTAACTAATAATCCTATTTTTATCATTCATTTATTCATTTCTTCAGATGCTGAGCCGAGAGGAGCACATTTCCACTGAAATGATTCATAAACTGATGATGGACATCTATTTCATCCTGAATAGTGGTGTTTTTTCCTACCAGTTTAGGTGGATCTAACATAAATACATTTGTCTCTGTTGCATTGAGTCTACAGCAGAAGCCCAGGCCAGTCGGCTTAATTGGTCTGTGTCAGTATTAATGCCCCACATGCGTTTCCACCCACCCCTCTACATCTCCCCCATCAGCAGCTCCTAATCTTTTTCCCTCATGTATGTATCTAGCTTTCCTTTCAATGTATTCATGCTGTTCACCTCAACCACTCACTGTGGTGGTGAGTTCCATATTCTCAGCACTCACTGGGTAACAAGGTTTCTCATTAACTCCCTATTGGATTATTGAATCCCCTCATAATCTTAAAGACTTCCATTAGGTCACCCTTCCTTCAGTCTTCTCCTTTCTAGAGAAAAGCAATCCCAGCCTTTCCTGGGGGTTAAATGCTCTCAGTCCGGGTATCATTCTTCAGAATCTTTGCTCCTTCTCCAGTGCCTCTATTTCCTTTTTCTAAATGGAGATAAGCAATGCTGACAGAGCTCCCAGTGTAGTCGAACCATCGTTTTAAACAAGTTGGACATTTCCTCCGTGCTTTCCAATTCTATCCCTCTGGAATGGAACCCTGTATATGGGCCCCACACTTTCGGAAAGACGTGAAGTTCTTGGAGAGGAGACTTAAGAGAGTGTACCAGGGATGAGGGACTTCAGTGAGTTGGAGAGACTGAAGCAGCTGATATTGTTATTTTGAGGTCAGGAGATCAACGAAGGCCATTCAGCCTATTGATTCCCTGGAGCAAACTAGTCCGTCCCATTACCGCAATCTATCCCTGTAGCCCTGCAAGTTTAGTTCCCTAAATGCCAATTCAGTTTCTGTTTCAAATTTTCGACTGTCTTCATTCCCACCCCAGCTCACAGGCAAGTTCCAGGTCATTTCCATTCGCTGCATCAAAATATTCTCCCACACGCTCCCCCTGCATCTCTTACCCGAAACCTAAAATCTGTGTCCTGCTCGTCCTTGTCCCTTCAGCTAATGGCAACAGCTTTTCTTTATCCACCTTATCTAAACCTGTTCTAATCTTGTCCACCTCTATCAACTCTCCCCTCAACCTCCTTGATGAATCTCTGTCTCTATTCGGGCACCCTGGATATCCGTTATCCCTTCTCAGTTCCCAAAAATCAGAGGTCAAGTCTGTGTTTTTTGGCAAACTCCACTGGAACTTTATTTTGTCAGCTGTAGTGCCCACTGGTAACTTTATTTTCAATACAACAGTTAGTGTTCTGACTCGCCCATTTGCAAGCTAGTCAGATTGATTGTCTTTAGTGAATACCGTGGTTGAGTTTTAAAATACAGATCGTGGTAATTCTTCAAATCATAATACACAGTATAAAATGACTCAGTGATTTAAACAAAAGAAAGATGACAATTTAGCAAAAGCAACAAGGAAATAAGTTTTAGAAAAATATGGATTGATTCCGGAATGGGTTTTTCCATCCTGGGTAAGTTATTCTTAAGGAGATTCCTACCTTAAGGTCTCAGGCTAGCAGGATGGTGCAGTGGTAGCACTGCAGTCTCACGGCACTGAGGTCCCAGGTTTGATCCGGACTCTGGGTCACTGTCCATGTGCAGTTTGCATATTCTCCCATATTTGCGTGGGTTTCGTCCCCACAACCTAAAGATGTGCAGGGTAGGTGGATTGAACACGCTAATATTGCCTCTTTAATTGGAAAAATGAATTGGGTACACTAAATTTTTTTTTTTTTAAATCTTAAGGTCTCGTCTTCTTTTCACCCCGATTGGCTTTAACTAATTTATAATTCACTCAATTCGGCCAAATTGTCTGTCTATCAATTTTAAGAGATATATGTATTTAAATATATTGGTGCCAATTTCTCATTCCATCGCCTGCCAATTTTCTAACTTATCCACACGTGCATCGAGACATTATTGGGGAAATACAGTTTTCGCTAAGAAATTATCAGCCCTAGACTGGATGTTACTACAGAGACGGAACTACCAGTTCTTAACTGTATAACAATGGGGCCTTTCATCTAGTTGATGTCATTGTTCTTAGAATCGTAAGCAAGTCTCAAGCAACTTGCAAAATGTAAAACCTGAGAAAGAAATTTGAGCGTGTTATCTGGATTAACCCTTAATGGGTTCCCA
Source organism: Scyliorhinus canicula (assembly GCF_902713615.1). Taxonomy (NCBI): domain Eukaryota; kingdom Metazoa; phylum Chordata; class Chondrichthyes; order Carcharhiniformes; family Scyliorhinidae; genus Scyliorhinus; species Scyliorhinus canicula. The sequence goes on from NW_024056025.1 coordinate 519,135, forward strand.
GCTATTTGTTGCACTAAAGTAATGCCTACTGTGAGTATAGTTAATTTATTCTTAATGAGTTCTCATTTAAACTTTTTATATCTGACAAGAAAAGTCAATTTCTATAACTCCTTTACTCATTGTGAACAACCCCAGCCTGACATCCACAGTAAAGAAAACAAAGAATATGTTAATGTCTGAAATCAATTGGGAATGTTTAATTTCTGTTTTAAAGATATTCTGAATATGTTGTCCTGGACAATAAATGAATTGGAATACTTTCCCTTGGGTGTGTCTCAATGGAATATATCAATCTGGTATCCACCTACGTTCTCGTGAAAGTCTGGAATGTGTAAATGGGATGAATAAGTTGATCACTTTCTCTTGGAAATATTTACATCCTTGCCCATGAACTTTGTTTTAAAGAAGTTCAGCCACTACATAAAATATCAGCACCGTAACATGGGGAGATAAGAAAGACAGACTCACTTTGGTCTTTTCATCAGCACATCTGAGAGTTAAGAATGTGTGACATGATTTGGGGATACTGGTGTGAGTGTGCAGATGTGATTTGTTACATGTGAAAAACAGCAAGTTTAAATTCACAGTGAAATGGGCTGAAGAGCGGGTCCCAAACACACACAGCTACTTGAGACACAGCAGGAGATAAAATGGTTAATGTGACCAAGGGATTGAGACAACATTGTGACAGCACCAAGGCGTTGACACACACTCCAGAGAGAAACTGACTTTAAAACAATCAATGGAGATGGTGCTTCTACCCAGAGTGTAATGGTAATGCTGCTGCACTTAGATACTACTGCTCAGACATTAGATTGTGTCTGCTCTTATTTATACTGAATAAAATCTAACCACTGCCACCAATAAGGGCTATAACTGTGAATCATTTCAGAGTTTGGGGAAGTGGGGGTGTTAAGGGTCAATACAAATCAGGAGTTGGCCCCTCGAGTCTGCTCCACCATTCAATGAAATCAGAGCTAATCTGATTGTGGTCTCAACTCCTTTCCTTCCTCCACCCTTTCACTCTCTTGTCAATCAAGAATCTATCAAATTCAGCCTTAAAGCAGATTCAATGGCACTGCCTCCACCACTCTCTGGGGAAGAAAGATTCATAGACCCACAGTCATCGGGGGGCAAAATTATCATCAGCATCTTAAATGGGAGACCCCTTATTTGTAAATGGTGTCCCCTAGTTCTAGTCTCTGCCACAAGGGGAGGCATTCTCTCTCTCAATTCCAGTCAGCGTCTCATGTGTTTAAATAGGATCATCTTTCGTTCTTCTGAACTGCAAGGGATACAGGCCCAACCTGTCAAACCTTTCCTCAGAGGGGAACCCCCTCATTCCGGGTTGTTAACCTTCTCTCTACTGCTTCTAATGCTGTATCTCATTACTGAAATAAGGAGACCCAAACGGTACACAGTGCTCTAAATATGGTCCCACGAAGGCCCTGTACAACTGCAGCAAAATATCCTTACCTTTTGTTTCCATTTCCTTTGCAATTAACAACAATATGCCATTGACCTTCCTGATCATTTGCTGTACCTGCAGACTAACTGTATCAGGGCACACTGATCCCTCTGTAACTCCAAGTTCTGCAATCTCTCCATTTAAATAATATTGTTTATTTAATACTTCCTGACAAAATGGACAATTCACATTTTCCAAAGTTATGCTCCAGCTGACAGGTTTTTGCCACTCACTTAACCTATTTGTAATCCTTTGCAGATTCCTGAAATCCACTTCACAAATTACTTTCCTACCTGCCTTTGAGGCATCAGAAAATGTAGCCTCCAGACATTCAATCCCGTCATCCAACACATTCATACAGATTGTAAATGGTTGGGAGCCCAGCACTGAACCTGGTGACATTCCACTTGTCACATCTTACCCACCCAGAAATGACCCATTTATACCGACTGGCTGCTTCCTGTTCACAAACCAATCCTCTATCATTGCTGATATGTTGCCCCCACACCCATGAGTTCTTATTTTGTGTAATAACCTTTGATGTGACACCTTCGGAAATGATAAAAGGACATCTACAGGTTCCCCTTTATTGACATCCCTTGTCACTTCCTCAGAGAACCTTGCTAAATTAGTCAATAAAATGAAATGAAAATCACATTGTCACAAGTAGACTTGAAATGAAGTTGCTGTGAAAAGCCCCTAGTTGCCACATGCCGGCACCTTTTCGGGGAGGCTGGTACGGGAATTGAACTGTGCTGCTGGCCTGCCTTGGTCTGCTTTCAAAGCCAGAAATTTAGCCCTGTGCTAAACCAGCCCCTAATGTTCTAGTCATGTTCAGAATGTTCTAGTCAATCACGGTTGATTCCCTGAACCCATTTTCAAACACTGTCAAAAGAAAAATCAAACTTCCTTTACCCCTCTGGTTCCTTTGCCAATGACCTTAGACGGACTCACTTTCTGTTAAAGAGCCTGTCGAACTCTCACCCACTTTCCCGAAAGTGAACAAATTTAATCAGGAAAAGTCAACAAATTCAAATATTTTCCTGTGAAAAGTTTATTGATCAAACAGAACATGGTTTAAAAAAATAACAGAAAATTACTTGAGGATCAAAGACAACCAGAGTAACAGGATGTTCACAATATTCTGGTCCCAAATAGTTTCCCTTCAGCTCCTTTGTACCCTGTTCCCGTGACTCCCCGCTTTGGACACGGGGCACTGAACTGTCAGGTCCTGTCACCCCTCTCCACTGAACCCTGATTGGTTGGAGGTCCAGTTCCCAGTCGGCCTCTAGCACCTTCCTGTCTCTATTTGCGACGCACATGGCAGTTCCCCAAATGGGGAACAGGCCCCGTTATTGTCAGCTAAATTCAGCCCTCTGCTCCGTCACCAGGCTGTCATTGACATGAGCAATAGAGACAGAAAGGTGCCTGAGGGTCAAATAGGAAGACAAAACTTGTGGATTTAGACCCCCATAAAGGTCAGCAGCTTTTGAGAAAAAAATCAAATTCCTAGTCAACAAATGAAAGGATGACACGACGGGACTTCAAGTTTTATGACTTTTGCACTGATAATGGCACCGTTGCTGCTTCCGTCGATGCAGTGCAGCACGGGCCCGGGGTGACGGCGACATTGAGGATCTGGGGTCAGTGGAGATGGCACAGAGGGGAGGCAGGGACTTCAATCTGGTCCCCGATACAGAATAATCACTGGTTCGTTCCGGGTAGAATAGACGCGGAGTTCCTAAGTTGGCACAGGGTGGGTATCAAAAGGATGGGGGACGTGTTCATTGATGGGACTTTTGCTCGTCTGAAGGAGAAATTTGGGCTACCCCCGGGGAATACCTTTAGCTACATCCAGGTTCGTGGAAAAGGTGGGGGAATTCCCACTGCTGCCTGCCCAGAAGATACAGGACAGGGTGGTCTCAGGGGTGTGGGTAGGGGATGGCAAGATATTGGAAATATATCAGGAGCTGCAGGAGGCGGAGGGCTCGGTGGAGGAGCTGAAGGGCAAGTGGGTGGAGGAGCTGGATGAGGGCCTGTGGGCTGACACCCTGGGCAGGATCAATTCCTCCTCACCTTGCGCCAGGCTCAGCCTGATTTAGTTTAAGGTGGTGCACCGGGCGCACGTGACAGCGGCGAGAATGAGCAAGTTCTTTGGGGTGGAGGACAGGTGTGTGAGGTGCTTAGGGAGCCCGACAAATCATGTCCATATGTTCTGGGCATGCCCGGCACTTATAGGGTTTTGGATAAGCTTCGCAAAGGCTATGTCCAAGGTCTTGAACACTCGGGTAAAACCGAGCTGGGGATAGCGATATTTGGGATATCGGACGATCCGGGAGTGCAGGAGTCGAAAGAGGCCGGAGTTCTGGCCTTTGCCTCCTTAGTAGCCCGGAGAAGGCTCTTGTTAATGTGGAGGAACGCAAAGCCCCCAAGCGTAGAGGCTTGGGTCAGTGACATGGCGGGATTTCTCAGGTTAGAGAGGATAAAGTTTGCCTTGCGTGGGTGCTTACAGGGGTTCTCCAGGCGGTGGCAACCATTCCTTGACTTTCTCGCGGAACATTAGGTGGAGGTCAGCAGCAGCAGCAAACCAGAGGGGGTGGATGGATTTACTTAGGCAGTGGATGGATTTCATTTGAAAAGGGCAGATACCCCACCTTATTTTGTTAAATTAAGTTGCTTTCTGTTTTACTGCTATGTTTTCTTTCCGTTGTTTTCTTTTGGTAGTACTTTGTAAAAATTATTGAAAAATTTTGAATAAAAACAAATTTTTTAAAAGTTTTATGACTTTTAATCCAACAAAAACAAACCAGAAGCTACTTTAACTCGGAAACCTACACGTTAAACTATAAACGAGAACTGTGCCCTTGCAAAATCTAAAATCACACTCCACGATTATAGTAACTCTGTCCTGGAAGTCGAAACTTAATTGTGTCAGAACCTGTCCAAAGTGATGATTCATTCCCGAGGATTTACTTCTGTTCTTCAACCAAGACACAGAGGTAAAAAAAGGGAGAATAGAACAGAATGTGAACTAGCAAAATACATAAAAATGGAGTGTAAAAGCTTCTGTGGCTACGTAAAAAGGAAACGTTTGGCTCAGACAAAGATTTGGCCATTCCAGACAGAGTCAGGAGAATTTAGAATGAGGAAGAGAGATCTCTACAGCCACCTTGTTCAACACTCTGGGATGTAGATCATCAGCTTTTGGGGATTTATTCACTTTCAACCCCATTAATTTCTCCAGGACGACTTTTTCACCAATACTAATCTCTGCCAGTCCCTTCGTTCTCTGGGTTGCCGGTTGTTGGTGAGACATTGCTGAAACTCAGTAGAAATTCAAGTTAAAAACTTGTCAGGTGCAAATAAGAATTGTTTTATTGAAGTTCATTGGTTACAACTTGAAAATGATTTAAAAGGTAGTTTGTAGATAATTTGATTTTCTTCAAAGAATCACAGGAATTATCTTCTGAGACAATAGCCTGAACACAACTTTAAAAGTCAAAGGCTGAAGTCAAAGTATGAAAATGAAATAGGAATACAGAACTCTTTTCTAATTCTCTTCCTTTACTCTCTCTCTCTCTCTCTCTCTTTCTGTCTTGTTCTCTTTGTCTCTTTCCTGTCTCTTTCTCTCTGTGTCTTTCTTCTGTCTTTCTTCTTGTCTTTCTGACTTTCTGTCTTCTTGTCTTTTCTCTTGTCTTTCTGACTTGTCTAAAATGGTGGCCAAATCATCCATGGATATACTCTTTGATATCTGTCTTAAGCGATCCGATCACACCCCAATATAATCCTAATTGGTTTAAGCTATATTCAAAACACATTTGATTTGATAACAAGCCGTCCATCCTCCCAATGCAATGCCACTTCCAATTGTTGCTTATCTGCAACAATTAAGACATTATGTCATCTCATCATACTATAATTTAAACTGTTTTTTTGACACAGTTCTAAAATGTTTTGGCTTGTATACGTTATGGAATGTGGTTCAGGCTGTTATCACAAGTGGCTTTTGAATCAGAACAATGGGTCCTTTGATTATACCACCTTAAAACCCATGGGATTTCGCTGCTGCCCTTGAAAGAATGTGATGTTTTTATCAGTGGTTCTGTTTTTCCCAAACACATGTCTGAGTTTGGAAGTTGTATATTTCTTTCATTTTAAAACTGGGATTTAATATTTCTGTCTTAAACAGTCTTCTTACCTATATTAAGTGTATTTAAAATACCTGACTTCTACACCTCTGCACTTTTCGCTTTACCACTCATCTTAGTGTCATCTGCAAACTTGGACACATTGCCCTTGGTCCCCAACTCCAAATCATCAATGTAAATTGTGAACAATTGTGTACCCAACACGGATCCCTGAGGGACACCACTAGCTACTGATTGCCAACCAGAGAAACACCCATTAATCCCCACTCTTTGCTTTCTATTAATTGACCGATCCTCTATCCATGCTACTACTTTACCCTTAATGCCATGCATCTTTATCTTATGCAGCAACCTTTTGTGTGGCACCTTGTCAAAGGCTTTCTGGAAATCCAGATATACCACATCCATTGGTTCCCCGTTATCTACTGCACTGGTAATGTCCTCAAAAAATTGCACTAAATTATTTAGGCAGGACCTGCCCTTTATGAACCCATGCTGCGTCTGCCCAATGGGACAATTTTCATCCAGATGCCTCGCTATTTCTTCCTTGATGATAGATTCCAACATCTTCCCTACTACCAAAGTTAAGCTCACTGGCCTATAATTTCCTGCTTTCTGCCTACCTCCTTTTTTAAACAGTGGTGTCACGTTTGCTAATTTCCAATCCACCGTGACCACCCCAGAGTCTAGTGAATTTCGGTAAATTATCACTAGTGCGTCTGCAATTTCCCTAGCCATCTCTTTTAGCACTCTGGGATGCATTCCATCAGGGCCAGGAGACTTGTCTACCTTTAGCCCCATTAGCTTACCCATCACTACCTCCTTAGTGATAACAATCCTCTCAAGGTCCTCACCTGTCATAGCCTCATTTCTATCAGTCGCTGGCATGTTATTTGAGTCTTCCACTGTGAAGACCGACCCAAAAAACCTGTTCAGTTCCTCAGCCATTTCCTCATTTCCCATTATTAAAACTTCCTTCTCATCCTCTAAAGGACCAATATTTACCTTAGCCACTCTTTTTTTGTTTTATATATTTGTAAAAACTTTTACTGTCTGTTTTTATATTCTGAGCAAGTTTACTCTCATACTCGACCTTACTCTTCTTTATAGCTTTTTTAATAGCTTTCTGTTGCCCCCTAAAGATTTCCAAGTCCTCTAATCTCCCAGCAATCTTTGCCACTTTATATGCTTTTTCCTTCAATTTGATACTCTCCCTTATTTCCTTAGATATCCACGGTCGATTTTCCCTCTTTCTACTGTCCTTCCTTTTTGTTGGTATAAACCTTTGCTGAGCACTGTGAAAAATCGCTTGGAAGGTTCTCCACTGTTCCTCAACTGTTCCACCATAAAGTCTTAGCTCCCAGTCTACCTTAGCTAGTTCTTCTCTCATCCCCTTGTAATCTCCTTTGTTTAAACACAAAACACTAGTATTTGATTTTACTTTCTCACCCTCCATCTGTATTTTAAATTCCACCATATTGTGATCGCTCCTTCCGAGAGGATCCCTAACTATGAGATCATGAATCAATCCTGTCTCATTACACAGGACAAGATCTAGGACCGCTTGTTCCCTCGTAGACATGTAAAGGAACGTGTTAACATTGAACTCCTGGGTAAGGCCTGCTGGGCCAAACATGGAACTGAAAATCAATATTATGCCAAACATTTTTACAGATTCTGATTTTTGACCGCACGCTTCACATGTGATGCGTGAATCCATGATTTATTTCCTTGGGAGTTTCACGGCTGACTGAGTTGTGAGTAATATCTGGTAGGGGCCTTCCCACTTGGCTGCTAACGGTTTGCGCTGAATTTTTTTTACGTAAACGGATTCGCCGGGCACCAAGTCGTGCCCCCCCTCAGGAGGATCGCCCCACACCTGACAGCATTTGTTACGTTTTGACAACAACTAAGTAAAGCATCAGTAACCTGCAAACCTCCTGGCAAACAGCACCTGGAAAGTGGGTTCCATTGTCTGAGTCAATGCTCGCTGGTACTCCCCATCTGGGAATATAGTCTTTGTATAGGACTTTGGCTGTGTGGGTGGCTGTAGCCCTCTGGCTGGAGCAGCCTCTCCCCATTTCGAGAGGTTATCCACTATTACAAGGACATCAGTGTATCTTTGGCATGCAGGAAGGGTGATGTAATCGACCTGTTTGTTCTGGAATGTTGCTGCAGGGGCAGGAGCTTTTAGCTGAAGCATTGATCTTATGGGTCCTAAGTTGTTCTTTTGACAGGTTACACAGCGGTTCGATACCAATTGTGCATGTGTTTGGAACCCTTTGCCAGACCAACTTTTCTGGAATCGAGCCATCATCTGTCCTGGGGCTAAATCTCCCCATGAATGGATCTGTTGGGCCAGAAATGGCATCAGTGCCTGTGGTGCAACTGGTTTATCCGTCTGAACTTGTCTCCAAATATCATCATCATACCACTGGATGCCCGAGTCTAACCATGGCCATTTCTCTTGTGCAGTGTCATGTTGCATTTCATGTAGATCTTGTAATAAATTGGTCACTCACAATTTGTAGATGTGTCTTGGTTCTGCTGAAGAATTTCACTGGAAGGCAGCTTCCTTTGCAACTCGGTCTGCAAGGGCATTTCCTTGTGCTTCTATCGTGTTGTCTTCAGTATGGGCCTTGCACTTTAGAATGGATACTTCCTTTGGCAAAGCTATGATTTCTAGGAGGTCATCATTTCAGCGGTGTGAGTCTGGAACTCGCTGTCTGACAGGGTCATAGAAGCAGAAATCCTGATCACTTTAAAATTAATGTCTTGGATATCCAATTAAAGGACTGGGACACACAGGACAATCGACTGAGATCTGCAAAATGGGATTAAGCTGAATAGCTCCACTGCAGCCAGCACACACACAATGGGCCAAATGGCCTCTAACTGGACCAGAGCTTTTGAGGTTTTTACTCTGATAGTTGGAGTTTGTTTCTGATGATAATAACTTCTAAGGGAGTGGAGATTAACATTCTAGATATTGATGAAATAAATCAGCTGTTTTAAACACGTTGTAGATTTTTGTCTTTCCCGCCTGAGTGTTTAGCATCACCTGGCTGGAGCTCAGAAAGGACAATCTCACCTCATAGAATCAGAGAATTTACAGTTCAGGGGGAGGCCATTCGGCCCATCGAGTCTGCACCAGCCCTTGGAAAGCGTACCCTACTTAAGCCCACACCTCCACCCTATCCCCGTAACCCAGTAGCCCAAACCTTTTGGACACGAAGGGCAATTTAATATAGTCAATCCACCTAACCTGCACATCTTTGAACTGTGGGAGGAACGCGGAGCACCTGGAGGAAACCCACGCAGACATGGTGAGAACTTGCCTACTCCACAGAGACAGTGACCCAAGCCGGGAATCGAACCCGGGTCTGTGAAGCAACAGTGCTATCCACTGTGCTACCGTGCTGCCATTGCATCCAAGCTCCCGGATTGTCTGTCTTCTCTCCGGGTAAGATTCTGTTTGTCTCTTGTATTTCACTACTGTTCACTACTGCAAACACACCAGCGAATTCACACTGGGAAGAGACCATTTGCCTGCTCCTTTCACTACTGCACTACAAGACAGAGACTTGATTGAAGGGATTCAAACATGGAAGATCTGGGAAAGATGGGCATGGATTTTGGAGGTGGCAACATGTTCAAAGAGTTTGGAGAGGAGAGGGAGGTTGAAGATGGGGCAGTAATTTGTAAGGATGGCAGGGTCAAGGGTTTGTTTTATTGAGGGGGTGATGATGGGAGATCTGAAGGACAGAGGGACAGTACCTGAAGAGAGAGAAATGTTGACAATATCCATGGACACAGGGTAGTTGGCTGATCAGTAGCTCAGTGGGAATAGGGTCGATGGAGCAGGAGCTGGGTCTTATGGACAAGATGAGCTCCAAGAGGGCAGGAGGGGAGATGGGAGAGAAACTAGAGAAAGATGTGAATTCAGGGCTCGGGAAAGGATGAAATTTAGAGACAGTTTGGTCCGGTGGGCTCGTGGAAGGGAGGGAAGCAGCAGAGACAGCTGATCGGATTGACTCAATCTCAGTCACAAAAAAGCTCCACAAGCTCCTCACACTTCTTGTTGGAGGTGAGGATCGAAGAGACAGGGGAGAGCGAGAGTACTTCAAAAGGAACTAATTTGTATCAGAGTAATTAAAAAGTTTCAACACACTGCGTATTTAAGACAAATCTAATTTATTTGACTATGAGCCAGAATATTGGCCCCTGTAAATGGCCTGGATTTGTTATCAACATAAAGAGACCCAAATGAACATGGTTCAGTCCTGAATGTGCGGAACGGCAAAATCCAATCACTGTGGTTACTTGTGGCCTCGTTGGTGTCTCAGCATGTTGGATAACTGAGTGAATCCCTTCCCACACTTGGAGCAGGTGAATGGCCTCTCCCCGGTGTGAATTCGTTGGTGTCTCAGCAGACTGGATAACTGAGTGAATCCCTTCCCACACTTGGCACAGCCGAATGGCCTCTCCCCGGTGTGAATTCGTTGGTGTCTCAGCATGTTGGATGACTGTGTGAATCCCTTCCCACACTCGGAGCAGGTGAATGGCCTCTCTCCGGTGTGACCTCGCTGGTGCTTCTGCAGGTCAGATAACTGAGTGAATCCCTTCCCACACTTGGCGCAGGTGAATGGTCTCTCCCCAGTGTGAATTCGCTGATGTGTCTGAAGGTTGGATAACTGAGTGAATTCCTTCCCACACTCGGCGCAGGCAAATGGTCTCTCCCCAGTGTGAATTCGCTGGTGTTTCAGCAGGTTGGATGACAGTGTGAATCCCTTCCCACACTTGGAGCAGGTGAATGGTCTCTCCCCAGTGTCAACTCGTTGATGCTTCTGCAGGTCAGATGACTGTGTGAATCCCTTCCCACACGGTGCGCAGGTGAATGGCCTCTCCCTCGTGCGATTTCGCTGATGTTCAGTGAGGTGAGATGATTGTCTGAACCCAGTCCCGCAGTGAGAGCACCTGAACGGTCTCTCGTCAGCGTGAACACGTTGATGGCTCATCAGACTCCCAGAACTTTTATAGCACTTCCCGCAGTCTGGACATTTAAAAGGTCTCTCATCAGTGTGAACTCGCTGGTGACTCAGCAGGTTGGATGACCGAGTGAATCCCTTCCCACACTCTGAGCAGGTGAATGGTCTCTCCCCAGTGTGAACCCGCTGGTGTGTGGACAGTGTGGATGACCGAGTGAATCCCTTCCCACACTTGGAGCAGCTGAATGGTCTCTCCCCACTGTGAACTCGTTGATGATTCCGCAGGTTGGCTAACTGAGTGAATCCCTTCCCACACTTGGAGCAGGTGAATGGTCTCTCCCCAGTGTGAATACGTCGATGAGTTTCCAGCTGGGATGGGGCAGTGAATCCTTTCCCACAGTCCGCACATTTCCACGGTTTCTCCTCGGTGTGACTGCATTTGTGGCTTGTGAGGCCTGATGATAGAGCGAATCCTCGTCCACACACACAACACGTGGATGGTTTCCCCGCATTGTGAACGATGCTTTTTCCTTCCGTGTTCAAAGAACGATGATATTCAGGATATGATAAATTGAGGGCTCTGTCAGATCCTGATGTGATGCTTGGTTTGATTCTGCAGACTTTGAAGCCTCCCGTTCGAACACCCTGTGAAACTAATTTAAAAACAGAAAATAGGGAGTGAGAGAGAACCCACAAAAACACAAAGGCAGGTTGTGAAATTGAGCTGAATGAATCTGGTCATTTGTGGGGCCGGCACTGGGAAAAAGTGACCATGAAAACTGCTGGATTGTCACAAAAACCAAACTGGCCTCTTTGGGAGGAGAAAGAGGTGAAGAGAGATTTTGTATATCTACAAGTCATACAAAAGAGAATAGATGGCAAAGCAAATTCTACCTTGAGCTTCATAAACAGTAATATTGATACCAAAACTATTCTTCTGGTGGCACAGTGATTAGCACTGCTACCTCACAGTGCCAGGGACCCGGGTTCAATTCCGGCCTTGGTGACTGTGTGGAGTTTGCACTTTCTCCCAGTGTCTGTGTGGGTTTCCACCTGGTGCTCAGGTTTCCTCCAACAGCCCAAAGAAGGGCAAGTAAGGTGGATTGGCCTTGCTAAATTACCACTTAGTGTCCAGGGATGGGCAGGTTAGGTGGGGCTATGGGGTTACAGGGACAGGGTAGGGGTTTGGGCCTAGATAGGGTGCCCTTTCAGAAAATCAGTGCAGACTCAATGGGCCGAATGGCCCCCTTCTGCGCTGTAGGAATTCTATGGTTCTAATTCTATTCTATGAATCTTTATAAAGCTCTGGCCACCACTCTTCAGGAAGGATGTGAAGGTTCCTGGAGAAGGTGCAGAGGAGATTTACCAGAATGGTTCCAGCAAAGGAGGTTGAGGGGAGATTTGATTCAGGGACACAAGATTATGCCAGATTTCCATCGGGTGGACAAAGAAACTCTGTTTCCATTCACTGATCGTACAAGCAGTCGGGACACAGATTTAAAGTTTTGGGTAAAACCTGGATTGAACGATACAAGATCCTGAGGGGTTTTGACAGGGTGGATATGGAGAGGATGTTTCCTCTTGTGGGAGAATCTGGAACAAGGGCATCACTGTTGCAAAATAAGGGGTCATACATTTAAGATGGAGATGAGGATTTTTTATTCTCTTGAAGGTTGTAAGACTTTGGAACTCATGTCCTTAAAAGGCAGTGGAAGCAGACTCCTTGAATATTTTTAACGCAGAGCTGGATAGATTCTGGATGAGCAAGGGGGTGAAAGGTTATCAGGGGTAGGCAGGAATGTGGAGTTGAGGTTAGAATGAGATCAGCCGCAATCTTATTGAATGCTGAGCAGGCTCGAGGGGCCGAGTGGCCTGTTCCTAGTTTGTATGTAAAAGGTACAGGAGATATGAGGTGATATGAAATATGTTTTTACACAGCGAGCGGCAATGACCTGAAACTTGCTGCCTATCAGGGAGTTTGAAAATTGACACAATGAATCATTTGATTTCAAAAGGAAATTGGACAGACATCTGAGGGAAATAAACCTGCGAGGATACAGGGATGGAGCTGGAGAATGGGACCGACTGGATTGCTCCAGAGAGCTAGCATGGATTCAATGGACCGAATGCCCTTCTTTGTGCCATCATGTCTCTGACTCGTTTGTATAATCTAATTTTGTAATTTAATCCTCAAGTCAATCTGTGCTACACCCTCCGAGGCCATTCTATCCTTCCTCAGGTTTGTTGCCCAGAACTGAACACAGTTCTCCAGGTTTGGTCTAACCAGGGTTTGTGAATCTTGGGGCTTTTCCAGTCACACTGAGACCTGAAATCTTCCCTCACAGACAGAACAGACAAAACTTTTACCTTCCACACCCAGATGCTGCTGAAATTCAGGTTCTGACGAATCGAGACTCTGTCAGATTGCGATGTGACGTTTGGTTAGCGTTTCCCGTCTGTTAAACCTCCTCTTCCAGTATCATATAAATTTACAAAAACCTCACTGTCAGTTTAGGATAAAAATTCACAACATTCTCTCCTCGCCAACTTTGATTAAATGTATTCCTGGAGGTTTGATCACATGACCTGCCCCCATCCTCCAGCCATTAATCGGCCAACACATCCATCCTTGTGACACACTGCCTTCCTCGGCCAATTGGGAAGCAAAGTGACTTATTACCTTACAGGACAGTTACTGCCTAACGATTTTCCAGACACCAAGGTATGAATCTCACCAACACAAGGAGCGGAGTTGGTGTGAACTCGGGCAGGAGGAGCTTCGGAACGGTAAATATAAATAATGTACCTTGGGAATTCAGGGCCTAGGCAGCAGGGAGAGGAGTTGGCGCAAATCCAGGGAGAAGGAGCTTCGGAACAGTAAGTATAAATAACTTACCTCAGAGTAAAGCTGATTGGCTGGTTGGGAATCTGTTCTAAATTTGAGAAACTGGAGTAATTAACTAAGTAGGGAGTAACTCGGAGATCAGTAACCAGGATATTGCTGTTAGTATCTATAATCAACGATTTGGATGAGAATGTACAAGGCATAGAACATTACAGCGCAGTACAGGCCCTTCGGCCCTCGATGTCCTTGATCAGTAAGTCCTCTGTCCTTCATCAGTAAGTTTGCAGATGACACTAAAATAGGTGGTATTGTAGACAGTGAGGAAGGTTGTCAAAAATTGCAGCAGGATCTTGATCAGCTGGGGAAGTGGGCCGAGAAATGGCAAATGGTGATCAATACAGATCAGTGTGAGGTGTTGCATTTCAGAAACTCAAATCAAGGTCCGACTTTCACAGTGAATGGTAGGGCCTTAGGGTGTATCATGGAACAGAGGGATCTTGGAGTTCATGTGGACGGATCTCTAAAGGTGGAGTCACAGGTAGATAGGGCAGCACGGTAGCATAGTGGTTAGCACAGTTGCTTCACAACTTCAGGGTCCCAGGTTCGATTCCCCGCTGGGTCACTGTCTGTGCGGAGTCTGCATGTTCTCCCCGTGTCTGCGTGTGTTCTCTGGTTTCCTCCCACAGTCTAAAGATGTGCGGGATAGGTGCACTGGCCATGCTAAATTGCCCTTAGTGTCCAAAAAAAAGGTTAAGTGGGGTGTACTGGGTTACAGGGATAGGGTAGATAAGTGGGCTTGAGTAGGGTGCTCTTTCTATGGGCTATCCAGCTCTGGCAGACTCGATGGGCTGAATAGCCTCCTTCTGCACTGCAAATTCTCTGAAGAAGGTTTTTGGCATGCTGGCCTTCATCAGTCAGGGCATTGAGTATACAAGTTGGGAAGTTATGTTGCAGTTGTACAGAACGTTGGTGAGGTCGCACCTGGAGTATCGTGTTCAGTTTTGGCTGCGTTGCTATCGGAAAGATGTTATTAAACTGGAGAGAGCGCAGAAGATATTTACAAGGACGTTGCCAGGACTCAAGAGACCGAGTGAAAGGGAGAGATTCGACAGACCAGGGCCTTTGTCTTTGGAGCGTAGGGGACTGAGGGGTGATCTTATAGAGGTGTATAAGATCATGAGAGGCATGGACAGGGTGAATGCACTCAGTCTTTTTCTCAGGGTTAGGGAGTCGGGAACTAAAGGGCATAGGTTTAGGTTAAGACGGAAAAGAATTAATGGGAATCTGAGGAGCAATGGTTTTACGCAGAGGATAGTACGGAATGAGCTGCCGGAGGAAGTAGTTGAGGCAGGGACATTGACAACACTGAAAAGGCATTTGGACAGATACATGAATAGAAAAGGTTCAGAGGGATACGGGCCAAATACAGGCCAATGGGATTGGCTTAGATGAGCTTTTTGGTTGGCATGGACCAGTTTGGGCTGAAGGGCCCATCTCCATACCATAGATTCTATGAACCCCAAGTCTCTTTGGACACCCACTATACTGAACCTCTTTCCATTTAGAAAGTACTCAGTTCGATCCTTTTTCGGTTCAAAACAGATAACCTCTCACTTGGTAATAATGCCACAATCTTGCCCATTCACCTTGTCTGTCAGTCAATATCTTCTTGCAATTTAATGCAATCATCTACGCCGTCTATGATGCCACCGAACTTTGTATCATCAGCAACTCAGAGGGGCTGGTTTAGCACACTGGGCTAAATCGCTGGCTTTTAAAGCAGACCGAGGCAGGCCAGCAGCACGGTTCAATTCCCGTAACAGCCTCCCTAAACAGGTGCCGGAATGTGGGGCTTTTCACAGTAACTTCATTTACTTGTGACAATAAGCGATTTTCATTTCATTCACAGTGCAGAAGAGGCCCTTCGGTCCATCAAATTTGCACCAACACATGATAAACCTGACCTAATCGCATTTGCCAGCACTTGGCTCATAGCCTTCAATGTTATGACGTGCCAGTCTTCATCCAGGTACTTTTTTAGAGGATGTGAGGCAACCCGTTTCTATCACCCTCCGAAGGCAGTACATTCCAGACCGTCACCACCCTCTAGATAGAAATATTTTTCCTCACTACCTGTGTCAATAAATCTAATCCCCAGTCTCTGCTGGTTAGCCAATCCTCTATCCAAGCTAATATATCATCTCTCAACCCCGTGGGATTTTATGTTGATTATTACCTTTTGTGTGACACCTTATCAAATGTATTCTGGGAGTCCAAATACATCTACAGGACCCCATTATCCACTTGGCTTGTTACATCTTCCAAGAACTGCAAGAAATGAATCAAACACAATCTACCCTTCGCAAAACCACGCAGACTCTGATGGATTGCAGTTTGACTTTCCAAATGTCCAGATACTGCTTCCTCAATAATGGATTCCAACAGTTTCCCAACAACAGACTTTAAACTAACTAGTTTCCTACTTTCTGCCTTTTTGACCTAATCCAGTGACATTGAAGATTTTCTCAGTGACCCTCAGTCACCATCATTGGGATTAACTTTAAATTCCAGATGTTATTAAATTAATGGATTGGAGCTCATGTCCCCAGAACATTTTCCTGTCTCTCTGGGTGACTAATGCAGTGACAATGTCACTGGGTCAGTGTCTACCCCCTGGTCTCTATGATGTTGTTTGTGGAGAGAAGCCGGAAGTGACGGACAGTGAGAGTGGAGAATGTTCATTGTTCGGCTCTGGGGCCGCACTGGGGATTTGTAAACCCCGCCCCCCAACACCGACCCCTCACAATACCCGGCAATGATTGACGGCATCGCGCGACCAATAATGGAGTCGGCGGGTTCGGGCGGACATGTCGGGAGTGACTGGTCCTCCAACCAATCGGAGTGAATCAGGGGCGGGACTGGGCAGAGTGTGCCATGCGCACTGTGATTAATGGCGACGGAAGGTTCTTTCTCGGATCTGTAATCAGTGACGGTGGGAATGGCGGGTCGGAGGGAGAGCTGGATCATGCGGGTTGATAGGCACGCTTCGTAAACATGTTATGTAAACCGAACACCTGACAAAATAAACCACCGATACCTGGGGATCTGAGCAGAGGCTGCAGTTTTGTTCCAGAAGAGACTATGCGGCCGCCATCTTTATTTGGTGCTCGCTACGCATGCGCCCTCGGCATCATTATTTAGATCAGTCGCGGTAGTGCGCACGCGCACCCACCATCTTTATTGGGGCACGAGCAGCAGAGCGCAGGCTCAGTCGCCATCATTGTTGGGGGCAACATTTTTTAAATGTGTCTTCCTGACAGACTGTTTCACGCTGAGTTACAAATTCTTATTTATGGGGCAGAATATATGTCGAGGGCAGTGACTATAATTCGAATTTATATTATGACTTGAACAGAATACAACTTTTAAGACTTTTAGAGAAACGTCACAAAATAACAATTGACACTGAGCCACATGAATGAAAATCGCTTATCGTCACGAGTCGGCTTCAATGAAGTTACTGTGAAAAGCCCCTAGTCGCCACATTCCGGCGCCTGTCCGGGGAGGCTGGTATGGGAATCGAACCGTGCTGCTGGCCTGCTTGGTCTGCTTTAAAAGCCAGCGATTAGCCCTGTAAGCTAAACCTTCTCAGCCTCTCATGAGGAGATATTAGGTTTTAAGGAGAATCCTAACGGAGGAAATTGAGTCAGAGAGTTTTAAGGAGGAAATTCCAGAAATTGAGGCCTTGGCAACTCAGTAATGGTGAAGAGATTAAAATCAGGAATTCTCAAGTGGCTGGAATTAAATGAGTGCAGAGATCTCAAAGGGCTGTGTGTGGAGGAGATTACAGTGATCTGGATGATCACTACCATGGAGGAAAAGAAGAATGAGAAATTAAAACTTTTTTGTGCCTTTTAAAAGGAAGCATTTGCAGATCAGTGGGACAGGGGCTGGTGTGAGTAAGCATATGGGTAGCAGAGTTTGGGATGGGATGGAGGGGGTTGTTTAATGTTGGAGTCCGGCTGCGAGTGCGTTGGAATAATTTGGTTGAGACGTAACAGAAGAATGGATGATGGTTTCTGCAGCAGATGAACAGAGACTAAGGCGGAGTTGAGCTATGTTCCTGAGGTGGAAATCGGCAATCTTGGTGATGATGTGGATATGTGGTTAAGAGCTCATCTAGGGGTGAAACATTTGACAGGAATGGAATTGGTAACAAGGGAGTGGAGTTTGTAGAGGGGATGAAAGGGAATGGGTTCAGTCTTCTCAATATTTAAATGGAAGAAAGTTCTGCTCATCCAGCACTGGATGTCGGACAAGATCAGACTGTGTGTGGCTTGGAAAGGAACTTGCTGGTGGTGATGTTCACATACATCTGCTGTCCTGCTCCATCCAGGTGGTGGAGGTTAAGTGTTTTGGAGATTCTGTCAAATTGTGATTCAGTTGTTGGTTCATTGCTTCCTGTTACCCTCACTCCGTTCTCTCTCCCTTTCTGCACCAGCGAGTTCACACTGGGGAAAGGCCTTTCACCTGCCCCAATGGTGGGAAGGGATACACTCATTCATCCCAACTGCTGACACATCAGCAGATTCACAATGATGAGCGACCTTTTAAATGCGGTAAGTGCTTTAAAAGTTCTCGGGATCAGGTGTCCCATCAAAGAGTTCACACTGACGAGAAACCATTCAGCTGCTCCGACTGTGGGACTGGGTTCAGACGATCGTCTCCACTCACTCTACACCAGCGGATTCACACTGGGAAGAGGCCATTCACCTGCTCCCAGTGTGGAAAGGGATTCATTCACTCAGGCAACCTGCTGAGACACCAGTGGATTCACACTGGGGAAAGGCCTTTCACCTGCCGAGAATGGTTCAAGCTGGCACTTGGTACTCAGATTCCCCAGTACAGACACCCTTCACTTTAAAAATTACATTTCATTCAGACATAAGAGAAACCATCACCGGTTCCCCCACTGTCCGCCCCTTCCCCCCCCCCTCCCCCCCTCACCCCCACCACCACCACACACACACACACAAATACCCCGCAGGCCCAGAGGGACAGTGAGAGTCCAAAACATTGTTGTACAGTCTGATTGATATTTCATATGAGCCTTTTTCTGTTCCATAGAATCCCTTCAGTGCAGAACGAGGCCATTCGGCCCATCAAGTCTGCATGGACTCTCCAATACGGCACCCCACTCAGGACCACTCCTCCACCCTATCCCCTGAGGCCCACCTAACCTTTGGACACTCAAGAGGAAATCTTTTTAAATGGCCAATCCACCTCACCTGCGCTAACCATAGTCTTTGGGCTGTGGGAGGGAACTGGAGCACCCGGAAGGAACCCACGCAGACACGGGGAGGAAGTGCAAACTCTACACAGTCACCCAAGGCCGGAATCAAACCCCCTCCCTCTGATCTCCAGTTAGCCCCTGTTTGAATGAAAAGAGCCCCAGTTTCTCTCATCCCTCCATGTAACTAAAGCCTCTCTTCCCTGGGATCACCTCAGTGAATCTCTTCCACACCCTCTCCATGGCCTTGACATCCTTCCTGGTGTAAGATCCCCAAAACCTGATCTAATATTCCAACTGCAGCCTAACCAATGATTTGTCCAGGTTTACATGACATCTGTCATTTTGTACTCCACACTTAGAATTATAAAACCTTGGATCTCATGTGTTTTTGAAACACTTCATCAACTTGTCCTCCCACGTTTAAATATTTGTGTATCTGAACTACTTTTTGGGTTTGGGAGATATTAACATAACATGGCTGAAATTGATTGACATCCAATGTCTGATATAATGTGTATAAGGTATAATGGGGGCCCCACGGTAGCATGGTGGTTAGCATCAATGCTTCACAGCTCCAGGGTCCCAGGTTCGATTCCCGGCTGGGTCACTGTCTGTGTGGAGTCTGCACGTCCTCCCCGTGTGTGCGTGGGTTTCCTCCGGGTGCTCCGGTTTCCTCCCACAGTCCAAAGATGTGCGGGTTAGGTGGATTGGCCATGCTAAATTGCCCGTAGTGTAAGGTTAATGGGGGGATTGTTGGGTTACGGGTATACGGGTTACGTGAGTTTGAATGGGGTGATCATTGCTCGGCACAACATCGAGGGCCGAAGGGCTTGTTCTGTGCTGTACTGTTCTATGTTCTATGTGTGTTATGGGGGAGAGAAGTTTAGTCTGAGTTAGAAACTCAAGCAGGAGCTTCACTGCAGACAGGTCACTGTGGAAACGCTGATAAGACATTCCATTTCACAGAATCGACTCATTGGAAACTTTTATTGGATCGGGGAGAGGACAGAGTTTGTCTGTTATTAACCTCAACATAAACTTAAACCAGAGTGAATAATGGAACAGATTAAATTCTAACCTGTGATATTTTCGCTACAGTAGTGGAATTATCAGAAATAATAGAATTAACAGGCAGGGTAGTTCAGGGAAAATGAGGAAATTACTGCAGATACTTAACTGCTGGGAACCAAGAATGTGCCCTTGTAAATCACAGATTAGATAAATTCCTGCTGTCTTTTCCTCACTTGCTGCATGAACTGTGTTCCGTACTGGCCACTAAACCTCAGGAAAGATACATTGCACTCGGTAACGGTCCAGTACAGATTGACCATGATGAAGTGAGGCTGATGAACTGAGTGAGTACTTCCCACACACGGAGAACATTAACGGTTGCTCCTCAGTGTGAACAGGTCGATGAATCTCCAGGTCTGATTAAATCTATTCCACAATCCCCAGATTTCCAAGGTTTCTTCCAGTGTGACTACATATCGTTCGAAAGGTCAGACCATCGGCTAAAACGTCATCCACATTCTGAACATGGGAGCTGTTTCTCCCACATTAAACAGGGTCTTTGAACAACGAACAATACAGCACAGGAACAGGCCCTTTGGCCCTCCAACCCTGTACCGGTCATAGAACATAGAACATAGAACAGTACAGCACAGAACAGGCCCTTCGGCCCTCGATGTTGTGCCGAGCAATGATCACCCTACTTAAACCCACGCAACCCGTATACCCGTAACCCAACAATCCCCCCATTAACCTTACACTACGGGCAATTTAGCATGGCCAATCCACCTAACCCGCACATCTTTGGACTGTGGGAGGAAACCGGAGCACCCGGAGGAAACCCACGCACACACAGGGAGGACGTGCAGACTCCACACAGACAGTGACCCAGCCGGGAATCGAACCTGGGACCCTGGAGCTGTGAAGCATTGATGCTAACCACCATGCTACCGTGAGGCCCTGAACATTACCAATATTTGCCAAAACCCTCAGCACTTCCTTGTGCCGTATCCCTCTATACCCATCCTATCCATGTGTTTGTCAAGATGCCTTTTGAACGCCATTAACGTATCTGCTTCCACAACCTCCCCTGGCAATGCATTCCAGGCACTCACCACCCTCTGCATAAAAAAAACCTGCCTCGCACATCTCCTCTAAACCTTGCCCCAGGGACCTTAAATCTATGCCCCCGGGTGACTGACCTCCCCCGCCCTAGGAAAGAGTGCCTGCCCATCCACTCTATCCATGCCCCTCATAATCTTGTCGACCTCTACCAGGTCATCCCTCAACCTCTGTCTTTCTCATGAAAACAATCCGAGTCTATTCAGCCTCTCCACATACCTAACACAATCCAGACTAGGCAACATCCTGGTGAACCTCCTCTGCACCCTCTCCAAATCCTCCACATCCTTCTGGTACTGTGGCGACCAGAATTGTGCTCAATATTCCAAGTGTGGCCTTAACAAGGTTCTACACAACTATTGCCTGACTTGGCAGTTTTTATACTTGCTGCCCCGTCCAATGAAGGGAAGCATTCCATCTGCTTTCTTGACTATCTTGTTCATTTGTGATGCCAACTTGAAAGATTTGTGCACATGCACACACAGATCTCTCTGACTTTCTATATTCCTGGGAGTTTTGCCATTAACGGTATATTTCCCCTCATAATATAATAATATTCCCCTTAACCAGTAATGCTGCTCCCCCACCCCTTTTACATCCCCTCTATCTCTCCTGAAGCATCTATATCCTCCAACGTTCAGCTGCCAATCCTAACTTTCCTTTAAACATGTTTCTGTGATAGCCACAACATCGTAATTCCAAGTACTAATAAGTGCTCTAAGTTCATCTGCCTCCCCGCTATACTGCTGGTGTTGAAACAAATACACTTCAAACCGCTATGTTTGAGCAGACAGGGTGATGTTGTTCTCTTATTTTTGTTCTCCAATTCCCCTTCAGTTATTACACCTTCTACGCTGGAGCTCTGGTTCCCATCCCCCTGCCATACTAGTTTAAATCCTCTCGAGTGACTCTAGCAAACCTCCCAGCCAGGATATTGGTGGAACACATCCTTCTTGTACAGGTCACACCTGCCTAGGAAGAGATCCTAGTGGCTGTTCACCCTCCCCCTTCAGGATGTTCTGTGTTTGTTCAGAGACATCCTGGATCTTGGCACAAGGGAGGTAACATACCATCCTGGAGTCTCTTTCCTGTCCACAGAAGCGCCTATCTGTGCCACTTCTGAAAGAGTCCCCTATAACTATTGCTCTCCTGCACTTTGCCCTCCCCTGCTAAACAACAGAGCCAGTTGTGGTGCCACTGTTCAGGCTGCTGTTGTTTTCCCCACTGGGCTAACCCCCCCCCCCCCCCCAACAGTATCCAAAATGGTATACCTGTTAGAGAGGGGGACAGCCATAGGGGTTTCCTGCACTGATTGCCTGCCTTTTCTAGCGGTCACCCATCTGTCTGATCCAGTGAACAAACTGTGGAAATAACTTTAACCAGTTACACAGCTTGGAAAAAACATCACAGCAGGGAGACACCATGCACGTGTTCTGTGTGTGAACGAGGCTTCATCTGATCATCCAACCTGGAGAGACACAAGGACACCGGCACCATGGAGAAAGTGTGGAAATGTGAGGACTGTGTGAAATGGTTCATCTCAGCTGGAAAATCATCGATGCAGTCACGTGGAGGCGAAGCCAATCATCTGTTCTGTGTGGGGGAAGGGATTCAGTATGTCAGCCAGCCTCATGTCACACCAGCAAATTCACACTGAGGAGAGGCCATTCAGCTGCACTCACTGTGAAAAGAGGTTCAGGCGATCATCTAACCTCAATGTACACCAGCATGTTCAGACTGGGGAAAGACCGTTCACTTGCTCCGTGTGTGGGAAGGGATTAATTCATTCATCCAGCCTTCTGATACACAAGCAAATAGACACCGAGGAGAATCCACTGACTTGTACTCAGTGGGGAAGAATTTCAGGCAGTCATCCACTCTCATCCATTCTCTTTGCACACCAACGTAATCATACTGAGGAAAGACCGTTCATCTGCTCTGTATGTGGGAAGAGATACTCTCAGTCACTTAACCTCTTGACACATCAACAGCTTCATGAGTGACTGACGAGACTGGATTCTGCTGTTATTGCTGCTGTTAATCACATACAAGATTGATAGTCTTACAATGTTTGGTTATTTCTGCTGATGTCAACAACCCCTATAACTGGCTGCAGTTTAATATTCTGGATTTGTCCCTGATTTTTGGGGCTGCAGTGTCTCTTTTTAAAAACATCTTTCCTCTTTATTCAAGATCTTTCCCAGGAACACACTTGCAATAGCGTTATGAACGTCTACTTTAATCTTAAAAAGTTTTTGGTGCAACATCTATAATTCAGTTTCTGAAACATTCTACTGATCTCCAAGTGGAAAGTTCTGATTAATCCTTGCTGACAATTCTTTCTGACTTACACATTCTTCACTGTGACACCACCATTATGAAATTAAATTATCAACATGAAATGAAACTGTAAAGTATTTCACAGGCTCATGAATAAAAACTTAATCAATCTACATTGTTACTGATGAAGTTTGGAAGTCACTGAGTTGAATCATTTCTGACACAGCAGCAGCAAAATTTGGTAAAGGTGGAACCTACAACAAAGACTTGTTTGAGACCCACTCAGCAGAGATGGCATCTGTCGTTGAAGCAAAAACCAAAGCCGACCCGATGTCCAACATAAACCCAAGAGCTAGAACAGTGCATCACTTGGGACTTGAACATTGCCAAGACCATTGTGTAAAAGATGGAGATGCTGTGCAAATAAACACTGGAGCAGCCTGCGTCAAGGAATCTGAAACCAAAGATAGTTTCATATTTATTTTGGTTTCAGATTCCAGCATCCACAGTAATTTGCTTTTGACAAGAAGTCTGAACTGCCTTTGATTATGGATTTAAATTTTTTTTTAGAGTACCCAATACATTTTATCCAATTAAGGGGCAATTTAGCTAAGCCAATCCAGCTACCCTGCACATTTTTGGGTTGTGGGAGCGAAACCCAGACAAACGGGGAGAATGTGCAAACTCTCACGGACAGGAACCGGAGCTGGGATCTAACTGGAGCCGAGATCGAACCAGGGACCTCAGCGCCGTGAGGCAGCAGTGATAACCACTGCACCACCGTGCCACCCTGATTATGGAGTATGGTGAAGTTCTCACCACCAGATGTGAAGATGTCCTGCTGGGTTGAACACGACTGTGAGCTGTACCCCTGTGAGACGGACACCTCGCGGTCTCTGTTTGACTCTCCTGCAACTTCCTATCATGATTGAGTTGGACAAGGAATCCTCATCACTTGAACTGGGAAAGGCTATTGATTGTTGAGAAATCAGAACCAACCCGGCAAGGATGGAATTCCAGCTGAACCGCTCAAACGCAGAAAGTTACATTGACTGCCACACCCTCATGACCTGCTCCTCCTCTGTTGTTCGGTTGTCAGTTGTTCCTCGTTTCGAGGATGACAGCTACTCAGGGTCATATGTTTTCTCTTGTGGTCTTTCTGCGATTGGAGAAGGTGTTTCTCGACCCGCAGATGTTTGGCAGAGATCCCTCTCTACCACTCTCTGCCTCTTCATTGAGGTGTTGGAATTCAAATATAATAATAATAATCTTTATTATTGTCACAAGTAGGCTTACATTATCACTGCCATGAAGTTACTGTGAAAATTCCTGAGTCACCACACTCCACCGCCTGTTCATGTGAATTCAGAATGACCAATTCACCTAACAAGCAAGTCTTTCAGGGAGAATGTGCAGACGCTGCACAGATGGTAACCCAAGCGGGAATCGAACCCGGAACCCTGGCGTTGTGAGGCAACCGTGCTAACCACTGTGCTACCGTGCCACCCCAATGATGCCCCAATGATGCAGTTTGATAGGGCAGTACAGTGGCAAATGGAATTTAACCAGGAAAAGTGGTAGCTCTTGTCCAGAGTCCGTGCAGACATGATGTGCCCAGTGACTTCCATCTGTGCTGGATCATTCTAGAAAACATTGAACATTCAGTATCACGAGTAAGAGGGAAGAAGATGGAGGAATTATTGATTCCGGGATTGAACCCAGCAACTGTTTGCATCTTCTGGGGAGGAGAGAGGAAGCACCCATGGGGAAAAAGCACCTTAAGATCTGCATTTTTCCACAGGAGAGCAGCATTCAATCATTTCGAGAAATGGAGAATAGCAGAATACCCATTGACAATAATTTGCTTGATTATGTTTATCAATTGGTAACCAAGTTATTTTATTTTACTCTTGCAGTTTCAATGGTGCGACTCTTACCCAACGTTCCCTGCGGCTGTGAAAGTGCCCTATTCACTCCACAGGAGCCCAGTGCGCAGACGCAATGCTGGGTTGTACCTGGAGCATGCGCAGTGTCACTTTGCTCGGAGGTCTGCGAATGCGGGAGAGGCTGTTTGGGGCGGTGAGAGTCGGTGAGGCGGAGGGAGCAATGGAGCCGGGAGTCGGGGCGGGGAGGGAGTGAAGGCTTCATAAACACCCCCTGCTGGTCACGAGGCCGGTTTAAGACCCTGCAAATCCCGCGTTTGCAGCTGCGGAGCCTTTATCCGGTATCAGGCCCAGTTCCACGGCCGCCATCTTTGTTTAGCGGAGCGGCTGAGGAGCCATCTTGATGACGTAACAGAGGCGGTGCTTCAGCATCCCTGTGACCAGGAGAGAAAATCATTGTCTGGATGATTGACAGGCCCCTCCAGAGGGAGAGGTGCTGCTGCGATGTATGGCAATCCGAAGAACAGAAGAATAATAACATCAGAATTAGCAGCAGGGAACGGCCATGCGGCCTATTGACCCTACTCTGCCATTCAATAAAGGCATGGCTGATCCGAATGTGCCCTTAATCACATTTTCCTGCCTTCCCCAAAAAACCTTTGACTCCCCAGTAGATAAAAAAAAGACTAACTCAGCTTTGAGTATATTCAGTGACCCAGCGCCATTGCTCTCTGGGAAAGAGAATTCCAGAAACTCAGCTTTGACAAAGAGTCATCCAGACTCAAAACATTAACTCCCTTTTCTCCCCACAGATACTGTCAGACCTGCTGAGATTGTCCAGTATTTTCTGTTTTTGTTCCAGATTCCAGCATCCGCAGCAATTTACTTTTATCCACATACTGATGACCCTCTGAGGGAAGACATTTCTCCTCACCTCAGTGTCAAATTGGAGAACTCTTATCTTTAAACTGTCCCCCTTAGTTCTTGAACCCCACGTGGGAAAATATTATTTTATCAAAACCCCTCAGAATCTTAGACGTTTCCATAAGATCACCTCTCATTCTTCTAAACTCCATCAGGTACAGACCAAACAGGCTCAATCTTGCTCCATAAAACAAACTCTCGCATCCCAGGAATCAGACTAATGAAACGTCACTGAACTGCCTCCAAAGCAAGTAAAACCCTCATTAAGTAATCCTGGGACTGGCAACAAGGGGAAAGAATGTTTGGATCTTCTATCCTGGACTTGAAGAGTGATGGATTTTGGAAACTCCTTTTACCGGGGGTTAGAAGGGGAGGATTTACACCCAGCAAACTCAAACCAAGATAAAGGTTTGTCTGATCTTAATTTCTAACCTCAACTAACATTTCTGACCAGTGTAATTTCTTTTTACAGGTGCTTCCAAAGCTTCTGATATCTTTCCAGCCGAAGGTTGCAGCAGATTGTAAACTTGAAAACACCAAAATTGTGACAAGAGGTGAGTATTATTATTATTTTTTATTATGAATTTAGAGTACTCAATTATTTGTTTCCAATTAAGGGGCAATTTAGCATGGCCAATCCGAAGCTGGCACTCCCAGTGCAGACTTTGGTGTTGTGAGGATGTTGCTGTTGTGGAGAGTGGCTGCTGCTGTTGCTGCTCTCTCTCTTTCTCTGTTGCTGTTCTCTCTCTTTCTCTGTTGCTGTTCTCTCTCACTCTCTGTTGTTGCTGCTGTTGCTCAGTTTGCTGCCTGTTTCCGGTGCTGGTTGCTGCTGAGCTGCCTGGAGGAAGGAGTGGTGAGAGAAGGAAGGAGAGGGGAGAGAAGGACAACAACAAGGAGGCAACTTCAAAAACAAGGTGGGAGTAAAGCCCTTTGGACTACTTGTTTGCTGGGCCGAGGGCCCGGCCCAGTCCTCCCAACTGATAACATCTGCCTTCAGCAAGGACAAAACCTTCCTTATTCGATCCGGTGTGCTTGTTCCGGGTCAGGGGGATCGAGTAGATAGTGTGTTTGCTGAGCCCCCTCCCGGACTGAAGGCTCCACACACCAGCAGGGAGGAGGTGGATTCCATTGGGTGGTTGTTCCAGGGTGGGAGCACGGACTGTGTTTTTGCCGAGTCCTACTTGGGCCAAAGACCTCGCGAACCAGCGCCACTTACCTCCTTGTGAACCTGCTTCTGGGCCTGGCGAAGTGCGTCATTTATAGGTCCAAACTGTTTGCCCCTTTTCCACGGCTACATTTGCATTTGGGTGTCCCTAGAAAGGGAGCATGCGGTGTCCATGGGCACCATCAAAGCCTTCCATGCCCGGTGGGCACCGCAGGGGTTGGGGTGCTTTATTGACTCCTTTAAATACACTCCCATTAGATGTTTTTAAGTTTCTGCTGATCTTTGTTACGTTCGGGCAGTGCCCCTAACTGGAGCGGCCCTTTTTGCTTTGTCCCTAAGTTTGTTTCCTTTGTTCTATTTTGTTGGTGGACCTCAAAAGAGTGGCCAATCTACCTAACCGCACATCTTTGGGTTGTGGGGGTGAGACCCACGAAGACATGAGGAGAATGTGCAAACTCCACTTGGCAGTGACCCGGGGCCAGCATCGAATCTGTGTCCTCAGCACTGTGAGGCAGCAGTGCTAACCACTGCCACCGTGCCATTCTTTGTCATGATATCTCCATTCCTATTTTATCACACATCTCCCAGTGACACTCATTGTAACCCAGAAACTTCAAAATATCATTGCTACCTTTTATCTTGCCCTCCTATTATTGTCTAATGATAACATTAACAGAGCAACACACACCAGAATTGGAATATCAGATAGGTTGTTGTCTAATAATAATAGTGACTGAGTAACATACACCAGAATTGGAATAACAGGCAGGTTATTGTCTAATCATGACAGAGTTACGGGGGTGGCTCGGTAGTTAGCACTGTTGCCTCAAGCACCAGGTATCTGGGTTTGATTCCGACCTTGGGTCACTGTCTGTGTGGAGTTTGCACATTCTTCCTGTGGCTGCGAAGATTTCCTCCCACAGTCCAACGATGCGCAGGTTAGGTGGATTGGCTGTGATAAATTGTCCCTGGGTAGGGTTATGGGGTTAGGGTGGGGGATTGGCCAAGGTAGGGTGATCTTTCAGCGGGTCGATGCAGACCCGATGGGCCAAATGGCCTCCTTCAGCGCTGTAGGGATTCTATGATTCTATATTGGATCCAATGATGTGTTCACTGACACACTGCAGCATGACTTATTGGAACAGACACAGTGTTTGTTACTCTCAAAGTGAGTGAATCCTTTGCTGTTTCTCCATTGGGCCCCATCTCCACTATTATTGTATGATTGTCCCACTGAGACTCTCACTGTTATTATTGGACAATCAGCGAGTCAGCCTGAGCCTGTGGCCGCTCTCACCATCTGGAACCGTCACAATGCCCGGGTGATTGACGGCAGCTCCGGACCAATAGGAAGAGGAGGGGTGGGACTGGAGGATCGACCGGGAGCGGCTGGTCCTCCAACCAATTGGAGTGAATGAGGGGCGCTGTGATTGAAGCATGTGCAGTGTGGGTAATGGCAAAGGAGAATGCCTGTGTCTTCAGGTCCAAAATTGGTGAGAGGCGTTTAACAACATGGAGGAGCACAGTAAGAAGTCTTACAACACCAGGTTAAAATCCAACAGATTTGTTTTATGAAACAAACCTGTTGGATTTTAACCTGGTGTTGTAAGACTTCTTACTGTGCTCACCCCAGTCCAACGCAGGCATCTCCACAACATGGAGGAAGCGAGAGATCGTGGGGGTGGGCGGAAACGTTGTGTAAAGCTGTTGTAAGTCGCAAACCTCGGGAAAAGCGTTTCCCACACCCGTTTGTACCGAGCGGAGCTACAGCTCCTCATGTTCGGCTCGGGTTAACAGCCGCAATCTTTATTGGATGTGCATCAGGGCGCATGCGTGTTTGTCATCTTTGTCAGGGCGATGTTTCAATGAGTGGGAGGAGCTTGTTCCCCATTGTTCAGAATGGAGACAACTTGTCCATCAAACTGAATTAGTCTTTGAGTTCCAATGTCTTATTGATGATGCAAAGCGGTGGCAGAGATGGAAAGAAAAGGAAGCCAATCCTGGTCTCCGGATTTCACTGTCTCATTGGATATCCTGTCCCATGTGTCCAAAGCTCTGCGGCTCTGTTCAGTCACATGAAGACCCAGGGCAGAAACTCGCAACCCTGAGTCAACATCACCCTCAAATCAAGGGACTGCTATGACAACGAGGGTCAGTGTTCAGCGAGGGGCATGAGCGGTCATCCTGGACCAGGGAACAGGAGGGGAGAATGTAGTGAATTTCTATCCTCGACTGACAGTGATTAATTTTGGAAACTCCTTTTCCAGGGGATTCGTAGGGGAGGATTTACACACAGCAAATTTAAACCAGGAGAAATGTTTATCCTTCCTGAATTTTATTTCTGGACTGACAGTGATGCCTTTGTAAACTTCTTTCACAGGGACTTAGAAAGGGATTCGCAGACAGGAAACTCACAACCAATCCTCACATCAGATTCTGACACCACTGTTCGAGATCCATGTCAGGATCTTACCCTGAACACCATGGGCTCTTAACCTATTTAACAGTCTCCTGTGCGACACCTTGTCAAAGGCCTGGAAATCGAACTTCCTTGTTATCCCCTCAAAGAACTCTTCACAGATTTGTCAGGCATGACCTTCCTTTGACAAAGCCGTGTTGACTCAGTCCTATTTTTTCATGCACTTCCAAGTATTCCACGATCTCATCTTTACTAATGGACTCTAAAATATTACCAATTACCGAATCAGGCTAACCGGCCTATAATTTCCCTTCTTAAACAGCGGTGTTACATTAGCCACTTTCCAGTCCAGTGGGACCCTTCCTGCCTCCAGTGATTCCTGAAAGATCACCTCCAATGCCTTCACAATCTCCTCAGCTATCTCTTTTAGAACTCTGGGGTGTAATCCATCCGGTCCAGGTGATTTATCAACCTTCAGACCTTTCAGTTTACTGAGAACCTGCTCCTTAGTGATGGCCACTGCACTCACCTCTGCCCCCTGATTCTCCCGGAGTTCTGGCATTCCACTGGGGTATTCCACCGCGAAGACTGATACAAAGTAAGTATTCAGTTCCTCTGCCATTTCTTTGTGTCCTATTATTACTTTTCCTGCCACATTTCCCAGTGGTCCAATGTCTATTTTTGCCTCTCTCTTACCTTTATATATTGAAAGGTATATATATACCTTTTATATATTGAAAAATCTCTTCCTCTCTTCTTTCATATTACTAGGTAGCTTGCATTCATGAAATGAAAATTGCTTATTGTCACAAGTAGGCTTCAAATGAAGTTACAGTGAAAAGCCCCTCGTCGCCACATTCCTGCCCCTGGTCAAGGAGGCTGGTATAGCAATTGAACCATGCTGCTGGCCTGCCTTGGTCTGCTTTTAAAGTCAGCGATTTAGCCCTGTGCTTCTATTTCATTAGCCCATATTTCATCTTCTCTCCCCTTATTGCTTTTTTAGTTGTCTTCTGCTTGCTTTTAAAGGATTCCAAATCCTCTGGCTTCCCACGAATCCTCGCCACTTTGTATGCTTTTGCTTTTATGCTGTCCTTGACATACCTCGTCAACCATGGATGCCTTGCCCTCCCTTTAGCATGTTTTCAATTACTGGGGGGCATAGGTTTAAGGTGCGAGGGACAAGGTTGAGAGTAGATGTACGAGGTAAGTTTTATACACAGAAGAACTTGCTGCCGGAGGAGGTGGTGGAAGCAGGGACGATAGTGACATTTAAGGGCCATCTTGACAAATGCATGAATAGGATGGGAATAGAGGGATACGGACCCCGGAAGTGTAGAAGATTTTAGTTTAGACGGACAGCATGGTCGGCGCAGGCTTGGAGGGCCGAAGAACCTGTTCCTGTGCTGTACTGTTCTTTGTTCCTCCTTGGGATGAATTTCCATAGTGTCTCAATCAAGTCTGCCTCATTACACATCACACATTACCCCGTTCCCTATTAGGCTCTGTTAAAAGCTGTTCGAAAAAAACATCTCTTAGACCTTCCACAAATTACTTTTCCTGGGATCCACTACCAACCTGATTTTCCCAGCCCACCTGCATATTGAATTCCCCCTGGTTATTGTGATATTGCCTTTTTTACATGCTTTCTCTATCTCCTGATTTCTTATCTGTCCCACATCCTGACTGCTGCTCGGAGGCCTGTACATAACTCCCATCAGGGTCTTTTTACCTTTGCGATTCCTCAACTCTACCCACAGAGATTCTCTGCCTTCAGATCCTATATCTCTCCTTGCGGTCAATTTACTTAATTCCTTACTAACAATGCAACCCCGCCCCCTTTGCCCATCTGCCTTTTCTTTCGATTGGACACAGATCCTTGTATATTTCGATCCTAGCCCTGATCTCCTTGCAGCCACGTCACTGTCGCGTGGATCTTCGCCCATAACCCAAAGGTGTACAGAGTAGGTGGATTGGCCACACTAAATTGTCCCTTAATTGGAAAATAAAGAATTGGGCACTTTAATGCTTCTTTTTTATAAATAATTTTTATTCAAGTTTTCCCAAATTATCAACAACAAAAACACAAAGAAATAAGAACAACCCCCCCCCCCCCCCCCCCCTGTATACACAAGTAATAAATTAACATAAATAATCAGCATAACGGCAAATATACACACACAATCAAGAGAAACAAACAAACCCTTACACAAGCCCCCCCAACCACCCCAAAATCCCCCACTGCCCCCCGGGTCGCTGCTGTTGCTGACCATCACCTAACGCTTCGCCAGGAAGTCTAGAAACTGTTGCCACCGCCGGAAGAACCCTTGCACCGACCCCCTTAAGGCAAATTTGACCGTCTCCAATTTAATAAACCCAGCCATATCGCTTCTCCCACTGAAGAAGAATCCTTCGCCGGGCTACTAGGGACGCAAAGGCCAGAACACCGGCCTCTTTCGCCTCCTGCACTCCCGGCTCCTCTGCCACCACAAATATTGCGAGCCCCCAGCCCGGCTCAACCCTGGAACCAACCATCCTTGACATCGTCTCTGCTACGCCCCTCCAAAGGTCCTCCAGCGCTGGGCATGCCCAGAACATGTGGGTGTAGTTTGCTGGGCTCCCTGAGCACCTAACACATCTGTCCTCTCTCCCAAAGAACCGGCTCAGCCTTGCCCTGATCATGTGCATCCTATGCAGCACCTTGAATTGTATTAAGCTGAGCCTCGCGCAAGAGGAGGAAGAATTCACCCTCCCCAGGGCATCCATCCACGTCCCCTCGTCGATCTCCTCACCCAACTCCTCCTCCAACTTACCCTTCAGCTCCTCCACCGATGCCTCCTCCTCCTCCTCCTGCATCACCTGATACTTTGCCGAGATGCTCCCCTCTCCAACCCACATCCCCGAAAGCACCCTGTCCTGGACCCTCCGTGGCGGCAACAGTGGGAACTCCACCACCTGCCGCCTAACAAACGCCCTTGCCTGCATATACCTGAAGGTGTTCCCGGGGGGGGAGGCCGAACTTCCCCTCCAGCTCACCCAGGCTCGTGAACTTCCCATCCGCAAACAGGTCCCCCATTCTTCTAATACCTGACCTGTGCCAATTCAGGAACCCTCTGTCCATCCTCCCCGGGACAAACCGGTGGTTCCCCCGTATCGGGGACCACACCGAGGCCCCCACCTCCCCCCCGTGCTGTCTCCATTGCCCCCAGATTTTCAGGGTAGCCGCCACCACCAAGCTCGTGGTATACCTCGTTGGAGGAAGCGGAAATGGCGCTGTCACCAGCGCCTCCAGGCTCGTGCCCATACAGGACGCCATCTCCAACATCTTCCATGCCATCCCTCCCCCTCCATCACCCACTTGCGTACCATCGCCACGTTGGCGGCCCAATAATACCCACAGAGGTTAGGCAATGCCAACCCCCCCCCCCCCCCCCCCCCCCCCCGTATCCCTGCTCTGCTCCAAGAACACCATTCTCACCCTCGGGGTCTTCTGCGCCCACACAAACCCCATAACGCTCCTGTTGACCCGTCTGAAGGCGGCTTTGGGGATTAGGATGGGGAGGCATTGGAACAGGAACAAAAACTTCGGGAGCACCATCATTTTAACTGACTGCGCCCTACCCGCCAGCGAGAGTGGCAGCGCATCCACCTCTTAAACGCCTCCTCCATCTGCTCCACCAGCCTTGTGAAGTTAAGCTGATGCATGGCCCCCCAACTCCTAGCCACCTGGACCCCCAGGTACCTAAAACTCCTCTCCGGCCTTTTTAGCGGGAGCTCACCAATGCCCCTCTCCTGGTCCCCTTGGTGCACTACGAACAACTTGCTCTTCCCCATATTGAGCTTGTACCCGGAGAAATCCCCAAACTCCCTAAGGATCCTCATCACCTCCAGCATTCCCCCACTGGGTCCGCCACATATAGCAACAGATCATCCGCATAAAGCGACACCTGATGCTCCTCCCCACCCTGCACTAACCCCCTCCACTTCCTCAACTCCCTCAACGCCATGGCCAGGGGTTCGATCGCCAGTGCAAAGAGCAGGAGGGACAGGGGACACCCTGCCTCGTCCCCCGGTGCAGCTGGAAATACTCTGACCTCCTTCTGTTCGTGGCCACACTCGCCACCGGGGCCTCATATAACAACCTCACCCACCTGACGAACCCCTCCCCAAACCCGCACCTTTTCAGCACCTCCCACAGGTACCCCCATTCCACCTTATCAAAGGCCTTCTCCACATCCATCACCGCCACTATCTCCACTGCATCCACGCTGCCTGGTTCCCGCCCGCCGCCACCTTGGTCCTCCTCCCTCGCACCTTTCTTTGCTTAAATGTCACTTTGTTTAATCGCCCCACTCCCGGTCCAATCCATACAGTATTAGGGGAATGTTGCTGTCCCCTTCCCACACCGGGAAACATCGAACAAGCGCCGTTACGGGCCCTGAAAAGACCCCGTTGCTAGCGGGAGCTGCCGAACGTGCGACTTAGCTCCGCATAGCCACAACCGGAAGTCTTTAATGGTTTTTTTAAATGACAAAGAGGATAATAGTGCAAGGCAAAACTGGGTGACAATGAAACAAGTAGGTAAACTAATAGAACAAGTGAAGAAGTAAAAGACGGTCCAGGGGAGGTATAAATGGCAGAACCATTACCTACGTCTAAAAATCCCTTTTCTCCGGAAAAGGGAATAAACAATGGCCTGATCCTTTAAGATTATGAAAAGGTTTGATATGATAGAAAAGTGGAAGATGTTTCCACTGGATGAGAATAAATATGAGTTAGTCATTAATTAATCTAATGTGCAGTTCAGAGGGAGATCACTCACACACTTCACATGTGCAAAGGGATTTCCTCAGTTTTCCCACTGGTTAACACTCCAACTTTAAAAGCTCAAACTAGGGGCAGCACGGTGGCCTAGTGGTTAGCACAACCGCCCCTCATGGCGCTGAGGTCCCAGGTTCGATCCCGGCTCTGGGTCACTGTCCGTGTGGAGTTTGCACGTTCTCCCTGTGTCTGCATGGGTTTCGCCCCCACAACCCAAAAATGTGCAGAGTAGGTGGATTGGCCACGCTAAATTGCCTCTTAATTGGAAAAAATAATTGGCTAATCTAAATTTTTTTTAAAAAGCTCAAACTATTTGATCCAATTTCAGCACATTGTTATTGACGAGGGGCAATTTAACTGTTGGGTCTATGGGGACAAAAATCATTTGTTCACCCAACCTGTTGAGACCCCAATGAGTTCACATCTCACTGTCGTCACTGTTGTCAATCACACCCAGGACAGAACTGGGCCCTGTACTATTTAGGTGCTGTTTAATTGATTTAATACATTTGTTACATTGGTCCAATATTACCAGTCATAATCGGTTCACAAAGCATGATTTATATCAACAATATAGATTTCAATGGCGGGTTAATCACCCAACATGCACTGCAGCTGAGAATGTGCGCAATCCGCATGACACAATTTTGCACATGCACAGAGTCCGGCTGTGACTGGAGCGGACTCAAGTCTGGACCAACCCTGCGAAAGAACAATCCCCACTCAGGTCCACCCCATCCCACCCAATGTGCACATCCTTCGAGACGAAGGGCAATTTAGCATGGCCGATCCACCTAACCTGCACATCTTTGAACTGTGTGAGGAAATCGGAGGAAACTCACACAGTCACAGGGAAAATGTGCAGTCTCCGCACTGTCACCCATTTGCAACAGTGACCCCCTTGTTCCAGATTCTCCCACAAGAGGAAACATCCTCTCCACATGCACCCTGTCAAAACCCCTCAGGATCTTGTATAGTTCAACCCAGGTTTTACCAAAAACTTTAAGTCTGTGTCCCGACTGCTTGTACGATCAGTGAATGGAAACAGAGTTTCTTTGTCCACCTGATGGAAATCTGGCATAATCTTGTGGACCTGAATCAAATCTCCCCTCAACCTCCTTTGCTGGATCTAGTCTGGTAAATCTCCTCTGCACCTCCTCCGTGAACCTTCACACCCTTCCTGAAGAGTGGTGACCAGAGCTTCAGAAAGATTCATAGAATTGAATTAGAACCACAGAATTCCTACAGTGCAGAAGGAGGCCATTTGGCCCATCAAGTCTGCACTGATTCTCTGAAAGGGCACCCTGCCTGGGTCCACACCCCTGTCCCTGTAACCCGATAGCTCCACCTAACCTGCACATCCCTGGACACTAAGGGGCAATTTATCAAGGCCAATCCACCTAATTTGCTCTTCTTTAGATTGTGGGAGGAAACCCACGCAGACACGGGGAGAAAGTGCAAACTCCAGACAGTCACCAAGGCTGGAATTGAACCCGGGTCCCTGACGCTGCGAGGCAGCAGTGCTAACCACTGTGCCACCAGAAGCATAGCTTTGGTGTCAATATTACTGTTTATGAAGCCCAAACTCGAATTTGCTTTGCCAACTACTCTTAATATGTCTTGTAGATACACAAAATCCCTCTTCACCTCTTTCTCTCTCCTCCCAAAGAGTCCAGTTGGATTTTTATGACAATCCAGCTGTTTTCATGGTCACTTTTTCCCAGTGCCAGCCCCACAAATGACCAGATTCATTCAGCTCAATTTCACAATCTGCCTTTATGTTTTTGTGGGTTCTCTCTCATTCCCTATTTTGTGTTTTGAATCCGTTTCACAGGGTGTTTGAAGGGGAGGCTTCAAAGTCCGGAAACTCAAACCAAACATCACATCAGGATCTGACAGTCCTCAATTTATTGTATCTTGAATATCAGCGGATTTTGAACATGGAAGGAAAAAGCATCGTTCACAGTGAGGAGAAACCGTACACGTGTTGTGTGTGTGGACGAGGATTCACTCGATCATCAGGCCTCACAAGCCACAAATGCAGTCACACTGAGGAGAAACCGTGGAAATGTGCGGATTGTGGGAAAGGATTCACTTCCCCATCCAGCCTGGAAACTCATCGACGCAGTCACACTGGGGAGAGACCATTCACCTGCTCCAAGTGTGGGAAGGGATTTATTCAGTTCACGGCTCTGCGGAGTCACCAGCGAGTTCACACTGGGGAGAGACCATTCACCTGCTCCATGTGTGGGAAGGGATTCACTCAGTCATCAGCCCTGCGGAAACACCAGCGAGTTCACACTGGGGAGAGACCGTTTCAATGTCCAGACTGTGGGAAGTGCTATAAAAGTTCTGGGGATCTGATCAGCCATCAACGTGTTCACACTGACGAGAAACCGTTCAGGTGCTCTCACTGCGGGACTGTGTTCAGACGATCATCTCACCTCTCTGTACATCAGCAAATTCACACTGGGGAGAGGCCATTCACCTGCTCTAAGTGTGGGAAGGGATTCACTCAGTCATCCTCCTTGCTGAGTCACCAGCGAGTTCACACTGATGAGAGACCGTTTAAATGTCCAGACTGCGGGAAGTGCTATAAAAGTTCTGGGGAACTGATGCTCCATCAACGTGTTCACACTGACGAGAAACCGTTTAGATGCTCTCACTGCGGGACTGGGTTCAGGCGATCATCTAACCTCACTGTACATCAGCGAATTCACACTGGAGAGAGACCATTCACCTGCGCTCAATGTGGGAAGGGATTCACTCAGTCATCTGACTTGCAGAAGCACCAGCGAATTCACTCTGGGGAGAGGCCATTCGCCTGTTCCAAGTGTGGGAAGGGATTCATTCAGTCATCCGACCTGCAGAATCACCAGCGAATTCACACTGGGGAGAGGCCATTCACCTGCTCCAAGTGTGAGAAGAGATTCACCACTTCATCCGACCTGCTGAGACACCAACGAGTTCACAAATAACCACGGTGTTTGGATTTTGCTGTTCCTCACATTCAGGACTGAACCATGTTCATTTGGGTCTCATTCTGCTGATAACAAACTCCAGCCCATTTACAGGGGCTAATCTGGTGAAAGTCAAATAAATCAGATGTGTTTTTAATATCTCTGACACAAGTTAGTTCCTTTTGAAGTTCTCTCGCTCTCCCCTGTCTTTTCCATCCTCACCTCCAACAAGAAGCGTGAGGAGCTTGTGGAGCTTTTTTGTGACTGAGATTGTGTCAATCCGATCAGCTGCCTCTGCTGCTTCCCTCCCTTCCACGTGCCCACCGGACCAAACTGTCTCTAAATTTCATCCTTTCCTGAGCCCTGAACCCACATCTTTCTCTAGTTTCTCTCCCATCTCCCCTCATGCCCTCTCATAGCTCATCTTGTCCATGAAACTCAGCTCCTGCTCCATCGACCCTAATCCCACTCAGCTACTGATCAGCCAACTACCCTGTGTCCATGGATATTGTCAACATTTCTCTCCCTTCAGGTACCGTCCCTCTGTCTTTCAAATCTGCCATCATCACCCCCTCCTCAATAAAACAAACCCTTGACCCTGCCATCCTTATAAATTACTGCCCCACCTTCAACCTCCCTCTCCTCTCCAAACTCTTTGAACATGTTGTCACCTCCCAAATCCTTGCCTATCTTTCCCAGAACTCCCATGTTTGAATCCCTTCAATCAGGTCTCTGTCCTGTCACATTGAAATACAAGAGACAAACAGAATCTCACCCGGAGAGGAAGACAGACAATCCGGGAGCTTGGATCCAACATGGATATGTTCATAAGACCAGAAGACAAGGGTAGCAGCACAGTCATTATCGAGAGACAACAATACCTGCTGGAAACAGACAGACAACTAAACAACACCAAGCTACCTAGACCCATATACCCGAGACAGGAAGGAGAATTGGAGACAGACTGGAAGAACTCAGACTCCAGACACATTAACCAAAAACAGATGGAATATCTGAGGAACCAAGGAGGGTCTAGCTGCTCCTTAAAATATCCAAACGCTGAATAATAATAATCTTTATTATTGTCACAAGTAGGCTGACATTAACACTGCAATGAAGTTACTGTGAAAAACCCCTAGTCAACATACTCTGGCGCCTGTTTGGGTACACAGAGGGAGAATTCAGAATGTCCAATTCACCAAACAAGTGCATCTTTCGGGACATGTGGGAGGAAACCGGAGCACCCGGAGGAAACCCACACAGACACGGGAGAAAGTGCAGACTCCGCATAGACAGTGGCCCAAGTGGAAATTGAACTCGGAACCCTGGTGTTGTGAAGCAACAGTGTTAACCACTGTGCCACCATCAGGGAAATACCACCAGACAGACCCATCGGATCAGACTGTGAGAGAGAAATTCCTACCGAATCAGTGCAGGAGGCCATTTGGCCCATTCAGCCTGCACCAGTGCTTGGAAAGAGCACCCTACTTAAGTGCATGCCTCCACCATATTAAGGGGCATCTTGACAATTACATGAATAGGATGGGAATAGAAGATAGGGAGCCCGGAAGCATAGAATATTTTAGTTTAGCCGGGCAGCATGGTCGATGCAGGCTTGAAGGGCCGAAGGGCCTCTTCCTGTGCTGTACTTTTCTCTGTTCTTTGTTTATCCCCGTAACCCAGTAACATCACCTAATCTTTATTTGGACACTAAGGGGCAATTTCACGGGGCCAATCCACCAAATCTGCCCATCTTTGGATAGTGGGAGGAAACCGGAGCACCCGGAGGGAACCCACACAGACATGGGGAGAATGTAAAAACTCCACACAGTCACCCAAGGCCGGAACGGCTGAAACATCAACACACTGCTCCTGGGAGTTAATGGTACAGTGGTTCAATAAATATAATCAGTGGATTAAAAAGGTGTGTAATGTAGAGTAAAACCAGAAAATGCTAGATTAACTCAACAGGTCTGGCAGCATCATGGAATCCCTACAGTGCAGAAGGAGGCGATTCGGCCCATCAAGTTTGCAACAACCTACAAAAGAGCTCTCACCCAGGTGCACTTCCCCCACCCTCTCCCCATAACCCCACTTCACCTTTGGACACTGAGGGACAATTTAGCATAGCCAATCCACCAAACCTGCACATCTTTGGACAGCGGGAGAAAACGAGCACACGGAGGGAACCCACACAGACGGGGGAGGGGGGGGGGGGATGTGCAAACTCCACACAGTCACCCAAGGCCGGAATTGAACCCTGCTCGCTGGCGCTATGAGGCAGCAGTGCTAACCACTGTGCCACATCTGTTGCGAGAGACACAGAGTTAATGTTTGTTGTTCCTTGTAACAGTTCTGTAGAAGGGTTAATGGACTCTAATTTAAAATCCATTGAAGTGAAAAGCGGAAAGTGTTTTACTCAGAGGTTTGACACAGGAAGAAGTTTTAGTCTGTGTGAAGTTCAATCTTAATTTACACAAAGCCCGGAGTCTGATTGGCTGGAGGACCAGAGTACATCCGGTCTTCCAAATCCTCCCATTGGTAAACATTGCTGGGGCAGGAAATGAGGTTTTGGAACCCGCACCCATGTGGCCAATGGGAAGAGCTCAAAATGATACAGAGTCTCAGCCAATGAGGGAGATCCAGGATCACCCCCGCCCCGTTCATTCCGATTGGTTGGAAGACCAGCTGTAACTTTGAGAAATGGGTGTTTATCAAATAGCTGCAGCGAAATCAGAGTGTGGGTGTAGCTGGGCTGTCTGTCTTCACTGCAGCTATTTGATAAACACCCAGTTCTTAAAGGTACTCTCACATGACAATTCTGAATTCTCCCTCTGTGCACCTGAACCGGTACCTGAATGTGCTGACTAGGGGCTTTTTACGGTAACTTCATTGCAGTGTTATGTAAGACTACTTGTGACAATAAAGATTAGGATTATCAAAAAAAATGTTCCAGTAAATTTCCATCCTGCCCGCGATGATTCTAACGGCCGGAAAGATGACCCCAACAAATGGGATGAAGCCAAATCTTTAAAAGGCAAAGTCTTTATTTCAAATTGTTGCCGTGCTGTCTGGGGAAAGGGTTAACTTCTCTGCTTGTTTACAAAAGGGAAGAGGAAACATTCACAAAGCTTCCCACAGTTTATGAGCTCCGAAACATAACTTCAAGGCTGAAATTTATCTTCAGAGATTGAAACATTTTTTCAATTGTACCAGTAAATTGTGATTCACACTGAAAGGTTTACTTTCACTCAGTAATTAGAACATTTCACTTTCTCAGCACTGACACTTTAGATCAAATCCCAATTGTTCACTTCTCTTGTAGCTGGTGTGTGGAGAAGATCATGTTCACCGTAGATCTGTCAGCACAGAAACCGCACTGTGCTTCTGGATAAACTCAGTCTGCAAGTAGATGAATCTTTTAAACATCACCCAAGTGAAGGTCTTCCCCTGACTCTAAGGAGTGAGATGTCCCTGTAGTTGATGCTGTCTCCTCTGTCACTGCTGTTTTTATTGCATCACACATGTTCCATGGACCAGTCTCACAGCCCAAAAGGGGAGGGCAGGAAGGTGGGACAGTCGATGAGACTTTCTGTGTGTGAGCAGTTCAGCTGGAATTCCATCCTTGCCGGGTGCCTTTCTGCTTGCTCAGCAATCAATCGCCTTTTCCAGCTCAAATGATGAGAGTTCCTTGTCCAACTAAACCATGACAGGAAGCTGGAGGAGAGTCAAACAGAGACTGGGAGATGCCCTTCTCACAGGGGTACAGCTCACTGTTGTGTTCAACCCAGCTCCTCCTCACTCTCTCACCATGACTGACACTGAGCATGATCAAAGCACACACCCACACTGCCCCTGAGCACTGGCTTCGTACACTCACTGATAGGGAACTTTCTGCAGCGTGGGGAATTCTGGGTAACACAGCCGCCATAGAGCAATTAGTAAACAGGAAGATTATTTTTCCCAGTTAGCAAAACAGAAGATCCACAGTTAGTCAAGATGCTGGGCACGAAGCACAATGAGAGGTTTAGACACTTTATTTAATACAGAAGCACATTTTTCTGATAAGATATCACTTAGACATGGACAGCAAGCAGGCTTATCTACAGTATTTATAACACCTGGGACACGGTATATCATCTCATCAAACCAGTGATAGGTTTGTTTACTGTTCATATTTGTGACTGGGTCACACTCACGATTCATGCAAAATGCAACTCCCCAGGTTCACTGACCCATTCCCTCCAGACCTGTTTTCACTCCAAGGGTCTTGACATCTGCCTCAGTCTTTATCCAGCCATGTATGTTCAGCTCACATTGCCCAACAACCAGCCTCTCCTGCACTGGGCCACAGGGTTTCCATCACCAAAAATCTGTCATGGTCCACGTACATTGACGCTACCACCAAGAAAGCACAACAGCGCCTATATTTCTTCAGGAAACTAAGGACGTTTGGCACGACCTGATTAATACTACACTCCTGTCTGCTTCACTCAATGCCTTTGTCTATATATTTACATTGTGTACCTTGTGTTGCCCTATTATGTATTTTCTTTTTAGTTTACTTTCTTTTCATGTACGAAATGATCTGTTTGAGCTGCTCGCAGAATAATGCTTTTCACTGTACCTCAGTGCATGTGACAATAAACAAATCCAATCCATATCGAGGGAGCAATCTGCCTCTCTTGCATTGGTGCACTGCATTTCCCTCATAACACAATGGCATAGAAAGGTGACAGCACAAAACAAAGGCACTCAACAAATTGTATCTGTGCCAACTTTCTGCAACAGTCACAATCCCCTGTCATTGGCCCTGAACTCTGCAGATATGTTTCTCCTCAAAAGGTACAAACAGATGAGCAAGGGGCTGGAGTTGGCTATTCTGCCCAGTCTGCTCCACCATTTAAT
Source organism: Scyliorhinus canicula (assembly GCF_902713615.1). Lineage (NCBI taxonomy): Eukaryota > Metazoa > Chordata > Chondrichthyes > Carcharhiniformes > Scyliorhinidae > Scyliorhinus > Scyliorhinus canicula. The sequence goes on from NW_024056025.1 coordinate 561,364, forward strand.
AAGGTCATGGCTGATCTGACAGTAACAGATAGTTGCCCAATTCTCTTTTCAAGGCATCAATTGAATCTGCCTCCACCACATTTTCAAGCAGTGCATTCATGATCCTACATGCAGCACAGATTGTTTTTCTTCACATCATAAGACATAGGAACAGAATTAGGCGACTCGGCCCATTGAATCTGCTACGCCATTCAATCATGGCTGATATTTTTCCCATCTCCATTCTCCTGCCTTCTCCCCATAGCCCCTGATCCCCTTATTAATCAATAACCTATCTATCTCTATCTTAAAGACACTCAGTGATTTGGCCTCCACGGCATTCTGTGGCAAAGACTTCCACAGATTCACCACCCTCTGGCTGAAGAAATTCCTCATGTGTTTTAATTCCTCCTCATCACCTGAGGAAGGAACTGTGCCCCGAAAGCTAGTGAGTCGAAACAAACCTGTTGGACTTTAACCTGGTGTTGTAAGACTTCTTACTCTGTTTTAAAGGATTGCAACTGTAGTCTGAGATTGTGTCCTCTGCTTCTAGTTTTTCCTACAAGTGGAAACATCTCCTCCATGTCCACTCTACCCAGGCCTCGCAGTATTCTGTAGGTTTTAATAAGATTCCCCCATATCCGTCTAAACTCCAACGAGTACAGACCTAGAGTCCTGAACTGTTCCTCATACGACAAGCTCTTCATTCCAGGGATCACTCTTGCAAACCTCCTCTGGACCCTTTCCAAGGCCAACACATCTTTCCTTAGATACGGGACCCAAAACTGCTCATAATCATAGAATTATCATAGAATTTACAGTGCAGAAGGAGGCCATTCGGCCCATCGAGTCTGCACCGGCTCTTGGAAAGAGCACCCTACCCAAGGTCAACACCTCCACCCTATCCCCATAACCCAGTAACCCCACCCAACACTAAGGGCAATTTTGGACACTAAGGGCAATTTATCACGGCCAATCCACCTAACCTGCACATCTTTGGACTGTGGGAGAAACCGGAGCACCCGGAGGAAACCCACGCACACACGGGGAGAATGCAGACTCCACACAGACAGTGACCCAAGCCGGAATCGAACCTGGGACCCTGGAGCTGTGAAGCCATTGTACTATCCACAATGCTACCGTGCTGCCCAAATGGGGTCTGATCAAGGCCTTACATAGCCTCAGAAGTACATCCCTGGTCTTGTATTCAAGCCCTCTCGACATGAATACATTGCATTTGCCTTCCTAACTGCCGACTGAACCTACACATTAACCTTTTGTTTTTACATTTTTTTAAATTTAGAGTACCCAATTCATTTTTTCCAATTAAGGGGAAATTTAGCGTGGCCAATCCACCTACCCTGCACATCTTTGGGATGTGGGGACAAAACCCACACAAACACAGGGAGAATGTGCAAACTCCACACTGACAGTGACCCAGAGCCGGGATCGAACCTGGGACCTTGGCGCCGTGAGGCTGCAGTGCACCTGCACGTTAACCTGAAGAGAATCTTGAGCAAGGTCTCCCAAGTCCCTTTGTGCTTGTGATTTCCTCAGCATTTTCCCATTTAGAAATTAGTCTATGCCCCCATTTCTCCTTCTAAAGTGCATAACCTCACACTTTTCCATATTGTATTCCATCTGCCACTTCTTTGCCCACTCTCCTAGCCTTGCTCAGCATTGCTTCTTTTTCTAATCACTTTAAGTGAATGCCCTCTGTTTATAATCTTTCCCTAAATATGACTTGGTCTTAACGTGGTCTGTTTTAATGTGAGAACTGTTCAAGAAACTTATTAGAATTATTTATAGCTAGGGCAGCACGTGGAGCAGTGGTTAGCACTGGCACTGCAGCGCTGAGGACACGGGTTTGAAATCCCGGCCCTGGGTCACTGTCCGTGTGGAGTTTGCATATTCTCCCCGTGTCTGCGTGGATTTCACCCCCACAGACCAAAGATGTGCAGGTTAGGTGGATTGGCCAGGTTAAATTGCCCCTGAATTCGAAAAAAAAAAATAATAATTGGGTACTCTGAATTTATTTTTTAAAAAAAGGATTATTTGTAGCTTCCCCACCAATCAGTTTTTTCCTAAATCGCTGGCTTTGAAAGTAGACCAAGGCAGGCCAGCAGCACAGTTCGATTCCCGTTCCAGCCTCCCCGAACAGGCGCCGGAATGTGGCGACTGGGGGCTTTTCACAGTAACTTGATTTGAAGCCTGCTTGTGACAATAAGCGATTTTCATTTCATTTCATTTCAAGTGACTTTATTTTCATCGAGAGTTAACTGAAGTGTGTTCCTAACCTCTCATTATCTAAATTTCCATTCACCACTTTTCTGTCCACCTGACCCAGTCCATGGCTTTCTCCCTCATTGTCTAAAACACATCAGCAACTTTTGTATAATCCTGGTACATACATTTCAGTCTAAATCATTGATATATCCCGGAAAACTGTGGAGACCCACTGGAAATAGACGTCCAGGCATCATTCAGTCCTGGATGTGACTAACAGCAGCAACAACAGCTGAATCCAAACCCTGCTGTTGCCTCTGAACTAGTTTATGTCTGTGCAGGTTGTTTGACTGAGTGAATCTCCTCCCACACACGGAACAGTTAAACAGCCTCTCCCCAGTACCGCTCCCACGTGTCAGCCACACGGTAACACAGTGGTTGGCACTGTTGCTTCAAAGCTCCAGGGTCCCAGAATTCCTGCTTGGCTCACTGTCTGTGCGGAGTTTGCACGTTCTCCCCATGTCTGCGTGGGTTTCCTCCAGGTCCTCTAGTTTCCTCCCAGAAGTCCAAAAATGTGTAGATTAGGTGGATTGGCCATACAAAATTGCTCTTAGTGTCCAAAAAGGTGAGGTGGGGTTATGGGTTCGGTTGGAGGTATAGGCTTAAGTAAGGTGCTCTTTCCAAGGGCTGGTGCACTCGATGGGCCGAATGCCCTCCTTCTGCACTGTAAATTCTATGATTCTGTTTCAGTGTGAACTCGCTGGTGTTTCCATAGATTCGGTTTACCTTTAAATCTCTTTTCAGTCAGAATATTTAAAAGGTTTCTGATCAATGTGAACAAGTTGGTGTGAACAATGTGAACAAGTTGGCTGGGTCACTGTCTGTGCGGAGTCTGCACGTCCTCCCCGTGTGTGCGTGGGTTTCCTCCGGGTGCTCCGGTTTCCTCCCACAGTCTAAAGATGTGCGGGTTAGGTAGATTGGCCATGCTAAATTGCCCGTAGTGTCCTAAAAAGTAAGGTTAAGGGGGGTGGGGTTGTTGGGTTATGGGTATAGAGTGGATACGTGGGTTTGAGTAGGGTGATCATTGCTCGGCACAACATCGAGGGCCGAAGGGCCTGTTCTGTGCTGTTCTATGTTCTAAGTCAGACAGGATGACTGAGTAAATTTCTTGTCACACATGTGAACTCGCTGGTGTTGCAGAAGCTGGGATGAACATGTGAATCCCTTCTCACACACGGAGCAGATGAATGGTCTCTCCCCAGTGTGAGTGCGTTGATGTGACAGTAAATTCTTTTTACTTTTAAAGCTCATCTCACAGTCAGCACATTTGTAGCGTCTCTGATCAGTATGAAAAAGTTGGTGTCTCAGGAGGATTGATGACTGAATGAATCCCTTCCCACACACGGAGCAGCTGAATGGACTCTCCCAAGTGTGAGTGCGTTGATGTGTCAGTAAATCCTTTATGCGTTTAAAGCTCTTTTCACAGTCAGCACATTTAAACGGTCTCTGGTCAGAGTGGACCCGATGGTGAGCCCGGAGGTTTGACAAATCATTAAATCCCTTCCCACATTCCAAACAGGTGAAAGGCCTCTCCCCGGTGTGAGTGCGTTGATGTAACAGTAAATCCTTTCTGCTTTTAAAGCTCTTTTCACAGTCAGCACATTTAAAAGGTTTCTCATCAGTATGAACAAGTTGATGTCTCAGGAGTTCAGTTGACAGAATGAATCCCTTCCCACACACGAAGCAGGTGAATGGCCTCTCCCCAGTGTGAGTGCGTTGATGTGTCAGTAAATTATATCTGCTTTTAAAACTCTTTACAGTGATCACATTTAAATGGTCTCTGATCAGTATGAACAAGTTGGTGTGTCAGGAGGTGTGATGACCGAGTGAATCTCTTCCCACACAGGGAGCAGGTGAACGGCCTTTAAGCAGTATGAATACGTCGATGAGTTTCCAATTCAGACGGGTAATTGAATCCCATCCCACAGTCCCCACATTTCCACGGTTTCTTCATGGTTATCGACAAGTTGTCAGGTGTAGGTGGGATGCAGATTTGAGGTCACTATCAGGTCAGCCGTGATGTTATTAAATGGTGGAACAGGCTCACGGGGCTGAATGTCCTATTGCTGCTTTTTGATTCCTTTGGTGCGAATGTCCTTATGTCTCTCCAACTTGGATCATCAGTTGAAGCCTGAGTACGGTGTCTCCCTGATGTAAATGCTGCAATTTAATTTCATGCTTTGTGATTGGTTAAAGCTCAGTTTCAGCTAACTGTGGAAAATTACTTAGATGTCTGTGTCTCGGTGCTTTTCCAATCACAGTGATATTTGACATTTTTTCTGAAAGACAAAACAGACAAACATTTCTCCTTCCACGTTGAAAGGCCAGTCCTGATGAATCAAGTGACTCTGTCAGATCTCGACAGGATGTTTGCATTTGCAAATATTCTGTAAAAGGAGATTACATTGAAATACTGCGAATATATAAGACTCAAACATGCCATTCTGTACAGATACTGCTGTCAATACTCGGCACACATCTCCGACTGTCACACCTATCAAATCTCAGCCCTTCAGCTGGTTTTTGATTCAAATTTCTCTCATGTGCTTGTCCCGTTTCCTTTTGAAAACATCTCAGCACTTTCCTCAACTCCTTTCCATGGTAATGAGTTGCACATTCTGTACCTGTGATAAATAAATTTGTCTGTATTGCTCTCTTGGATTTATTTGTAACTATCTTGTATTTATGATGTGTTGTTTATTGACATCGCCCCTCTCCAAACTACTGATAATTTAAAAGATTTATAGCAGGTCACCGCTTCATTCATTGTTGTCGATAGAAAAAGGGCTCCACTCCATTTAATCTTTCCTGAGAGCTGTAATCTTTCATGTTACAAAATTCATAACTGTTGATGCAGGATAGAATTCGCAAAGAGACAAACCTTTCTGTTGGGTTCAGTTTGTTGTGTGCAAAGTCTCCAATTCTAACCCCCTGTAAAAGGAGTTTACAAAAGCCATCACTGTCAGTCCAGGATAGAAATTCTGAACAGGCAATTCTAGTTTCTCTGGAACATTTGTCCCTCTCTCGTTCCCCCAAAGCTGTAAATCTCCACCCCACACTCTCCCTCCTCCCTGGGCTGAAATGCAAACCCATCTCACCATCTGCACCATTTCTTTCCTCTATTCCCAGTTTTCTCCCTCCCACTCCTCTGCCTGGGTTCAGTTCTCCAGCTCCTGTCTGCAGACTGACAATAAAATCAATGGGTCTTAATTGGGGGTTTGGGGCCTCCAACGGGTGTTTGTGAATCCTCCCCGCCCACCTGCCAGGGTTTCCTTCCTTGCCAAAGATCAGAGTCCTCATTGATTTGAGTGCAAAGTGTCAGCTCTTATTTATTATCCCCCCTCCCCATCCTGTGATGTGAACCACCCTCCAGTGTGTGAAGCAGGATGGTGCCCGTTAACCTGAGCCTGTTCCCGGGAGGGAGAAGCTCCGCAGCTGCAAACCAGGGAGCTGACAATGATGGTGAAGGGTTTGCTCCAGCTCACAATGCCCGGCGAGTGATTGACGGCGGGTTCGGACCAATAGGAAGAGGGGGCGGACCAAACAAGAGCGACTGGTCCTCCAGCCAATCAGAGTGAACGGGAGGCGGAGCAAAGCCGGGACTCTCGCTCCCTCCGCATGCGCCCGGCCACCCGGGCCTGTCTCGGAGAACAGCCCGAGCAGCTTTCGCCGGTTCAGCTCCTGTATCCTCACTTCGTATTCGGGGCTTCGGTCTACACGGAGTGTCTGTGAGGCCTTTCGACACATCCGCCGGCTCCATCCCTCCCTCATGAGTTACCAAACCGAATTTGACCGGCTCACAATTTCCACCCAACCGCCTGAATCCTGAGTTGTCATAGGTACTGCGCATGCTCGAGCTTCACGTGGGAGACCGGGGCTGAGCCCCGCCCCTCATTCATTCCGATTGGTTGGAAGACCAGCTGCAACCACTCGGTCCTCCAGGCCCACCCCTCTCTTCCTATTGGACCAGAGCTGCCGTCAATCACTCTGGGCATTGTGAGCTGGGGCATGCGCAGTGCCTATGCTGGACTCGGCTGTGAGGGTTCACTGAAACCCGGTGGAACCTCTCCAAACCAATAAAAAGTTTCCGGGCCCGGGTTTGCATCGAGCTGCGGCCTGCTCCCGGTGACAGGCCTGAGTTAACGGCCGCCGTCTTTATAGAGGCTGCAAACCCGCAGGAGGCAAAACATCAGAGATAGAGTTTGTTGTGAAACCAATGGGATATTGTAAAACAGGAGGTCAGGGTTACAGTCAACAACAACTTCTGTTTATATAACACCTTTAACACCATCCCAGTCAACTTCACAGGAACGTTATAAAACAAAGTGAGACACCCAGCCACAAAAGGAGATATTAGGGCAGGTGACCAAAAACTTGGTCAAGGAGGTGACTTTTAAAGAGTCTGAAAGGAGGTAAGTGAGGTGGAGACGGGGAGGTTTAGGGAGGGAATTTAAATCCATGGCGGAGTAATTAGAATCGGGGGTGTGCAAGAGTCCAGGATCAGAGCTGTGCAGATATCTCAGGGGATTAGAACATAGAACGATACAGCGCAGTACAGGCCCTTCGGCCCTCGATGTTGCACCGACATGGAAAAAATCTAAAGGCCATCTAACCTACACTATGCCCTTATCATCCATATGCTTATCCAATAAATTTTTAAATGCCCTCAATGTTGGCGTGTTCACTACTGTTGCAGGTAGGGCATTCCACGGCCTCACCACTCTTTGCGTAAAAAACCTACCTCTGACCTCTGTCCTATATCTATTACCCCTCAATTTAAGGCTATGTCCCCTCGTGCTAGCCACCTCCATCCGCGGGAGAAGGCTCTCGCTGTCCACCCTATCTAACCCTCTGATCATTTTGTATGCCTCTATTAAGTCACCTCTTAACCTTCTTTTCTCTAACGAAAACAACCTCAAGTCCATCAGCCTTTCCTCATAAGATTTTCCCTCCATACCAGGCAACATCCTGGTAAATCTCCTCTGCACCCGTTCCAAAGTTTCCACGTCCTTCCTATAATGAGGCGACCAGAACTGTACGCAATACTCCAAATGCGGCCGTACTAGAGTTTTGTACAACTGCAACATGACCTCATGGCTCCGGAACTCAATCCCTCTACCAATAAAGGCCAACACACCATAGGCCTTCTTCACAACCCTATCAACCTGGGTGGCAACTTTCAGGGATCTATGTACATGGACACCGAGATCCCTCTGCTCATCCACACTACCAAGAATTTTACCATTAGCCAAATATTCCGCATTTCTGTTATTCTTTCCAAAGTGAATCACCTCACACTTCTCCACATTAAACTCCATTTGCCACCTCTCAGCCCAGCTCTGCAGCTTATCTATGTCCCTCTGTAACCTGCAACATCCTTCCGCACTGTCTACAACTCCACCGACTTTAGTGTCGTCTGCAAATTTACTCACCCATCCTTCTGCGCCCTCCTCCAGGTCATTTATAAAAATGACAAACAGCAACGGCCCCAGAACAGATCCTTGTGGTACGCCACTTGTAACTGAACTCCATTCTGAACATTTCCCATCAACTACCACTCTCTGTCTTCTTTCAACTAGCCAATTTCTGATCCACATCTCTAAATCACCCTCAATCCCCAGCCTCCGTATTTTCTGCAATAGCCGACCGTGGGGAACCTTATCAAATGCTTTACTGAAATCCATATACACCACATCAACTGCTCTACCCTCGTCTACCTGTTCAGTCACCTTCTCAAAGAACTCGATAAAGTTTGTGAGGCATGACCTACCCTTCACAAAACCATGCTGACTGTCCCTAATCATATTATTCCTATCTAGATGATTATAAATCGTATCTTTTATAATCCTCTCCAAGACTTTACCCACCACAGACGTTAGGCTCACCGGCCTATAGTTACCGGGGTTATCTCTACTCCCCTTCTTGAACAAAGGGACCACATTTGCTATCCTCCAGTCCACTGGCACTATTCCTGTAGCCAATGATGACCTAAAAATCAAAGCCAAAGGCTCAGCAATCTCTTCCCTGGCTTCCCAAAGAATCCTAGGATAAATCCCATCCGGCCCCGGGGACTTATCTATTTTCACCTTGTCCAGAATTGCCAACACTTCTTCCCTACGCACCTCAATGCCATCTATTCTAATAGCCTGGGTCTCAGCATTCTCCTCCACAATATTATCTTTTTCTTGAGTGAATACTGACGAAAAGTATTCATTTAGTATCTCGCTTATCTCCTCAGCCTCCACACACAACTTCCCACCACTGTCCTTGACTGGCCCTACTCTTACCCTAGTCATTCTTTTATTCCTGACATACCTATAGAAAGCTTTTGGGTTTTCCTTGATCCTACCTGCCAAAGACTTCTCATGTCCCCTCCTTGCTCGTCTCAGCTCTCTCTTTAGATCCTTCCTCGCTTCCTTGTAACTATCAAGCGCCCCAACTGAAACTTCACGCCTCATCTTCACATAGGCCTCCTTCTTCCTCTTAACAAGAGATTCCACTTCTTTGGTAAACCACGGTTCCCTCGCTCGACCCCTTCCTCCCTGCCTGACTGGTACGTACTTATCAAGAACATGCAATAACTGTTCCTTGAACAAGCTCCACATATCCAGTGTGCCCAACCCTTGCAGCCTACTTCTCCAACCAACACATCCTAAGTCATGTCTAATGGCATCATAATTGCCCTTCCCCCAGCTATAACTCTTGCCCTGCAGGGTATACTTATCCCTTTCCATCACTAACGTAAAGGTCACCGAATTGTGGTCACTGTTTCCAAAGTGCTCACCTACCTCCAGATCTAACACCTGGCCTGGTTCATTACCCAAAACCAAATCCAATGTGGCCTCGCCTCTTGTTGGCCTGTCAACATATTGTGTCAGGAAACCCTCCTGCACACATTGTACAAAGAATGACCCATCTAATGTACTCGAACTATATCTTTTCCAGTCAATATTTGGAAAGTTAAAGTCTCCCATAACAACTACCCTGTTACTTTCGCTCTTTTCCAGAATCATCTTCGCCATCCTTTCCTCTACATCCCTAGAACTATTAGGTGGCCTATAGAAAACTCCCAACAGGGTGACCTCTCCTTTCCTGTTTCTAACCTCAGCCCATACAACCTCAGAAGAAGAGTCCCCATCTAGCATCCGTTCCGCCACCGTAATACTGTCCTTGACTAGCAGCGCCACACCTCCCCCTCTTTTGCCCCCTTCTCTGAGCTTACTAAAACACCTAAACCCCGGAACCTGCAACAACCATTCCTGTCCCTGCTCTATCCATGTCTCTGAAATGGCCACAACATCGAAGTCCCAGGTACCAACCCATGCTGCCAGTTCCCCTACCTTATTTCGTATACTCCTGGCATTGAAGTAGACACACTTCAAACCACCTACCTGAACACTGGCACCCTCCTGCGAAGTCAAATCTGTGCTCCTGACCTCTATACTCTCAATCTACCGTACCCCAAAACTACAATCCAGGTTCCCATGCCCCTGCTGAATTAGTTTAAACCCCCCCAAAGAGCACTAACAAATCTCCCCCCCAGGATATTGGTGCCCCTCAGGTTCAGATGTAGACCATCCTGTCTATAGAGGTCCCACCTTCCCCAGAAAGAGCCCCAGTTATCCAGAAATCTGAATCCCTCCCGCCTGCACCATCCCTGTAGCCACGTGTTTAATTGCTCTCTCCCTATTCCTCATCTCACTATCACGTGGCACGGGCAACAACCCAGAGATAACAACTCTGTTTGTTCTCGCTCTGAGCTTCCATCCTAGCTCCCTAAAGGCCTGCCTGACATCCTTGTCCCCTTTCCTACCTATGTCGTTAGTGCCAATGTGGACTACGACTTGGGGCTGCTCCCCCTCCCCCTTAAGGACCCGGAAAACACGATCCGAGACATCACGTACCCTTGCACCTGGGAGGCAACATACCAAACGTGAGTCTCTCTCGCTCCCACAAAATCTCCTATCTGTGCCCCTGACTATTGAGTCCCCAATTACTAATGTTCTACTCCTTTCCCCCCTTCCCTTCTGAGCAACAGGGACAGACTCCGTGCCAGAGGCCCGTACCCCATGGCTTACCCCTGGTAAGTCGTCCCCCCCACAAGTATCCAAAACGGTATACTTGTTACTCAGGGGAACGACCGCAGGGGGTCCCTGCACTGACTGCTTCTTCCCAGTCCCTCTTACAGTTACCCATCTATCTCCAGTCTTTGATGTAACTACTTCCCTGAAGCTCCTATCTATGACCCCCTCTGCCTCCCGAATGATCTGAAGTTCATCCAGCTCAAGCTCCAGGTCCCTAACACGGTTTTTAAGGAGCTGGAGTTGGGTGCACTTCCCACAGATGAAATCAGCAGGGACACTGACGGCGTCCCTCACCTCAAACATTCTGCAGGAGGGGCATTGTACTGCCTTCCCTGACATCACCTCTAGATTTTAAAAAAAGACAAGAAAAAGAAAGGAAGAGCTTACCTGATATTACCTCAAACCCTGCTCCCACTGAAAGGTAAGCAAATTTAAAGGCACTCACTCACCTTCACGACAGGCCCCTGCTCCCGCTTCCCAAACACTCACAAAGTGTTTCAAGTTTAACTGTCACTTGCCAACAGCCTCTCCACAAACCACCTTCAACTTAGGCTGACCGCACTGCACGTATGCAAATTTCCCCAGAACAGCTGATCAGTAGCTCTGCTCTGCTGCCCTCTGCTGGATGATTGCCTTCACTCAAACTCCTCGGGTCTCCTTCGCAGATTCCCCTTCAACTGAGGCTGACCGCACTGCACGTATGCAAATTTCCCCAGAACAGCTGATCAGTAGCTCTGCTCTGCTGCCCTCTGCTGGATGATTGCCTTCACTCAAACTCCTCGGGTCTCCTTCGCAGATTCCCCTTCAACTTAGGCTGACCGCACTGCACGTATGCAAATTTCCCCAGAACAGCTGATCAGTAGCTCTGCTCTGCTGCCCTCTGCTGGATGATTGCCTTCACTCAAACTCCTCGGGTCTCCTTCGCAGATTCCCCTTCAACTTAGGCTGACCGCACTGCACGTATGCAAATTTCCCCAGAACAGCTGATCAGTAGCTCTGCTCTGCTGCCCTCTGCTGGATGATTGCCTTCACTCAAACTCCTCGGGTCTCCTTCGCAGATTCCCCTTCAACTTAGGCTGACCGCACTGCACATATGCAAATTTCCCCAGAACAGCTGATCAGTAGCTCTGCTCTGCTGCCCTCTGCTGGATGTGGAGCTGGAGGAGATGACAGACACAGGGAGAGACGAGGCCATGGAGGGATTTGAAAACAAGGGTGAGAATTGAATGGGAGCGAATGCAGTCTCGGAGCACAGGGATCATCGGGGAAAGGAACTTGCTGTAAATTAAGACATGGGGAGCAGACATTTGGATCGCTTGAAGTTTCCAGAGATAGAATGTGGGAGAGCAGCCAGGTGTGTAATGGAATTGTCGAATCGGGAGGTGACGATGGTAAATTGCCTTAGTATCTAAAAAGGTTAGGGGGGGGGAGGTTACGGGGATACGTGGAGGTGTGGGCTGAGCTAGGGTGCTCTTTCCAAGGCCCGGTGCCGACTAGATGGGCCGAATGGCCTCCTTCTGCACTGTAAATTCTATGAGGTCAGAAGGTCATATTGGATCAAGTGTGAAACCAAATTTACTGAGACTGGCTAAGTCTCAGACTGTTGCCAGGCAGAGGGATGGAGTCGGTATGTCAGGAATGGAATTTGGAGCAGGGACCAAACAGTGGATTCAGTCATCTCCATATTTGATTGAAGTTATTTAGTCAGCAGGAAGAGACCCAGAATGAGCCCTAAGTCTGATATCCGGTATAACTTAGTTCGAGAGGGAGAGGAAAAACAAATGAAACCTTGGAAGGTTTGGAGAAACGAGTTTCGCGATTGCTCATCAAATCTCCACAGAGTCAGTTCTGGACACAAGGTTTACCTCTGTTATTCTATTTGGTCAGTGAGAGTCATTCAGATTAATGTCTGTCACAAGTCATGAATGAATTGACTTATAAAGCATATTCTTACCACTAATTATATAACTTTGGTAAAAAGATACAGAAATAATAATCTAATACTTTATTTGGATTTCAGCCCCAGGGAGGAGGGAGAGTGTGTGGGACGGGGAGTTACAGCTCTAGGGAAAGAAGGGAGACAAAAATGTTCCCCAGAAACTGGAATTAACTGTTCCGAATTTCTATCCTGGACTGATAGTGTGGCCTTTGTAAACTCCTTTTACAGGGCATTAGGAGAGGATTTTCAGACAGGAAACACAAACCAAATATCACATTAAGATCTGACAGCGTCACTCAACTGAGCAGGACCTGAATATCCTCAGACTATAAATTGGAATGAAAAATGTTTGTTGTGTTTGTGGGAAAATATTTCAAACATCAGTGTGACTGGAAAAGCACCGAGACACACACGCACCTGAGTGAGTGTGTTCCAGTGAACTGACTGTGGAAAGAGCTTTAACCAGTTACAGCCTGAAAAAACACACCATTCACTAGGGGGAGAAACCATACACGTGTTCTGTGTGAGGACCAAGCTTCACCTGATTGTCTAAAGAGGAAACGGACAAAGACACTGACTCCATGGAGACACCGTGGAAACCGTGGGGTATGATTTTCGCTCAGGGGGTTTCCAAAATGCGAGAGGTCCTGGGTTAATATCCCGGATGAGCTCTGCAACGTGCTTGACTGGGGAGGTGATGGTGTAGTGGTATTGTCACTGGATGAGTAATCCTGAGACCCAGCACAATTCTCTGAAAATTCAGGTTCAAACCCCACCACGGCAGATGCTTCACTGTGGCTTGTATTTGAACTTGAATCCAGTAAATCAGGGAAGCACAGTGGTTAGCACAGTTGCTTCACAACTCCACTGTTCTATTCCCGCTTGGGTCACTGTCTGTGCGGAGTCTGCACGTTCTCCTCGTTTCTGTGTGGGTTTAGTCCGGATCTCCAGTTTTCTCACACAGTCCAAAGATGTGCAGGTTTGGTGGAGTAGCCATGCTAAATTGCCCTTAGTGTCCAAAAGGGTTAAGTGGGGGTTACGGGGATAGGGTGGAGGTGTGGGCTTGAGATGGGTGCTCTTTCCAAGGGCCGGTGCAGACTCGATGTGCCGAATGGCCTGTTCTGCACTGTAAATTCTATGATTGTGGAAGTTGGATGTTAAACAGTTTTGTGAAAATTGGGTCAAAGGAGCAAAGGGTAAGTCTCACAGACAAGATGAGCTCTGAGAGAGCATGATGGGAGACAGCACGAAAAGAGGGGAAAGATGTGAGTTCAGAATTTGGACAAGAAAGGTCTTTGAGGCAGTTTTACTGAGTGGTTTAGTGGAAGAGGAGCTGTAGAATCAGATGATCGGATTGTTTCAATGGGTGAGGTCCAGTCCCACAGATCTCTCAGTCTGCTGTTCCGGTTCATTGGTTGTCTCATTGGGTTCACTGTAGGCCTCTTGGGGTCTGTGGAAGAACTCCCGGAGCCTCATTCATCTGATGATTTCCCTGGAGCGGAGAAACTGCAACATCTTCTTCGCAGCCTTCAACACGTCATCGATGAAAATGAATATCTTACCAAGGCCATCCCCACTACTTTCCTTCAAACAACCGCACAACCTCAGTCCATTGATTGCAGCAACATATCCAGTGTTCAGGAGAACAGCGACCATGACACCACACAACCCTGCTGCCATGGCAACCTCTGCAAGACGTGTCAGATCATCAACATGGGTACCACCATTACACGTGAGAAAATCACCCAACCAAGTATGCGGTATCTACTTGTGCGACTCGGTCAATGTTATCTCCCTCATACGCTGCAGCAAAGGATGTCCCGAGGCGTGGTACATTGGCGAGGCTATGCAGACGCCGCGACAACAGACGAACGGACATCGTGCAACAATCGGCAGGCAGGAATGTTCCCTTCCAGTCAGGGAACACTTCAGCTGTCAAGGGCATTCAGCCGTTGATCTTCGGGTAAGTGTTCTCCAAGGCGGCCTTCAGGAATCGCGACAACGCAGAATCGCCAAGTTCCGCACACATGAGTACGGCCTCACCCGGGACCCTGGATTCATGTCACATTACACGTGCTTGCGGAATCCTACCAACTGTCCTGGCTTGAGACAATTCACACACCTTGAACCTGTGATTATCCCTCTCTCCAGTCGCACCATATGGATCTGTAAAGACTTAATTACCTGAAAAGACTCGCATTCAAAGTACCATTTTGCATCATTGAATTTTTCTACATATAGAACATAGAACATACAGTGCAGAAGGAGGCCATTCAGCCCATCGAGTCTGCACTGACCCACTTCAGCCCTCACTTCCACCCTATCCCCATAACCCAATAACCCCTCCAAATATTTTTGAACACTAAGGGCAATTTAGCATGGCCAATCCACCTAACCTGCACGTCTTTAGACTGTGGGAGGAAACCAGAGCACCCGGTGGAAACCCACGCAGACACAGGGAGAATGTGCAGACTCTGTACAGACAGTGACCCAGCGGGGAATCGAACCTGGGACCCTGGCGCTGTCAAGCCACAGTGCTATCCACGTGTGCTACCACGCTGCCCATGTGTGTTTGAGTGGAACCCACATCTTCATTCACTGAGGAAGGAGCTGCGCTCCAAAAGCCAGTGATTCGAAACAAACGTGTTGGACTTTAACCTGGTGTTGTAAGACTTCTTACTGTGCCCACCCCAGTCCAACGCCGGCATCTCCACATCATAAATTAGAAGCATTTAATGCTTCTGCCAATTTCGGATCAGACACCTTTCGTGCATTAGATGAATGTGATAACCTCTATGCTACAGAAACAGCTGGCAGCACAGTACCCAATGGCCCTGTGCAACATTCAACTGCACAGCCTTGCTGCAGCTTTCAATGGTTCGGCTGGGAGGTGGGTGATATGTTCCTGGAAGGGAGCTTTGTGAGTTTGAGGAGCTTGGAGGAGAAATTTGGGTTGGTAAGGGGAAATGATTTTAGGTACCTACAGTTGCGGGACTTTGTTCGTAGACAGGTCCCATCTTTCCCACGCCTCCCGCCAATGGGGATCCTAGACAGAATAGTCTCTAAGGGGGAAGAAGGGGAGGGTAGAGTCTCGGGAATTTATAAGGTGCTCATGAGGGAGGAAGGGTCCCAGACAGAGGAACTGAAACTTAAATGGGAGGAGGAGCTAGGCGGGGAAATGGAGGACGGGCTGTGGGCAGAGGCCCTGAGTAGGGTAAATTCGACCGCGACATGTGCTCGGCTCGGGCTGATTCAATTTAAGGTCGATCACCATGTGACGGGGGCTCGGATGAGCAAATTCTTTGGGATAGAGGACAAATGTGCTAGGTGCGCAGGAGGACCAGCGAACCAGGTTCACATGTTTTGGGCATGCCCTAAGCTGAGGGGGTACTGGGAGGGAGTTGCGGGGATCATGTCCCGGGTGCTAAAAACAAGGGTGGTGATGAGACAATTTGTGGGGTTTCGGAAGACCCAGGAGTTCAGGGGGAGAAATAGGCTGATGTTTTGGCCTTTGCTTCCCTGATAGCCCGGCGACGAATACTATTGGCGTGGAGGGACTCAAAGCCCCCAAAGACTGAGTTGTGGCTTGCGGACATGTCGAGTTTCCTGGGTATGGAAAAACTTAAGTTCGCCTTGAGGGGATCTGTACAGGGGTTCGCCCGGAGGTGGCAACCATTTATTGACTTCTTTGCGGGAGAGTGAGCGTCAGCAGGGGATGGGTGGGGAGGGGGTAGAGTAGTGTCGGAGGGAAAATATGGCGGGTAGTACCGGTGGGAGAGGCTTGTGCAGTATGTTACGATTGAAGTATTGAAAGTACATGGATGTTTGCACATTTTTGCCTTTTTTGCTTTCTTTCTGTTGATGTCTGTAGCTGTTCACAAAGCCAAAAACTACCTCAATGAAATTGTTTATTAAAAAAAATATATATATTAATCGGTGTCTATAACGCCATTAAATTCTTTTGTGAACTGAGCAAACTGCCAAGATCAGAACTTTATTTTTTCATGTATGAAACGATCTGTCTGGACTGTACGCAGAACAATACTTTTCATTGTACCTCGGTACACGTGATAATAAACCAATCCAATCAAAGAGATAGTTTCTTACTTGTCTTCAAATTGAAAAGTGTTCTTAAAAATTATTCATTCATGGGAGATGGGTGTCACTGGCTGGACCAGCATTTACTGCTCATTCCAATTGCCCTTGAACTGCGTGTCTTGTGAGGCTATTTCAGAGGGCACGTTCAAGTTAACCACAACGTTGCTGTTGATCTGGAGTCACATGTAGGCCAGACCACGTCAGAAGAGCAGATTTCCTGAAGTACATTAGTGAACCAGATGGATTTTTACAACAATCGACAATGTTATCATCAGACTTAATTCGGGACTTTTATTCAATTTCAATATCTATCACAGGCAGATTCAATCCCAGATCCCCAGAGCATTAACCTGGGTCTCTGGTTTACTTGCCCAGTAACAATACAGGGCAGCACGGTGAGTCAGTCGTTAGAATTGCTGCCTCACAGCCCCAATGTCTCAGGTTCAATTCCGGTTCTGGGTCACTGTCCGTGTGTAGTTTGCACATTCTCCCCGTGTTTGCGTGGGTTTCGCCCCCACAGTCCAAAGATGTGCAGGGTAGGTGGATTGGCCTAGCTAATTTGCCCCTTAATTGGAAAAAAAATAATTGGATACTCTAAATTTTTTTTTAAAAAATCAATACCATTCCACCACTGCCTAGCCCACATATTCTTGACAGGATATAATGTCTAATGCTGTGTTCTGTGATCTTGTCTTGCAAGGATTCTACAGAACTGCTGGTGACTTTATTAATGGAGTAACTTCTCAAAATTATTGAGTAATTAATTTTTGCAAACAAATTCTGATAGCTCTGCAGTCTCTGGAAACATTTTGGTTGGTCGTGTTATTTTTTGAAACAAAGATCTAGTCTTTGCAATACAATTACCTGATACACCAATTCACTAATGATAACCAATGTTCACTACTGAATAATCATCAATTTAATTATAATTTTTTGCTGTGAAATCAATACATAGTTAATATAGAAACAGTACAGAAGGTGAAATGGCTGCAGGAAGCCACATGTTCGAGGTATAAAAGGGCTTCCTTGACCTTGTTACTAATGACAGTGAATACAATATGAAAATAACAATTTTAGAACTAAATGTGATTACACATGAGTACTTACAGCTTCCTACATTACAACAGTGAATATGTTTCAAAAGTACTCCATTGGCTTTAAAACACTTTCGGAGGTCCAGTGGTAGTGAGAGGTTTTATAGAAATGTACATTTGTTCTAATTGTCCATAAACTCGGATATATTACACTCGGTGTCCTCACCAGAATCATTGATGAAGACTGAGTCTTAATTTTGTGTAATAACCACGGCGTTGACATCATTTTGAATACTCTGTGAACCTCCAGACACATAATAAGCACAATTATTTGTTGTAAAACACAGTGAGTTGTTGTGATTTGGAATACACTGTCTGTAAATGGTGGTCGAGCCTCATTGGACTGCCATTTGATATATTCCGAAAAAGAAAACAAAATAGTCGAACTATGGGATTAAATGGGACGCTGGACAAAGAGCTGGCATGGGAAAAATGGGCCAAATAGACTCCTCTGTGCTTTAGCCGCCTTGTGTACATGTAAAGCGAGTGGTAATGACCTGGAACCTACTGCCTATGAGGGTAGGAGATGCAGAGGTGACGGAAGGATTTCAAACGGAAATTGGACAGGCACTGAGAGAAATAAACCTGCACAAATTTGGGGATAGAACAGGACAATGGACAGACTGGCTTGCTCCACAGAGCGCCAACTTGGTCTCAAAGGGCTGAATGGCCCCATTCCCCACCCTCCAGATGCTGTGATCTGAGAGAGAAATTCAGCTGCTCCAGTCTCTCAAACTAACTGGAGTTCCTTATCCCTGGTGCAATTCTAGCACAATGGTTAGCACTGTTGCTTTACAGCACCAGGGTCCCAGGTTCGATTCCCGGATGGGTCACTGTCTGTGTGGAGTCTGCACGTCCTCCCCTTGTGTGCGTGGGTTTCCTCCGGGTGCTCCGGTTTCCTCCCACAGTCCAAAGATGTGCGGGTTAGGTGGATTGGCCATGCTAAATTGCCCGTAGTGTCCTAATAAAAAAAATAAGGTTAAGGGGGGGTTGTTGGGTTACGGGTATAGGGTGGATACGTGGGTTTGAGTAGGGTGATCATGGCTCGGCACAACATTGAGGGCTGAAGGGCCTGTTCTGTGCTGTACTGTTCTATGTCGATGTTCTATGTCTGCGTGGGTTTCTTCCGGGTGCTCCAGTTTCCTCCCTCAAGTCCCAAAAGATGTGCTTGTTCGGTGAATTGGAAATTCTGAATTCTCCCTCAATGTACCCAAACAGGCGTCGGAGTGTGGTGACTAGGGGATTTTCACAGTTACTTCATTGCACTGTTAATGTAAGCCTACTTGTGACAATAATAAAGATTATTATTATTGTAAATGTCCTCCACACCTTCTCAAAGAACGTCACATCTTTCTTAAAGTGTGGGGCCCATATCTAGGGTTCCATTCCAGAGGGATAGAATTGAAAAGCATGGAGGAAATGTCCAACTTGTTTACAACCAGGGTTAGACTACACTGGGAGCACTGACAACATGGGTGATCTCCATTTAGAAAAAGAAAATAGAGGCACTGGATAAGGTGCAACAAAGATTCATAATAGAGAGAACTGAGAGCATTTAACACTCATGATGTGGAGATGCCGACCATCAGGAGCATAGAGACACAGAGAGATCTGGGCGTGCAGGTCCACAGATACTTAAAAGTGGCAGTACAGGTGGAAATGGTGGTGAAGAAAGCAGACAGCACGCTTGCCCTCATAGGACGGGGTATTGAGTATAAAAGCTCAAAAATTGTTACAATTACATAGAATGTTGGTTGGGCCACAGTTGGAATACTGTGTCCCAATTCTGGTCACTGCTCTACCAGAAGGTTGTGGAGGCTTTGGAGAGAGTACAGAAAAGGTTTACCAGGATGTTGCCTGGTATGGAGGGTATTAGCTATGTGGAGAGATTGAATAAACTGGGATTGATGTGATCTCCTTAGAGAGACGGAGGCTGAGGGGTGACCTGATAGAGGTTTATAAAATTATTAGGGGTATAGATAGGGTGAACAGTTGGAGGCTTTTTCCCAGGGCGGAATTGAAAATTACAAGGGGCCACAAGTTCAAGGTGAGGGGGGAAAGGTTCAGTGGAGATGTGTGGGGGGAGTTTTTTTTACTCAGTGGGTGGTGGTGGCCTGGAATGCACTGCCAAGCGAGGTGGTTGAGGCAGATACGTTAGCGACCTTAAAGACTTATCTGGACAGGCACATGAACAGATGGGGTATAGAAGGATACAGGCGGTTGGTCTAGATAGAACACATGGTTGATGCAGGCTTGGAGGGCCGAAGGGCCTGTTCCTGTGCTGTATTGTTCTTGGGCGAGGCCGTACCTGGAATATTGTGAGCAGTTTGGGTCTCCTTATCGGAGGAAGGATGTTCTTGCTCTAGAGGGAGTGCAGCGAAGGTTTACCAGACTGATTCTTGGGATGGTGGGAATGACATATGAGAGATTGAATCGGTTAGGATTGTATTCGCTGGAGTTCAGAAGAATGAGGGGGCCTCACGGTAGCATGGTGGTTAGCATCAATGCTTCACAGCTCCAGGGTCCCAGGTTCTATTCCCGGCTGGGTCACTGTCTGTGTGGAGTCTGCACGTCCTCCCTGTGTGTGCGTGGGTTTCCTCCGGGTGCTCCGGTTTCCTCCCACAGTCCAAAGATGTGCGGGTTAGGTGGATTGGCCATGCTAAATTGCCCGTAGTGTAAGGTTAATGGGGGGATTGTTGGGTTACGGGTATACGGGTTACGTGGGTTTAAAGTAGGGTGATCATTGTTCGGCACAACATTGAGGGCCGAAGGGCCTGTTCTGTGCTGTACTGTTCTATGTTCTAGAAATCTATAATATTCTAACAGGACTTGACAGGGTAGATGCAGGAAAGATTTTCCCGATGGTCGGAGTGTACAGAACCAGAGGTCGCAGTCTGAGAATATGGGGGAGACCATTTAGACAGAGATGAGGAGAAATTTCTTCAACCAGAGAGTGTAATGAAAATGAAAATCGCTTATTGTCATGAGAAGACTTCAATGAAGTTACTGTGAAAAGCCCCTAGTCGCCACATTCCGCCGCCTGTTCAAGGAGGCTGTTACGGGAATCAAACCGTGCTGCTGGCCTGCTTTCAAAGCCAGTGAGTTAGCCCAGTGAGCTAAATAGCCCCATATGGTGAGAGTGGGGAGCCTGTGGAATTTATTACCACAGGAAATAGTTGAGACCAATACATTGTATGTTTTCAAGAAGCAGTTAGATATTGCACTGAGGGCAAAGGGGATCAAAGGATATGGAGGGGAAAGCGGGATTAGGCTATGGAGTTGGATGATAAGCCATGATCATAATGAATGGCGGAGCAGGAGCAAAGGGCCAAATGGTCTCTTCCTGTTCCTATTTCCTATGTTTCTATGTAATCCCTTCCCACACTAAGAGCAGATGAACGGCTTCTCCCCAGTGTGAACTTGCTGATGTGCCTGCAGACTGGATAACTGTGTGAATCCATTCCCACAGAGGGAGCAGGTGAATGGCTTCTCCCCAGTGTGAATTCTCTGATGTCTCTGCAGGATGGATGAATCAATAAATCCCTTCCCACACTGAGAGCAGGTGAACGGCCTCTCCCCAGTGTGAATTCGCTGATGTCTCTGCAGCGTGGATAAATCACTGAATGTGTTCCCACACTGAAAGCACGTCAACAGCTTCTCCCCAGTGTGAACTCGCAGATGGTTCCGCAGGCTGGAAGAAGCTCTGAATCTCTCTCCACACTGAGAGCAGGTAAATGGCTTCTCCCCAGTGTGAACTCGCTGGTGTGTCTGCAGGGTGGATGACTGAGTGAACCCCTCCCCACAGTAAGAGCAGATGAACGGGCGCTCACCAGTGTGAACTCGCTGATGGATCCGCAGGTGGGATAAATCAAGGAATCCCTTCCCACACTGAGAACACGTGAATGGCTTCTCCCCAGTATGAATTCGCTGATGTTTCTGCAGGGCAGATGAATCAATGAATCCCTTCCCACACTGAGAACAGGTGAACGGCTTCTCCCCAGTGTGAATTCGCTGGTGTCTTTGCAGGGCGGATGAATCAATGAATCCCTTCCCACACTGAGAGCAGGTGAACGGCTTCTCCCCAGTGTGAATTCGCTGGTGTCTTTGCAGGGCAGATGAATCAATGAATCCTTTCCCACACTGAGAGCAGGTGAACGGCCTCTTTCCAGTATGAACTCGCTGGTGTGTCTGTAGGGTGGATGAATCAATGAATCCCTTCCCACACTGAGAGGAGGTGAATGGCTTCTGCTGAGTGTGAACTCGCTGGTGTGTCTGTAGGGTGGAGGAATCAATGAATCCCTTCCCACACTGAGAGCAGGTGAATGGCTTCTCCCTAGTGTGAACTCGCTGGTGTGCCTGCAGGTGATTTAATCGAGTGAATCCATGCCCACACTGAGAGCAGGTGAATGGCCTCTCCCCAGTGTGACTGCGTCGATGAATCTCCAGCTCAGATGGGAATCTGTATCCCTTCCCACAGTCCCAACATTTCCACGGTTTCTCCATGTTTTGGGTCTCCTCGTGTCTCTCCAGATTGGACAATCAGTGGAAGCCTTGTCTACACACAGAATATGTTCACAGACACACAGAAACTGTCTCTCGGTACTGTGAATGGTGTGATGTTTTTTCAGGCTCTGTAATAGTTGAAGCTCTTTTCACAGTCAGTTCACTGGAACTCTCTCATCGGGTGTATGTTGTGTGGGTCTTGATGCTTTTTCAGTCACGCTCACGTTTAAAATCTTCTGAAGCCAACGGATTGAACAAACATTTCTCCTTCTTGCCGATGATATTCAGAGCCCGACGATATTCAGATCGGATGGAATCGAGTAAGTTTGTCATATCAAGGTGTGACGTTTGAGATTTCTGTCTATAATTCCTCCTCTTCCAATATCCTTTAAAAACAATTTACAAAAGCCATCAGTTCGTACAGGATAGAAATTCAGAATAGACAATTCTAATTTTTATGTCATGTTTTTTTCCTCTCTCTTATTCCCCGAAAGCTGTAAATCTCCATCCCACACACTCTCCCTCCATTCTCACTCTGCTGTATCTAATATTCACCCTCCCAATTCTCCTGAAGGTGCTGATTCAGGCTGATTGACAGATCCAAGCTCAGCTCATTGTTTCTTGACCAGGACACAGAGATTAGAATAGAAGCAAGAGTAGGCCATTCGGCCCACCGAGTCTGCTCAACCATTCAATGAGATCCTTGGCCGATCTACCTCAGCACCATTTTCCTACACGATCACATATCCCTCGATATCTTCAATATCTAGAAACCTATCAATATTTGTCTTGAACATACTTAATGACTGAGATCCACATTCGTCTGGGGTGTATTCCAAAGCTTCACCACATCCGCGAGTGAAAAAACCCCTCATCTCAGCTTTCAGTCTATTTTCCTACCTGTTCCCCATAACTCCTGCCTGAACCCCATAACCACCAACTCCATTGTCAATAAAATATGACAGAATTTACAGTGCAGAAGGAGGCTATTTGGCCCATCGAGTCTGCACTGGCTCGTGGAAAGAGCACCCCACACAAGCCTACATCTCCACCCTATCCCCATAACCCAGCAACCCCACCCAACACGCAGGGCAATTTTGGACACTAAGGGCAATTTAGCATGGTCAATCCACCTACATCTTTGGGCTGTGGGAGGAAACCAGAGCACCCGGAGGAAACCCACACAGACACGGGGAGAACATGCAGACTCCGCACAGACAGTGACCCAAGCCGGGAATCGAACCTGGGACCCTGGAGCTGTGAAGGAATTATATCCAACTTGTGCTTCAATATATTCAATGATCCCCACCCCCCCCCGTCACGCCAGACTCCGCTGCTCCACGTGGAAATGAAATTCAAAGACTAACCTTCAGAACATAATGTTCTTTATTAGTGTCACAAGTAGGCTGACATTAACACTGCAATGAAGCTATTGTGAAAAGCCCCTCGTCGCCACACTCCAGCACCTGTTCGGGTGCACAGAGGGAGAATTCAGAATGTCCAATGTCACCTAACAACACGTCTTTTAGGACTTGTGGGAGGAAACCGGACTACCCGGAGGAAACCCACGCAGACACAGGAGAAGTTGCAGAATCCGCACAGTGACCCTAGCCGGGAATCGAACCCAGGTCCCTGGCGCTGTAAAGCAACAGTGCTAACCACTGTGCGATCGTGCCACTACATTAGAAAAATCTGTGCCCAATATTACTTTACTGCCCCCTTAAATGTCAGCCATCTCCTGGGAAAACCAGCCCTTTAGTTGTGAATATTAGGAAAGAGACCATCCTTTTAGCCAGACAAATAAATTAATCAAGCTGAGGGACACTGAAGCCTGGGTGTGTTTGCTGCCTCGGGCACTGGGACCTGGCCGGGTGAGACTACGAAGCCCCGCCCATTCCAGACGTCACAGCATCCGCGCATGCGTACCGTTCCATTTCAATCAAGATGGCAGCCGTTGAACTGGGCCTGTTATCGGGAAAAAGAGCAGAAGCTGCAAACGCAGGACCTGCAGGTTCGTATTCCTGGTTTAGGGCCTTCACGTAGTGTTTAGAAACTCTCTCCCTCCAGAGTGGACTCCGTCGCTTCCTCCGGATTTCCGCATCCTTACCCGCTGCCCATAAGACAAAGAAGCGTCTCTTTCCCAGGCGCCAGCACACACCGCGCATGCTCCAACTACTCCCAGGCATTGCGCCTGCGCACTGTTGTCCTGCGGTGTCGATAGGGGACATTCACCACCGCGGGGAATGCCGGGTAATGCAGCCCCATTCATCATCCCAATTAGTGAATAGTGATTTTTGTTTGCTATGATGTGAAGTTTGGGCGAGTGGGATATAAATCATACATAAATCCAAGTAAGAGGGAGACATGTGGCATAGTGGTTAGCAGTGGGACTAAGGTGCTGAGGACCTAAGGTGCATGATGGACTGGGGTTGTGTTCTCTGTCGTTTCTGATGGTCTTGGGCTGAGCAGTTGCCACAGCAGGCTGTGATGCATCCTGTGATAGGATGTTTTCCTATCATGTTTTCCTGCATCTGTAAAAATCGTAAGACCCAACGTGGACAAGCTGGATTTCCATAGTTTCCTGAGGAAGTATAGGCGCTTTTTTTTTTAAGAATTAGAAAAGTACAGCACAGAACAGGCCCTTCGGCCCTCAATGTTGTGCCGAGCAATGATCACCCTACTCAAGCCCACGTATCCACCCTATACCAGTAACCCAACAACCCCCATTAACATTATTTTTTTAGGACACTAAGGGCAATTTAGCCTGGCCAATCCACCTAACCCGCACATCTTTGGACTGTGGGAGGAAACCGAAGCACCCGGAGGAAACCCACGCACACACGGGGAGGACGTGCAGACTTCGCACAGACAGTGCCCCAGCCGGGAATCGAACCTGGGACCCTGGAGCTGTGAAGCATTGATGCTAACCACCATGCTACCATGCTGCCCATTTATGCGCTGTTATGCTTTCTTGGTCGTAGCGTTGATGTGGGAAGCCCTATGCATCTAATATTGGAAAA
The DNA here is from genome assembly GCF_902713615.1 of Scyliorhinus canicula. Classification (NCBI taxonomy): domain Eukaryota; kingdom Metazoa; phylum Chordata; class Chondrichthyes; order Carcharhiniformes; family Scyliorhinidae; genus Scyliorhinus; species Scyliorhinus canicula. The sequence continues at coordinate 586,367 of NW_024056025.1, forward strand.
TAGATATCTAATGAGAGGGATTTGTGTATCTAATTTGTGTATCCTTTTTAGCGTGGCCAATTCACCTACTCTGCATGTCTTTGGGGCTGAGATCCATGTAGACACAGGGAGAACAATTTATGTATCCTTAATGAACATCGATATGCAGAGAGGCAGATGAAAATCCTTTAAACATCTCACTTGGAACAGAACTGTCTGAAACTCGAAACAGGAGCTTCAGGAAATCAAAGTACATAGAACATAGAACTGTACAGCACAGAACAGGCCCTTCGGCCCTCGATGTTGTGCCGAGCAAGGATCACCCTACTCAAACCCACGTATCCACCCTAAACCCGTAAACCAACAACCCCCCCAACCTTACTTTTAAGGACACTACGGGCAATTTAGCATGGCCAATTCACCTAACCCGCACATCTTTGGATTGTGGGAGGAAACCGGAGCACCCGGAGGAAACCCACGCACACACGGGGAGGACGTGCAGACTCCGCACAGACAGTCACCCAGCCGGGAATCGAACCTGGGACCCTGGAGCTGTGAAGCATTTATGCTAACCACCATGCTACCGTGCTGCCCCAAAGTACTGAGAAACAGCCAGCTGCCCAGTTGATGGAAGACATTCTTAAAATATAAATTATTGGACATTGGTTCAAATCCTAGCTTGGGTCACTATCTGTGCCCAGTCTGCACGTTCTCCCCATGTCTGTTTGGGTCTCCGGGTGCTCCGGTTTCCTCCCACAGTCCACAGGTTAGGTGAAATGGACACTCTGAATTCTCCCTCAGTGCACCTGAACAGTAACTTCATTGCAGTGCAAGCCTACTTGTGACACTAATAAAAAAAAGACATTCACTCACTTAACTGAGCAACTCAGGTACCAGTCCTCAAGTCTGGTGCCAGACCTCACTGCTCCCTTGCCCTTATAACCTCCGAGCTCCTCTTGCTGTTGTTTCCCAGGACAATTGAGGGGCTGTTTAGCACAGGGCTAAATCGCTGGCTTTGAAAGAAGACCAAGGCAGGCCAGCAGCACAGTTCAATTCCCGTACCAGCCTCCCCGAACAGGCGTCGGAATGTGGCAAATAGGGGCTTTTCACAGTAACTTCATTGAAGCCTACTCGTGACGATAAGCGATTTTGATTTCATTTTAGGGCAGCACGGTTGCATAGTGGTTAGCACAGTTGCTTCACAGCTCCAGGGTCCCAGGTTCGATTCCCGGCTGGGTCACTGTCTGTGCGGAGTCTGCACGTTCTCCCCGTGTCTGCGTGGGTTTCCTCCGGGTGCTCCGGTTTCCTCCCACAGTCCAAAGATGTGCAGGTTAGGCGGATTGGCCATGCTAAATTGCCCTTAGTGTTCAAAAAATGTTAAGTGGGGGTTGCTGGGTTACGGGGGTAGCGGAGATACGTGGGCTTCAGTAGGATGCTCTTTGTAAGGTCCGGTGCAGACTCGATGGGCCAAATGGCCTCCTTCTGCACTGTAAATGCTATGATTCTATGAATCAATGTCCACTCTCCAACGTTACTCTGTCTGATAGAGTTCAGAGGCTCAGAAGAGGAAAGAAATGAGGACATGAATCTGAATTCAGAAATACAGTTAAAGAAACATGATAAACTGAAGGATTTAAGTCACAGTATTTAATTGCAATTAATATATTAATTTTGTCTGACACTTAAGCGGAATGGAAGCAAATTATGGTAGTTGTTTTATATCGCTCTTTTCTATGATTTCGACACATCATCTTTCTTTTTTCTTACATTTAAATGGTGGAGCATGCTACCCAGAATTCCCTCCATGGGCGAATACAGATATTTTAGTTTATTAACAACTCCATATTACAAAAGAACACAGCTGAATACAAAACAATCAGCAATACAGTAGAAACATCCACAATACACCAAAACTGGACATTCTGAATTCTCCCTCAGTGAACCAGAACAGGCGCCGGAATGTGGCGACTCGGGGATTTTCAGAGTAACTTCATTGCAGTTAATGTAAGCCTACTTGTGACAATAAAGATTTTTGTTATGAAACAGAAAGCAATGAATAATCAACAAGAAAACAAAACCACCAGATTTCACGCCAGCACACGCCCACCACCACATCAGCAGAAAGGCTCCCAAACGAGCAACACAGACCACTGGTAAAGGACACACTGATATGGGGCACGGCGGAAGGGAGAGAGGGAGAAAGAACACCCCTCCCAAGAGGGAGCACAGTTCAACCCAGAAACAGTTGTGTATGTGAGTACATCTTATCTTAATCAAAAAGACTGTAATGCGCAGGTACAGAAAGGCTGGGCAGACCAATTATGAGCAGGGTTCAGTTAGGATGGGCATTGGATGCAAAAGCAATTTGGGCTGGAGTGGAGATGGTGGAGGTGCTGCTGGGTTTAACCTATTGGACTGGGACTAAGGAGGACGAACAGGCCATTCGGCCCTTCAAGCCAGTTCCACCATTCAATATAATTAGGGCTGATCTGGTTGTGGTCTCAGTTTCCTTTGCCTGTCTGCACCACCCACCTGCACCCAGAACCATTGACTCCCTTGTCTATCAAAAATCTTTCCAACTCTACCCCAGCCTCCACTGTTCTCTGCGGAAGTGAATTCCACAGACTAATGAACATCGGAAACAAAAAAATTATCCTCATTTAAGCCTTCACATTCTCCCCATCTCTCATTCTTAAAGTGTGTCGCCTCGTTCTAGTCTTTCCCACGGGTCCAAAACCGTCCTTATTATTTTCCTCCTCTGAGCCTCTGAACCCCATCAGACAGAGTAATGTAGGAGAGAGGACACTGATTGTCTTGGGAAAGGTGTGTAATCGGCGGGGCTTCGTTGTCTATTCCCGGCCTGGTCCTAGTGCCCGAAAAAGCATCGTTCTGGCAACAAGTTAAACAACTTCACCCATCCCCAGGCTGCAGTCGGGAAGAGTGCATGAAGCCATGGATATACTCAGGGTGAGAGGTTACAGCCTCTGTATAGTTTCCTGAAGGGGCTGCTCCTCAACTTTGGTTACACTTGAGCCCCAGGCTCCTAATCTTTGGCTGTCCAGTGTGGAGGAGGCTGGGTAAATCAGAAGTACTTCTCCTGGACCTGTTCTTGGATCTGGTTAACACAGAAATTTGTTGAACCTCAATGAGCAGTTTCTCTGGAGGTTGGGCGCCTGTCAGACTGCCTTACAACGTTTCATTGAAAGGGAGCAGTGGTGTCCACTGGTACGCTTGCTACCTTCCACAACTGGTGGGAAACTCGGTAAAGAGCAACTCCAAAACACTGGAAGCAACATTCTGGTTTAGTTAGGAAGCTTCCCTTTGATTTTGTTGCTAATTTTGTCTTCTTTCAGTTTGTTTGGACCACTTATTTGGGGTAACAAGCGATAAAAGATTAGTCCACAGAAACTGGAATTGTCTATTCTGAATTTCTATTGCTATACAGTGATGATGTTTGTAAACTTCTTTTACAGGGTATTAGGAGAAAACATTTTGCAAGTGGAAACTCAAACAAAACATCGCAGAGATGTAACGGAATCATTCACTACATCAAAATCTGAATAACTTCGGAGAATGTGGAAGGAGAAATGTTTCTCTGTTCTATTGGTGGGAAAATATTTCAAACATCAGTGTGATTGGAAAGCAACGAGATACACACACACCCAAGTGAGAGTGTTCCAGTGAACTGACTGTGGAAACATCAGTGTGACTGGAAAAGCACCGAGACCCACACAACACATAGCCAAGTGAGTGTTGCAGTGAACAGACTGTGGAAAGTTTTAACCAGTTACACAGCCTGATAAAAATACAAGCATTCACAGCGGGGAGAAACCTTACACATGTTCTGTGTGTGGCTCAAGCTTCAACTGATCATCCAACCTGGGGAGAGACAACAATTCCAGCACCATGGAGAAACCGTGGAAGTGTGAGGACTGTGAGAAGGGATTCAATTATCCATCCCTGCTTGAAAATATTCAACACAGTCACACTGGGGAGAGGCCATTCGGCTGCTCCGTATGTGGGAAGGGATTCATTCAGTCCTCCCACCTGCTGACACACCGGCAAGTTCACATTGACGAGAGGCTCTTTAACCCCTCAGGCTGTGATAACAACTCTAAAATCTCCGAGGACCTGGTCAAGCACCAGGTGGTTCCCACCGAGAGACAGTTCAGTTGCTCTCACTGTGCGAAGCGGTTCATACGATCATAGACACTCATCGAACATGGACGTACTCACACTGGGGAGAGGCCATTCACCTGCTCTGTGTGTGGGAAAGGATTCACTCAATCAGCCTACCTCACTACACACCGACTAGTTCACACGGATAACAGACCTTTCAAATGTACTGAATGTGAGAAGAGTTATAAAACCACAAGTGAATTGTCGATACACCAGAGAGTCCACACTGGGGAGAGGCCATTCACCTGCTCTAAATGTGGGAAGGGATTCTCACGATCATCCTACCTTGCTAAACACCAACTGGTTCACACGGATAAAAGACTTTTCAAATGTTCTGAATGTGAGAAGATTTACAAAACCTCAACTGATCTGCTGACACACCAGCGAGTTCACAATGAGGAGAGGCCATTCAGGTGCACTGTGTGTGGGAAGGGATTCGCTCTGTCGTCCAGCCTCCAGAAACACCAGCGAGTTCACACTGGGGAGAGGTCATTCACCTGCTCCACGTGTGGGAAGGGATTTATTCATCCATCCAATCTTCTGACACACCAGCGAGTTCACACTGGGGAGAGGCCGTTTCTTTGCTCTGACTGTGGGAAGACATTCATCCACTCATCCCACCTCTTGAGACACCAGAGAGTTCACAAGGAACAACTAGAATTGGATTCTGTTGTTAATGCTGCTGTTAATCACATCCAGGACTGAACCATGTTCATTCTGACAGTTGGAGAATGTTCATGCTGATGTTAATCATCCCACAACTTGCTGCAGTTTAATATTCTGATATGTGTCAAATGAATTTATGTTTTTTCAGCCACACAGCAGGGACAGTAATTTCTCCAGGATAGGAGGAAACTAACTTGTGTCCTGTTCCCGACTGCCCCATTTTAGGGTCTCTTCTCCTTTTTAATCCAGTTCTCATCCCTTCAGTTACTCCCATGGACAGGTCCGAGCTCCCCATACCTTCCAGAGTGTTTCCTAACCCTCGGATCCAGGGAAGGTATCGGGAACACTCCCAGGATCACAAACACAAGAGCCAGTCTTTAGGACTGAGAGCCAGTGTTTTGGACTGATGTACTGAATCTCATCATTAAGGGTGGGATGGTTGCAAAGCCTCCTCTTCCTGTGGTTACACTTTGGGCTGAAATTAATGAAGCCACAGATCTCTGTTTGGGAAGTGGATCATTGTAAACAGGAGTTTAGGGTTACATTGTGCAGGAAGAGAAACAGAAACCAAAACCGCACAAGAGGCTGAGTTGTTGCTGATTTTAGTGAACTCCTTTCCCAGGATATTCTAAACTAACTGGTCTGTAATTGCTGGAACTGTCCTTTTTGAACAAGTGCATAACATTTGTAATTCTCCAGTCCTCTGGCACCCCCAGGAATGGCTGGGAGATTATTGCCAGCACTCCTGTAATTTACATTCTCACTTCAACACGTCCTCAATTTTGAACCGATCTAGGGACAGGGTTTCCTAATCTGTCTCCATGGCCTGGGTAGTGTTCTAACCCTACAGGCGGCCCAGGGATCTGCAACCTCAGAGTCCCTGTGGCCTCACCTGAGTATTATTTACCAAGGTGAGGGGAGTAGGAGCTGCCCCACCTTTTCCTCGGACTGCTGGAACATAAATATCCCGACCCAGGTGTGGGTAGATGCCGGAGACCCCTTTGGTGAGTAGAAGATATAAATAGTAAGAGGAATAAATCGAAACTTTTCTACAGTCATCGCTTCCGAGTGCTCGCTTGCCTGAGACTTTATAGATAGCTGGTGAAGACAGTGAGTTTAGTTTGATTTTCAACAAGGTGACTCGATCTTTAAAAGCTCCTTCTTCATGAGTATGAGGGGGTGAGAAAAATATCAGCCATGATTCAATGGCGGAGCAGACTCGATGGGCCGAGTGGCCTAATTTTGCTCCTCTGTGTTATGTCTTGTGATCATTGATGATTTCAAAGTAATACCTGTTTCTGTAGAACATTTAAACCTGTTGTCTTTATTTTCGAAAGGATTTATCTTGTGGATGTTGTTAGGAAAGTTATCCAGGGTTAGCTATAGAGTACTGTATTCTTTTGGTGGGGTGGTCAGGATTGGTAGTTGATGAATTGTTTATTGTTTGTTTATAAAATGTTAACTGGATTCATAGAATAAACATTGTTTTGTTTTAAACACACTAGCTCTCTGTTGCATCACACCTGCAAAGTGGTCCCTTGTGCTCCCCATAACCACAATCTATTTAAAGTTGTGGGTCAGGTGAACTCCATGATGCACTTTGGGGTTCTCTAAACCCTGGCCCAGAATAGGCTGGATTCTCCGATCGGCAGAATCGCGTTCGGCGATCGGCCGAACATTCCATTTTGATGCTGGTATCAGAGGGTGCACCGTTTTTCCGATACTCCGCCCCCTAAAACGGTATTCTCGAGGAGTACGCCACATGGCGTATGGACGGTCCCCGGACATCACCTGGGACCCTCCCCAATGCTCCAGCCCCAATTGGCCATGATGTGGGACATGGGGACTTTGAGGCGACTCTTGGGACAGACACATGGACAGCAGTAAATTGAAGGGGTGTAGGTTAGGTTGATATTACATTAGGATAAATGGGTGGCACAACATTGTGGGTCAAAGGGCCTGTACTGTGCTGTACTGTTCTGTGTTCTATGTGTCCTCAAAACTTTCAGGGACCTTGCGTGGTGGCTGCGGACTGTGTCCAGCGCTGTCACTGTCGGGGGGTTGGGGAGCCATTCCGCTGGCAGGGGAGGCTTCGGCTGGGGCTGGGGGGATGGTCTGGGGTTGGCGAGGGGGGTTACAGGGGGGCAGATTTTGGCAAACCGGGTCCGCACGCGGCCAGTACCATGCTTTCCGGCACGGCCGTCGCAGGTCACAGCTCTGCGCATGCACGGCCATTGACCCAGCCGTTCTGCAGCGTAACCACAGGTAGAGCCGGCGGCTTTACGCGGAGTGGCTGCTGACCCCCCCCACCGGGCAGAGGATCGGTGTGGGGGCGCCGCCGGCTTTTGGTTGTAGCGGATCCTGCGGACAGAGAATCCAGCCCATAATCGTTCATCACCAGAAAATGCTGGACATATTCGCTGCTCTTATATGCTGTGTCTCACTTAATATCGACGTCGTGAACATAGAACATACAGTGCAGAAGGAGGCCATTCGGCCCATCGAGTCAGCACCGACCCACTTAAGCCCTCACTTCCACCCTATCCCCATAACCCAATAACCCCTCCTAACCTTTTTGATCACGAAGGGCAATTTAGCATGGCCAATCCACCGAACCTGCACATCTTTGGACTGTGGGAGGAAACCGGAGCACCCGGAGGAAACCCACGCCACACATGGGGAGAACGTGCAGACTCCGCACAGACAATGACTCAGCTGGGAATCGAACCTGGGACCCTGGAGCTGTGAAGCAATTGTGCTAACCACTATGCTACTGTGCTGCCCTGTGTGCCTTTTCAACCACCTCATCTACCTCTCCTGTTACTTTCAGGGATCTGTGAGCCTGCACTTCAATCTCCCTCTGTGCCTCTACACTTCTCACTCATACCAGTAATATTATTTCTCTTTGCCTTGTTTGTCCGCCCCAAATGTATTTATTACTTCACAATGTTGCAGATTAATCTCCATTTGTTACTTGTCTTACCACCTGATCACTCGGATGAAATTTTCCTGCCGGTTAAAGCTTTCTTCCTCACAATCACAAGACTTAAACATGTCCCCTATGTCAAAGTTCAAATCATTGATGTATATCACACAAAGCATGGAATCTTATCCTGAGAAATACTCCTCTTTGCTTCCTGCTGCTGCAGCTGATGACATTTCCTGCACATGTGATTGTCCAGCTGATGAGAAAGATGCTGCTTTTCCCACAGGGAACTGGATGTGCATTCCACGGGACTGGGATGCCCTGCTGTGCCTTTGTTTATCTGATTATTAACTGACTGAACCAAAATCAATTTCATATTAAAATAAATAAATGTTTATCAGCTACTCACCAATCAGCTTCTTCCATTGTGCTGAAGTCACCTTGTTTTATAGAATTAACTGAAATGATTATTATCTAAACACCTCAGAATTTAATTGACTGAGAAATTGAGATTCCCAACTGTTGCAATCCTTTGTTCGTTAGTGTTATCTTTATCTCCTAGATTTGATTAACTGAACAATGAATGTAACTATATGATAAATTATGAATTTAAGTGTCTGCACTGATTCTCTGAAAGGGCACCTGTCTAGGCCCACACCTCTACCCTGTCCCTGTAACCCCATTGCCCCACCTAACCTGCATATCCCTGGACACTATGGGGCAATTTATCAAGGCCAATCCACCTAACTTTCCCTTCTTTGGACTGTTGGAGGAAACCTGTTGGTAGAAACCCACGTAGACACGGGGAGAAAGTGCAAACTCCACACAGACAGTCACCAAGGCCAGAATTGAACTCGGGTCCCTGGCACTGTGAGGTAGCAGTGCTAACCACAGTGCCACCAGAAGCATAGTTTCTGTGTCAGTATTACTCCAGCCCATTTACAGGAGCTAATATTTTGTGTAAAAGTCAAATAAATTAGATTTGTGTTAAATATGCAGTGTGTTGAAACTTTTTAATATCTCTGACACAAGTTAGTTCCTTTTGAAGTTCTCTCGCTCTCCCCTGTCTCTTCCATCCTCACCTCCAACAAGAAGTGTGAGGAGTTTGTGGAGTTTCTTTGTGACTGAGATTGAGTAAATCCGATCAGCTGCCTCTGCTGCTTCCCTCCCTTCCACGAGCCCACCGGACCAAACCGTCTCTAAATTTCATCCTTTCCCGAGCCCTGAACCCACATCTTTACCAGTTTCTTTCCCATCTTCCCATATGCCCTCTCAGAGCTCATCTTGTCCATGAGACCCAGCTCCTGCTCCATCGACCCTATTCCCACTGAGCTACTGATCAGCCAACTACCCTGTGTCCACGGATATTGTCAAAATTTCTCTTTCTTCAGGTACTGTCCCTCTCCTTCAAATCTGCCATCACCACCCCCGCCTCAATAAAACAAACCCTTGACCCTGCCATCCTTACAAATTACTGCCCCATCTTCAACCTCCCACTCCAGTCCAAACTCTTTGAACATGATGTCACCTCCCAAATCCATGCCCATCTTTCCCAGAACTCCCATGTTTGAATCTTCAAACAGGTCTCTGCCCTGTCACAGTAATGAAATATGTTCATAAGACCAGAAGACTAGGGTAGTAGCACAGTCATTATCGAGAGACAACAATACCTGCTGGAGACAGACAGACAACAGAACAACACAAATCACAACACCAAGCTACCGACACCCATATACCCGAGACAGGAAGGAGAATTGGAGACGGACTGGAAGAACTCAAAGAGTCCAGACATATTAACCAAAAACAACAGCGAGAACCAAGGAAGTTCAACTGCTCCCTAAACTACCCAAACACATGGACAGTACCAGGGAAATACCACCAGACAAACCCATCGGTTCAGATTGTGAGAGAGAAAATCCGACAGAATCATAGAATTTACAGTGCAGAAGGAGGCCATTTGGGCCATCGAGTCTGCACCGGCCATCGGAAGGTGCACCCTACTTCAGTCCATGCCTCCACCCTATCCCCGTAACCCAGCAACCTTTTTTTAGACACCAGGGGGCAATTTAGCGCAGCTAATCCACCTAATCTGCATATCTTTGGACGGTGGAGAAAACTGGAGCACCCGGAGGGAACACACAGACTGTGCAAACCCCACACAGTCACCTAAGGCCGGAATTGAACCCAGATCAGGGGTTATGGGGAGAAGGCAGGAGAATGGGGATAAGAAAACATCAGCCATGATTGAATGGAGGAGCAGATTTGATGGGCCGAGAGGCTTAATTCTGCTCCTATGTCTTATGATCTTATAGGTCACTGGTGCTATGATGCAGTCGTGCTAACCGCCGTGCAACATCTGTGGTGAGCGAAACAGAGTTAATGTTTGTTTTGCTACTTGTAACAGTTTTGTAGAAGGATCAACAGAATCTTAAAAAGTCCATTGAAGTGAAAAGAAGTAGAAAGAAAGTGTTTAACTCGAGGTTTGACACAGGAAGACGTTTTAATCTGTGTGAAGCTCAAACTTCATTCCCACAAAGCGTGCAGTCTGATTGGTTGGAGGACCAGAGTCCATATGGTCCTCCAAATCTTCCCATTGGTCAACACCACTCAGACAGGAAATGAGGTTTTGGAACCCGCTCCCACGTGACCAATGGGAAGAACTCAAAGGTGCAGAGTCTCAGCCAATGAGGGAGATCCTGGATCAGCCCTGCCCCTCATTCACGATGACTGGTTGGAGGATCAGCCACTCGTGCTAGGACCTCCAACGCTGTCCCCTCTTCCTATTGGTCCGCAGCTGCCGTCAATCACCCCGGGCATTGTGATGCGGAGCATGCGCAGTGTGGCTGCTGGACATGGATTTCAGCGCTTGTTTGTCCCGGAGAAGCGGAGTCAGCGTCAGACGGTGGGTGGGAGGATCTGGAAACACTTTGTGGGTCCGCAAACCTGTCACCATCATTGTCACCTCCCTGGTTTGCAGCTGCGGGGCTAAAATCAATGAGGACTCTGATCTCTGGCAAGGAAGGAAACCCTGGCAGGTGGGCGGGGAGGATTCACAAACACCCGCTGGAGGCCCCAAACCCCCAATAAGACCCATTGATTTTATAGTCAGTCTGCAGACAGGAGCTGGAGAACTGAACCCAGGCAGAGAAGAGGGAGGGAGAAAACTGGGAGTGGAGGAAAGAAATGGTGTAGATGGTGAGATGGGTTTGGATTTCAGCCCAGGGAGGAGGGAGAGTGGGGGACGGGGATTTACAGCTTTGGGGGAACAAGAGAGGGAAAAATGTTCCAGAGAAACTAGAATTGTCTGTTCAGAATTTCTATCCTGGGCTGACAGTGATGACTTTTGTAAACTCCTTTTACAGAATATTGGAAGTGGAGGATTGGCCAACAGGAAACTCAAACTAAACATCTCATCGACCTCTCAAAGAGTCACTCAATTCATTACAACCTGAACATCATCAGTGAAAGGTAAAATGTTTGTCTAGTCTGTGGGAAAAGATTTCAAACATTAGTGACTGGAAAAGCATCGAGACACACACACACACACCTGAGTGAGAATGTTCCAGTGAACTGACTGCAGAAAGAACTTTAACCAAACATACAGCGTGAAAAAGCATCACACCATCCACAGTGAGGAGAAGCTGTACATGTGCCTCACGGTAGCATGGTGGTTAGCATCAATGCTTCACAGCTCCAGGGTCCCAGGTTCGATTCCCGGCTGGGTCACTGACTGTGTGGAGTCTGCACGTCCTCCCCGTGTGTGCGTGGGTTTCCTCCGGGTGCTCCGGTTTCCTCCCACAGTCCAAAGATGTGCGGGTTAGGTGGATTGGCCATGCTAAATTGCCCGTAGTGTAAGGTTAATGGGGGGATTGTTGGGTTATGGGTATACGGGTTACGTGGGTTTAAGTGGGGTGATCATTGTTCGGCACAACATCGAGGGCCGAAGGGCCTGTTCTGTGCTGTACTGTTCTATGTTCTATGTTCTATGTGCTCTGTCTGTGGACGAGGCTTCAACTTATAATTCAACCTGGAGAGACACAAGGACACCGGCACCATGGAGAAACCATGGAAACGTGAGGATTGTGGTAAAGGATTCAATTATCCATCCTTGCTGGAAAACCATCGACGCATTCACACTAGAGAGAAACCATTTACTTGCTCTGTGTGTGGAAAGGGATTTACTCAGTTATCCTGCTTCCAGTCACACCAACAAACCCACACACAAGAGAAACCGTTCAGCTGCACCGCCTGTGAAAAGAGGTTCAGGTCTTCGTCCAACCTCACTGCACACCAGCGAGTTCACACTGGGGAGAGACCATTCAGCTGCTCTGTATGTGGAAAGGGATTCACTCGGTCCTCCCATCTGCTGGAACACCAGCAAACGCACAGCGAGGAGAGGCCGTTCAGCTGCAATACTTGTGCAAAGAGGTTCAGGTCTTCACCCAATCTCATTGCACATCAACGGGTTCACTCTGGGAAGAAACCATTCATCTGCTCTGTGTGTGGTAAGGAATACACTCACCCATCGAACCTGCTGATACACCAGCGAACTCACACAGGGGAGAGGCCATTCACCTGCTCAGTGTGTGGGAAGGGATTCACCAAGTCCTTTAACCTAGTGATACACCAACGTACTCACACTGGGGAAAGGCCGTTCACCTGCTCCGTGTGTGGGAAGGGATTCACTCAGCCATCTAACCTGCTGACACACCAGCGAATTCATAAGTAACTGCAGGGTTTGGATTCAATAGTTTCACTGCTGTTAATCACGTTTAGGATTGTTAGTCTGATAATATTTGGTTTGCTCCTGTTGATGTTAACAAATCCTATAAATGGCTGGTATTTAAATACCTTCAGACATTTCACTGATCTTTGGGGCTGTGATGTCCCTTTTTGAAAGCACTGGCTGTGATGTTTCCCTTTGATTCAAGAACGCCACCACCTGGAAGTTCACCTCCAAGTCACTCACCATCTCCACCTGGAATTATATCGACATTCCTTCACTGCAGCTGGATTAAAATCTTGGAATTCTCTTCCTAACATGGTTGGACTGCAGCGGCTCAGGAAGGCAGCTCACCACCATCTTTTCAAGGGCAATTAGGGATGGACAATAAATGCTGACCGAGCCAGCGACACCCACATCCCATCAATGATGTTTTTAAAAGTCTCAACAAGAACTCATTCACAAAATTATGAACTTTCAGTTCAATCCTGAATTGATCTTGCACGGAGTCTCTTGCCAACTCCACATGGCTCCCCATTGCCATTTGAACAGGCAGCCTGGTCACAGAAATCTAATCACTTCACTCCTCTGTGTTGGTAGTTTTGAAACCAATCGTTTTAATGTAACCCAACTATTTTCAGGTTAATTCAATTTAGATTCATTGTCATGAAAGGTTAAAATTCGACGCTATGTCCAAAGTGGTGGGGGTCAGGGTGGAGCCATGCCCGATAGTGGCGGTCTTTGGGGTTTCAGACCAGCCAGATCTATTCCTGGGGAGGAGGGCGGACGCTCTTGCCTTTGCCTCCCTGATCGCCCGCCGTAGAATCCTGTTTGGCTGGCGGTCAGCAGCACCACCCAGAGCTGCAGACTGGCTGTCCGGCCTCTCGGAATCTCTCCAAATGGAGAAAATCAAATTCGCCATCCGAGGGTCAGACGACGGCTTCCACAGAACGTGGGAGCCATTCATGCAATTGTTCCGGGACCTGTTTGCGGCCAACGAACAAGAGGAAGAATAGTCGGGTGGCCAAGAATCAGGGGAAAATGGACGGGAATCGGGGGAAGGTAGCTGGGGGGGGGGGGGGGGGGGGGGGGGGGGGGCAACGGGTTCGTTATGGGGGTTTGTTCTCATGGTTTTACGCTTATTTCTTTTTCTTGTTAATTTATTATTTTTGTATTGGAGGGGAGGGGTTACTGTTTTTCTCTGTTGTGATAAAATTTGTTGTTGAAAACTTGAATAAAAATTATTCCAAAAAAAAAGGAAGGACAAAGCCGCAAGCGACAGTCTGATGGCAAGCTAAGGCCCAAAACCAAATTGTAAATAAATGCCTATAAACATGTGCCTCGGCCATATTGGGGAATGTGAAATATGTATGCCGGTTAAAGGGGGTGGCCACAGTTGTTATTATGAAGATGCTTACCTGTAAATATACATGTTAATTTTTGTGTTTTTTTTCTAATAATTTCAAATTTGTTGGATATTAAATATGAAAACTCAATAAAAAACATATCCCAAAAAAAAAGAAAGGTTAAAATGCCATTTTCTACTAACACGGAAATAAGATGACATTTTGAACGAATCTCAAAGACTGTTTGAAAACAAACCCAGTTTCTGCTGTATTGGAAACCAGCCAGATTAGTTCAATTCTGAGACAGTTAAAGAATAAGCCATTGATCAATAGATATAAGGCTGGTGATAGCCTGTAACACAAAGTTTGTAATGTTTTAGATTTTATAATTACACATTATTATATGATTTTCAGCACACTATCATGAGAAGTGTAAAATAATGTTTTTCAAGCCAGTCTCTTGGCCGTGACAAGTTCCATCAAGTTGGGGCATGAATGGGGCCTGACTCAAACCGTCTCAGTTTTCAGTCGGCCTCTGTATTCAGACATCAGGAAACACGAGTCGATGTCGGGTTGATTATAAATCAGCAGACAGTGAGGTTAACCAGTTAATGTTCGACACTTTGGCCAATTAGAGATTCGAAAAGCTGAGCTGAGGAGATAAAGCTAAATGTTTCGATTAGCCATTTTGTGAACAGGTTACCACATTTTGGGATTATTACTTCATGTCTTTCACCTGATCAACTGAGGAAAGTTGGATGAACTCTGTTTAATTGTTAATGATAAATATCTCTGTCAATTACTGTTCATTAAACTTAGTTTTTTATCTTTCTGACTTGTTACTCTTTTTTCAAAATTTAGAGTACCCAATTATTTTTTCCAACTAAGGGGCAATTTACCGTGGCCAATTCACCGACCCGGCCCATCTTTGGGTTGTGGTGGAGACCCCGTGCCGACACGGGGAGAACGTGCAAACTCCACATGGACAGTGACCCGGGGTCGGGATCGAACCCGGGCCCTCGGTGCCATGAGGCAACAGTGCTAACCACTGTGCCACCCCAAACTTGTTACCTTTCTACCTTTTAATGGTTCATAAATCTTTTGAATTTACAATTTAAAGTGTTCATTCTGTCAGATAGTTAAATCTTTTAGAACCTGATTTAATTGAAAGTTGGGGATTTATTGCAAACTATCTGAACCCCATCAATCAAACTGGGGCTGGTTTAGCACACTGGGCTAAATCGCTGGCTTTTAAAGCCAGGCCAGCAGCATGGTTCGATTCCCGTACCAGCCTCCCGGGACAGGCGCCGGAATGTGGCGACTAGGGGCTTTTCACAGTAACTTCATTGAAGCCTACTCATGACAATAGGCGATTTTAATTTTCATTTCATTTCATCAACTTCAAAATGTAAATGTTACCTGGATTTGGTGTCTCGGTGTAAGTGGTCCCTGGATTTGGTGCCTCAGTGTAAGTGGTCCCTGGATTTGGTATCTCGGTGTAAATGGTCCCTGGATTTGGTGCCTCGGTGTAAGTGGTCCCTGGATTTGGTATCTCGGTGTAAATGGTCCCTGGATTTGGTGTCTAGGTGCAAGTAGTCCCTGGATTTGGTGTCTAGGTGTAAGTAGTACCTGGATTTGGTGTCTCGGTGCAAGTGGTCCCCGGATTCGGTGTGCCAGAGTAAGTGGTCCCTGGATTTGGTGTGTCAGAGTAAGTGGTCCCTGGATTTGGTGTGTCACAGTGTGGTCCCCAGATTTGGTGTGCCAGTGTAAGTGGTCCCTGGATTTGATGTCTCAGTGTAAGTGGTCCCTGGATTTTGTGTCTCAGTGTAAGTGGTCCCTGGATTTGGTGTCTCGGTGTAAGTGGTCCCTGGATTTAGTGTCTCAGTGTAAGTGGCCCCTGGATTTGGTGTGTCAGAGTAAGTGATCTCTGGCTTTGGGGTCTCAGTACATGTGGGCTCAGCTCTGCTTCCAACACAGTCTCTCATCTTTCAATAATTTCAATTGAACGGAATCTGACAGTTGGAACCTGTCAGCATTTGAAAGATATTTGCAAATGGTTCGAGAGTTTCTTACAGTTGGGATCTTTATCTGTTTTGTCCATTCGAGGTGTTTGATAACAGACTTTCTCTGTGAATATACAGCTGGAGTTTTGGGCCCTACTGTGTTTCCGTGTTCATCTTGTTGACTCTAAACATTGAATCTTTTGCTTTCAGACACCAGAGAATCAAACTCCCAACAACAGATTGTCTTTTACTGACTTTATTAACAGCTCTGCAATAATAGAGACACAGTACAGTCACTTGTTCTGGGGAACAGAGATAATACAGGGATTCAGAGCTCCCTTTTCTTCAGCTCTGATTTAACAAGCTGCAGCCACACTGGAGATATTTATATTAAACTTTTCCACTACATTTGTGATCTGATCCTTTCAAACACTCACCACAAGGATATCTTTGTTCTGAGTGTGAGCACAAGGCTGTGCCTCTGTCACACACACAGATACCATTTCCTAGGTTCACATCTCCACACAGAGACCAGCTCTTTACACATCCCCTTTCTGCACAACTGCAGCAATATGAGCAAGGATGTGAGGCTCAGTAATATTCACCCACATTTCAGAACAGCAAAGGCTCAACTGGAACAAAGATTCAGTCATTTTCTGTTACAATAGAGATTAGTACAGGAGCACAATGACAGTGTAACAGAGTCTCATCAGTCTGCAGACCCCTGTTAAATACAGAGCAGTACAGGAGCACACTGACAGTGTAACAGAGTCTCAGTCTGCAAACTCCTGTTAAATACAGAGCAGTACAGGAGCACAATGACAGTGTAACACAGTCTCATCAGTCTGCAGACTCCTGTTAAATACAGAGCAATACAGGAGCACACTGACAGTGTAACACAGTCCTATCAGTCTGCAGACTCCTGTTAAATACAGAGCAGTACAGGAGCACACTGACAGTGTAACACAGTCTCAGTCTGCAGACTCCTGTTAAATACAGAGCAGTACAGGAACTCACTGACAGTGTAACACAGTCTCATCAGCCTGCAGACTCCTGTTAAATACAGAGCAGGACAGGAGCACACTGACAGTGTAACACAGTCTCATCAGTCTGCAGACTCCTGTTAAATACAGAGCAGTACAGGAGCACACTGAGTGTAACAGTCTCATCAGTCTGCAGACTCCTGTTAAATACAGAGCCGTACAGGAGCAAACTGACAGTGTAACACAGTCTCATCAGTCTGCAGACTCCTGTTAAATACAGAGCAGTACAGGAGCACACTGACAGTGTAACAGTGTCTCATGGGTGGAATGGTACCACAGTGAAAAAATGAAAATCGCTTATTGTCACGAGTAGGCTTCAATGAAGTTACTGTGAAAAGCCCCTAGTTGCCACATTCCGGCGCCTGTCCGGGGAGGCTGGTACGGGAATCGAACCGTGCTGCTGGCCAGCTTGGTCTGCTTTAAAAGCCAGTGATTTAGCCTGGTGAGCTAAACCAGCCCCTAAACCAGTGGTTAGCACTGCTGCTTCACAGCAGTAGCATCCCAGGTTTTATTCCCTGCTTTGGTCACTGTCTGTTCCGAGTCTGCACGTTCTCCCCGTGTCTGCGTGGGCTTCCTCTGGGTACTCCGGTTTCCTCCCACAAGTCCCGTAATACATGCTGTTAGGTGAATTGTACATTCTGAATGATCTCTGTGTGTAATCGAACAGGTGCCGGAGTGTGAGGACTCGGGGATTTTCACAGTAACTTCATTGCAGCGTTAATGTAAACATACTTGTGACAATAATAAAAATTATTATGATTATCATCAGTCTGCAAGATATGGAGAGCTGGGAATTGTCCACGCGAGTAACTGATGCCGTGAGATCTGAAATAATCAGATGATAATCAGATAACTAATGATTAGTAAAGAGAAAAGGCCCCAAAAATAAAGCAGTCGGCAACAGGACATCAATTAATCTCCACTTACATTGGAGAAAAATGGAACATAACACTGTGTATTTGCTCAACAACTGACCAAATTGACATTCATCTAGAATTAAAAAGAAATAGATTTAAAGTGCCCAATACTTTTTGTTCCAATTAAGGGGCAATTTAGCGTTACCAATCCACCTGCCCTGCACATCTTTGGGTTGTGGGTGTGAGACCCATGCAGACACGGGGAGAATATCTTCATCTAAAATTTCAATAACCTCCAAGACGGGGCTGACGTTTAACATCAGCAGAAACAAACAGTGAAAGTGATGAACAGCAGAATCCCACCCCTGCAATCACATATAAACTCACTGGTCTCACAATAGGTGCTGTAACTGAGTGAACCCTTTTCACACACAGAGCAGATGACCAGCCCCTCCCCAACATGAGTGCGTTGGTGTGTCTGAGCCTCACTTGTACTTCTCACATTCATAACAAGAGATCATTTAGCAATGTGTACACGTTGATGTGCAGCGAGGGTGCTTAACCGAGTCAATCCCTTCCCACACACAGAGCAGGTGAATGGCCTCTCCCCCGTGTGAACCCGCTGGTGCCTCAGCAGGGTGGATGACTGAATGAATCTCCTCCCGCACACTGAACAGGTGAATGGCCTTTTCCCAGTGTGAGTCTGCTGGTGCCTCATCAGGGTGGATGACTGAGTGAATCCTTTCCCACACATGGAGCAGGTGAACGGCCTCTCTCCAGTGTGAGTGTGTTGGTGTTGCATCAGGTTCTTTCTGCTTTTAAAGCTCTTCCCACAGTCAGAACATTCTAAAGGTCTCTTATTGGAGTGAGCACATTGGTGTGACTGTAGGTGTTGTGACTGAATGAAATCTTTTCCACACACGGAGCAGATGAACGGCCTCTCCCCTGTGTGACTGCGTCGATGAGTTTTGAGATGGGATGGGTAATTGAATCCTTTCCCACAGTCCCCACATTTCCACGGTTTCTCCATGGTACCGGTGTCCTTGTGTCTCTCCAGGTTGGAAGATAAGTTGAAGTCTTGTCCACACATAGAACACCTGAATGATTTCTCCTCGCTGTGAATGGTGTGATTTTTGTTCACGCTGGTTAAAGCTCTTTCCACAGTCAGTTCACTGGAACACTCTCACTTGGGTGTATGTGTGTCTCAGTGATTTTCCAGTCACACTGATGTTTGAAATCTTTTCCCACAGATTGAAGACAAACATTTCTCCTTCCACATTCAAAGGCAAATGAGATTGAGGTCTTGAATCGAGTGATTCTGTTGAATTTTGTTGTGATGCTTAATTTGAATTTCCCATCTGTAAATCATCCACTTCGAATATCCTATAAATGAAGATTACCAAAGTGAAAGATGTAAATTTCTATCCCACACACCCTCTCTCTCCTCCCTGGGCTGAAATCCAAACCCATCTGCACCATTTCTTTCCTCTAATCCCAGTTTTCTCCCTCTGCCTGGGTTCAGTTCTCCAGCTCCTGTCTGCAGACAGACAATAAAATCAATGGGTCTTATTGGGAGTTTGGGGTCTCCTCTTACCCACCTGAGTCCAGAGCAAGAACCTGCACTGCGCGTGTTCCAGCTCACAATGCCCGAGATGTGATTGACAGCATCTCTGAACCTACAGGAAGCAGCAGTGGGGCTGGAGGACTGAGCAGGAGCAGCTGGTCCTCCAACCAATCGGAGTGAATGAGGGGTGGGGCTGAGCCCGGATCTCCCTCATTGGCTGAAACACTGCATCATTTTGAAAACTGATTTTTCTCAAACTCCAAGAGAAAAGTGGACTTTTCTGTCTGCGTTCGGAGACACCCTCGAGCATTGAATAAGTACCTGGCTGATCTGACTAACGCCCACTACACAGGCTGGTTTGGCACAGTGGCTAAATAGCTGGCTTGTAAAGCAGACCCAGGCAGGCCAGCAGCGTGGGTTCAATTCCCGTACCGGCCTGCCCGAACTGGCGCTGGAATGTGGCGACTAGGGGCTTTTCACAGTAACTTC
Source organism: Scyliorhinus canicula (assembly GCF_902713615.1). NCBI lineage: Eukaryota > Metazoa > Chordata > Chondrichthyes > Carcharhiniformes > Scyliorhinidae > Scyliorhinus > Scyliorhinus canicula. The sequence goes on from NW_024056025.1 coordinate 606,142, forward strand.
ATTATGGGCTGGTTTAGCACACTGGGCTAAATCCCTGGCTTTTGAAGCAGTCCAAGGCAGGGCAGCAGCACGGTTCAATTGCCGTAACAGCCTCCCCAAACGGGCCGGAATGTGGCGACAAGGGTCTTTTCACAGTAACTTCATTGAAACCTACTCGTGACAATAAGCGAATTTCATTTCATTTTCACATGCAGCGAGCAGGACTGTCCTGGAGCTCAATTATACTCACATTCTGATAATGTTCAGGGTGACTCTGTTAGATCTTGATGTTATCTTTGATTTGAGTTTTCTGTGTAAATCCAGCCATCCCAACCCCCTGTAAAAGGAGTTTGCAGAATGCATCCCTGTCAGTCCAGGAGAGAAATTCACAACATTCTCGCCTCCTGTTGACAGGGAGCCCCGCGCATGCGCCCTGAATCCGGGCCTCTCACTGCAGACGCGGTTCAGCTGCTGCCTCCGCCGCGCAGATACAAACCCGGAACCGGCAGCTTCTTCTTCCGGGGTCAGAGCCGCATCCCGGGACTCACGGACCCTCCCCAGGCTCCGCCTCTCCCTCCATTCCCCTCACCGACTGTGGATCTGACAAACAAGCTTCTGTCCCAGCCCGTTGCTACGTCACAATGCCCGGCGAGTGATTGACGGCATCTCCGCGCCAATAGGAGCAGGAGGACCGAGCGGGAGCGGCTGGTTCCCCCAGCCAATCGGAGTGAATGAGGGGGCGGGGCTAGGCAGTGACTGACGCAGGCGCAGTGCGGGCGATCGATAAACGGAAAATTGCGGAAAGCCGGCAGCGGTCCATCTGCCGGGTGTGTGCAGTGTTTTTGTCAACATGTTGTGCAGCACAATCTGGGGAAAATGACTCTCCCATTTGAACCGAACACGTCCTCACCGGCCCGTGTTAAAGATCACCATCTTTAATGGGGGCAATGATTGCAGAGACTGGGACAGATAAGGGCATGGAGTGGATTACAGAGGGAAAAAAGATCATAGAGGGGATTACAGACAGAGAGAGAGACAAGAGCATGGAGGAGATTACAGAGAGAGACCACAGCATGGAGGGGATTACAGAGAGAGAAAAAACATGGAGGGGATTACAGAGAGAGACCAGAGCATGGGGGAGATGACAGAGAGAGACCAGAGCATGGGGGAGATGACAGAGATAGAGAAGGGCATGGAGGAGATTAGACTTGGAGGGGGGGAGGGGAGGGGAGGGGCGCGGTGCAAGAGCATGGAGAAATTTGAAAACAAGGATGAGAATTTCTAAATGTATCTGCTTCTTAACTGGGAGCCTTTGGAGGTCTGTGAGCATGAATGAAACTTGGTGTGATTAAGCAATAAAGTTTATGATCTCAGGTTCATAGGGAGGTTTAATGCGGGAGACCAACCAGGCAGACCAGCATTAGAACAGTTCAGTCCACAGGGAACAAAGGAATGGGTGAAGGTTTCAGCAGCAGATGAGCAGAGAGTCTGGTGATGTTACTGAGGTGGAAATAGGCGGTGTTGGTGATGATGTAGATATGGGATTATCACAAAATATTTTGGGATATGTATGAACCATGGTTCAGTCTCAGGCTGTTATCGGGGAGATGGGTGGAGCCGGTGCTGAGGAAATGGAGTTTGTAGGAGAGAAGCAAAGACAATGGGATCATTTTTTGCAATGTTTAAATGCAGTAAATGTTTGCTCATCCAGTACAGTATGTCAGTAGGTGTGTGACTGGGAGAGGAATTTGTAGGTGAATGCGTTGTCATACACATGCTGCCCTGGTCCTTTATGGTGATGGAAGCTGAAGGCTTGAGAGATTTGTAAATGTCTGGTCAAGCTGTAGATGTATAAAAACCCTTTCCTTCATTCCCTACCTCTCCCACCTCTCCTCTCTTTCGCTCTCTCTTCCATTCTCCCTCCTCCTATAGAAGTCTGAATCTTGTGTTGGCCCAGACCAGTTGGCAGGATTCCTTCCCTGAAGGACATTCCTGAACCAGTTGGGTTTTCATGACAATCCAGCAGTTTTCATGGTCACTTTTTCCGAGTGCTGGCCCCACAAATGACCAAATTCATTCAGCTCAATTTCATTCTCACACTTTTCTGTTTGCTGTCAATTTTACAGGAGGTTGAACATTGGAAAACTGAAACTCAACATCACATCAGAATCTTACATAGTCGCCCAATTCACCATCATCCAAATGCTGACGGATTTTGAACATGGACGGGAAACAACACCGTTCACAGTGGAAACTGTGCTCAGGTTCTGTGTGGCTGAGATTTCAGCCGATCAGCTGTCCTGTTGAGCCAAACGCAGTTACAGCAGAGAGAGAACGTAGAAACGTGCGGACTGTGGGAAGGGATACAATTACCCATTGAAGTGGAAATTCACAGTGACACACACAGGGAGAGATCGCTCACTTGCTCTGAGTGTGGGAAGACATTCACTACCTCATCCCACCTATTGACCCCAATGAGTCCACACTGGGAAGAGACCGTTCAGCTGCTCCGAGTGTGGGAAGGGATTAGCTCACTCAGCCAACCCGCTGAGACACCAGCGAGTTCACACCCACGAGATACCTTTTAAATACCCAGACTGCGGGAAGCACTGTCGAGGTTCTGGGGAACTGATGTCCCATCAACGTGTTCACACTGACATGACTCCGTTCAAGTGCTCTGGCTGTGGGACTGGGTTCAGACGATCATCTGATCTGACTGTACATCATTGCAGTCACGCCAGAGAGAGGCCGTTCACCTGCTCTGAGTGTGGGAAAGGATTTATTACCTCATCCTACCTGCTGACACACCAGTATATTCACAGTGGGGAGAGGCCATTCACCTGCTCTGAATGTGGGAAGGGATTCACTCAGTCATCCCACCTGCAGACACACCAGCGAGTTCACACTGGAGAGAGACCATTCATCTGCTCCAAATGTGGGAAAAGATTCACTCAGTCATCCAACTTGCTGACACACCAACGCATTCATACTGGAGATAAACCATTCATCTGCTCCAAGTGTGGAAAGGGATTCATTTGTACAGCCTACTTACTGAGACACCAGCGGGTTCATACTGGGGAGCGACCATTCACCTGCTCCAGGTGTGGAAAGGGATTCAGTCACTCACACAACCTCCAGAGACACCAGTACATTCACACTGAGGAGAGGCCGTTCACCTGCTCAGACTGTGGGAAGAGATTCACTCAGAGATATAGTCTTCTGGAACACCAGCGAATTCACACTGGGGAGAGGCTGTTCCCCTGCAGTGAGTGTGGGAAGGGATTCAGTGCCTCATCACAACTGCAGACCCACCAGCGCACTCACACTGGGGAGAGACCGTTCAGCTGCTCCTGGTGTGGGAAGAGATTCACTTGTTCATCCCATCTGCAGACCCACCAGCGAGTTCACACCGGGGAGAGGCCATTCATCTGCTCTGAGTGTGGGAAGGAATTTGCTCATTCATCCAACCTGCTGAGACACCAGCGAGTTCACAGTGAGGACAGACCTTTTAAATGTCCAGACTGTGGGAAGTGCTATAAAAGTTCTGAGGAACTGATGTCCCATCAACGTGTTCACACTGATGAGAGACCGTTCAGGTGCTCTGACTGTGGAACTGGGTTCAGGCGATCATCTGACCTCACTGTACATCAGCGTATTCACACGGGGAAGAGGCCATTCACCTGCTCTGTGTGTGGCAAAGGATTCACTACCTCATCCTACCTGCTGACACACCAGCGACTTCACACTGGGGAAAGGCCGTTCAGCTGCCCCTTGTGTGGGAAGCGTTTCACTCAGTCATCCCACCTGCTCACACACCAGCGAGTTCACACTGGAGAGAGACCATTTACCTGCTCTCAGTGTGGGAAAGGATTCACTCAGTCATCCAACTTGCTGACACACCAGCGCACTCACACCTGGGAGGAGCTGTCTGATGCCATATGTGAGTAAAGAGTCTATCAGACATACGCCCTTCTGAGATATCAGTGAGTTCATACTGGGGAAAAGATGTATGTGTGTAGGGATTCAGTCAGTTACACAGTCTCCTGTTGGACAGTCTTTCACTTGCCCCGTGTGTGGAAATGTTTCAACTGACCTGATGAATCACCAAATTGTTCACACTGGGGGAAAGGCTGGGCAGTGATCTGACGTGAGATTGATTCATTAATCATCTAATCTGTGGACACACCAGCAAGTTCCCACTGGGCTGAGACTGTTCACCTGCTCCATGTGTGGGAAGGGATTCACTCAGTCATTTAAACTTCTGACTGCTCAGTGAGTTCACACTGCACAGAGGGTGTTTGTGTGTGTGTGTGTAAAAGGATTTGATCATCATCACAACTGTAAATTTGTCAATTACAAAGTGGAGAGAGGATATTCACCTGCTTCCTGTCTGCAAACACATTTCCTGAAAATGGATATCGTTTTGATCAGAGATCCTGGAATTCATTTCAAATTGTTGCAGATTTGCTGTCTTAATGGCTAAATATACTTTTTTGTTTTTACACAATGATTTATTGCTTTAAACAAGCAACAATGAGACATTGGTTCAATGTTTTTATTTCTATCACATAAACCATTCCAGACAGGAACCATGAGATTACTGGATACTGATAGGAGGTCTCATCAGAAAGATCTGGGAGCACGTTATTCTAATCTGATCAATCTGCTCAAAGGTAGACCTGGTCAGGAACACCGAGATTTTATATTGGTCCTTTCTGACTTCAGTCATGTTGTGTTTTTTTTTAATAAACATTTTATTGAGGTATTTTTGGTATTATAACAACAAAATAAACATCTCGCTCCTCAATGTGGATGCTAAGTTGCTGGCGAAGATCCTGGCTACCAGGATAGAGGACTGTGTGCCAGGGGTGATACACGAGGATCAGACAGGATTTGTCAAGGGAAGACAGCTTAACACGAATGTGCGGAGGTTGTTAAATGTTATCATGATGCCGGCGGTGGAGGGGAAGGCGGAGATAGTGGTGGCGCTAGATGCAGAGAAGGCGTTTGATAGAGTTGAGTGGGGGTACCTGCGGGAGGTGCTGGAGCGGTTTGGATTTGGGGAGGGGTTCATCAAATGGGTGAGGTTGCTTTATGAGGCCCCGATGGCGAGTGTAGTTACTAATGGAAGGAGATCAGAGTACTTCAGGCTCTACCGTGGGACCAGGCAGGGGTGCCCCCTGTCCCCCTTGCTTTTTGCACTGGCAATTGAACCTTTGGCTTTGGCGCTGAGGGAGTCGGGGAGGTGGAGGGGCCTGGTGCAGGGTGGGGAGGAACATTGAGTATCGCTGTATGCGGACGACCTGCTGTTGTATGTGGCGGATCCAGAAGGGGGAATGCCGGGGGTGATGGAGCTGTTGGCTGAGTTTGGGGGCTTCCCGGGCTGAATCTGGGCAAGAGAGAGGTATTTGTAGTGCACCCGGGTGATCCGGAGGAGGGAATTGGGAGACTCCCATTTAAGAGGGCAGTGAAGAGTTTCAGATACCTGGGGGTGCAGGTGGCCAGGAGTTGGGGGACTCTCCACAAGCTTAATTTTACCAGGCTTGTGGAGTAGATGGAGGAAGAATTTAAAAGGTGGGACATGGTGCCGCTATCGCTGGCGGGTAGAGTGCAGTCCGTCAAAATGACGGTGCTCCCGAGGTTCTTGTTCCTTTTTCAGTGTTTGCCCATCTTTATCCCTAGGGCCTTTTTTAGAAGGGTGACTTGCAGCATCATGAGCTTTGTTTGGGCGCATGGGACCCCGAGGGTGAAGAGGGCCTTCTTGGAGGGGGGTAGAGATGGTGGGGGGCTGGCGTTAACCAATCTCTCTGGGTATTATTGGGCGGCCAATGTGTCGATGGTGCGCAAGTGGGTGATGGAGGGGGAGGGGCAGCACGGAAAAGGTTGGAGATGGCGTCCTGTGGAGTCACAAGCCTGGGGGCCCTGGTAACGGCGCCGTTGCCGCTCCCTCCTACGAGATATACCACGAGTCCGGTTGTGTCGGCTACCCTCAAGATTTGGGGGCAGTGGAGGCAACATAGGGGGGAAGTGGGGGGCTCGATGAAGGCTCCGCTAAGGGGGAATCATCGGTTCATCCCGGGGAACATTGATGGGGGGTTCCAGGGTTGGCACAGAGCGGGCATCGGAAAGCTGAGGGACCTGTTTATTGATGGGAGGTTTGCGAGCCTGGGAGAGTTGGAGGAGAAATTTGAGCTCCCCTCAGGGAACATGTTTAGGTACCTGCAGGTAAAGGCGTTTGCTAGGCGGTAGGTGAAGGGATTCCCTTTGCTTCCCGCGAGGGGGGTGAGGGACAGGGTGCTTTTGGGGATCTGGGTCGGGGATGGGAAGATATCTGATATCTACAAGGTATTGCAGGAGGTGGAGGAGGCGTCAGTAGAGGAGCTAAAGGCTAAGTGGGAGGGGGAACTGGGGGAACAGATCGAGGATGGGACATGGACGGATGTCCTGGAGAGGGTTAACTCTTCCTCCTCATGTGCGCGGCTTTGCCTCATCCAATTCAAGGTGCTGCGCCGGGCCCACATGTCCGGGTCTAGGATGAGTACGTTCTTTGGGGGCGAAGACAGGTGTGTCCAGCGAATCATACCCATATGTTCTGGGCATGCCCGGCACTGGAGGATTTCTGGAAGGGGGTGGCGAGGACGGTGTCGAGGGTGGTGGGATCCAGGATCAAGCCAGGCTGGGGACTTGCGATTTTTGGGGTTGCGGTGGAGCCGGGAGTGCAGGAGGCGAGAGAGACCGGTGTTTTGGCCTTTGCGTCCCTAGTAGCCCGGCGGAGGATCTTGCTACAGTGGAAGGATGCGAGACCCCCAAGCGTGGAGACCTGGATCAATGACATTGGCGGGTTTTATTAAGCTGGAGAAGGTCAAATTCGTCCTGAGAGGATCGGTACAAGGTTCTTTAGGCGGTGGCAGCCTTTCCTCGACTTTCTGGCTCAGCGATAGGGAACTGGGTCAGCAGCAGCAGCAACCCGGGCGGGGGGGGGGGGGGGGGGGGGGGGTGTCGTTGACTATGTTTATTTAATTTTAATTTATTTTTAAGTTATCTTGTTATTTACTGGGTTTGGGGAGGGTGGGAGGGGGGGTGCGATATATGCGTTGCTACTGTCTTGGGGGTGTTATACTTATTATGTTGTTTTATTGTTGCTTGTTACTGTTAGTTGTTATATTTTTTGTTAAAAATTTCAATAAAAATTATTATTTTTGAAAAAAACAACAACAAAATAAACAATGTACATGAAACTATAAACATAGTGCAAAAGCCGCCTCCCTCTCTTACAGGTCCCAGCTTTAGTAATGTTGTATTAACCTGACGATAACATCTCAATAAATTCTGGTTACTTGTTTATTAAAACATAACATATTAACCCATTAATTCAGCTGATAAATGATATCATGCTCTTTAGTAGTCTTGTGTGATATTGTCATTACTTTTTTCATGGTTTGTACCTGAATATCTCATCTCTTTCTGAAGGATGTAATAATGTCTTTGTATTCAGTCCATCTCCTGACCCTCTGTCTCAGTGTCGACAACTTACATTCATAGAATCATAGAATCCCGACAGTGCTGAAGCAGGCCATTCGGCCCATTGTCTGTCCTTTCAGATCATTTATCTCTTCATGTCTAATCTTATCCTCAGTGTGACCTCTGAGAACCTGTTTCTATTGTAGGTCCTTAGTTTTAATGTGTGCAAGTGTCATTACTGTTGAAAAATGTTTATTAAAGTTATTCAGATCTTCTTGCGTTGCCTCCCTCTGTCTACATTCCCCACCTCGAGGCTCAATAAGGTGCTTCCTTTTGTAGCTTTAGAGTTTTCTCTTGCTCAGTACAAACATTTCTATTATATTCTTTCCCTTTGTAACCTGTTTACTTGAATTTTTACTTGTAATTGAGTGCGGCACGGTAGCACAGTGGTTAGCACTGTTGCTTCACAGCACCAGGGACCCGGGTTTGATTCCCGCTTGGGTCACTGTCCGTGCGAGTTTGCACGTTTTCCACGTGTTTGTGTGGGTCCCTGCGGGTGCTCCGGTTTCCTCCCACATGTCCCGAAAGACGTGCTGTTGGGTGAATTGGACATTCTGAATTCTCCCTCTGTGTACCTGAACAGGTGCTGGAGTGCAGCGACTGGGAGATTTTCACAGTAACCTCATTGCAGTGTTAATGTAAGCCATCTTGTGACACTAATAGATTATTATAATTTCCGTAACGTTGTGGTCTTTCCAGACACTGGTACTTTAACCCCAGGATTGGTCAGGTTGGATGGGACTGTCCACCTTATGGGACAGGAGGTATTCCTGTGTTAGTGTGTGTGACTGTCGCTCTCTGTGTTTCAGAATGTGGTTGTGTATTCAAAGGTTGTGTCTCTGCAGACTGTGTGTGTCTGCAGGCTGTGTGTGACTGCAGACTGTGTGTGTCTGCAGGCTGTGTGTGTCTGCAGGCTGTGTGTGTCTGCAGCCTGGGTGGGTCTGCAGGCTGTGTGTGTCTGCAGGCTGTGTGTGTCTGCAGGCTGTGTGTGTCTGCAGGCTGTGTGTGTGTCTGCAGGCTGTGTGTGTCTGCAGGCTGTGTGTGACTGCAGGCTGTGTGTGTCTGCAGGCTGTGTGTGCCTGCAGACTGTGTCTGACTGCAGGCTGTGTGTGTCTGCAGGCTGTGTGTGTCTGCAGGCTGTGTGGGTCTGCAGGCTGTGTGGGTCTGCAGGCTGTGTGGGTCTGCAGGCTGTGTGTGTGTCTGCAGGCTGTGTGTGTCTGCAGGCTGTGTGTGACTGCAGACTGTGTGTGTCTGCAGGCTGTGTGTGTCTGCAGGCTGTGTGGGTCTGCAGGCTGTGTGTGCCTGCAGGCTGTGTGTGCCTGCAGGCTGTGTGTGCCTGCAGGCTGTGTGGGTCTGCAGGCTGTGTGTGTCTGCAGGCTGTGTGTGTCTGTAGGCTGTGTGTGTGTCTGCAGGCTGTGTGGGTCTGCAGGCTGTGTGTGTCTGCAGGCTGTGTGGGTCTGCAGGCTGTGTGTGTCTGCAGGCTGTGTGTGTGTCTGCAGGCTGTGTGTGCCTGCAGGCTGTGTGGGTCTGCAGCCTGTGTGGGTCTGCAGGCTGTGTGGGTCTGCAGGCTGTGTGTGTCTGCAGCCTGTGTGGGTCTGCAGGCTGTGTGTGCCTGCAGCCTGTGTGTGACTGCAGGCTGTGTGTGTCTACAGGCTGTGTGTGTCTGCAGCCTGTGTGGGTCTGCAGGCTGTGTGTGTGTCTGCAGACTGTGTGTGACTGCAGACTATCTGTGCTGCTTCTAATCAGCTGTAACATAAACCTTCCTCTCTCTGAGCAAATGCTGTTGGTTCACTGAGAATCCCACCCAGTGATTTGAATGGTGCCACTCCGATTCTTCATAAAATCCCTACAGTGCAAAAGGAGGCTATTCGGCCCATCGAGTCTGCACCAACTCTTCGAAAGATCCCCTTACCAATCCCCTGCCCTATTCCTGCTACACCATCCTAAGGGATAATTTAGCTTGGCCAATCCCCCTAATCTGCACATCATTTGACTGTGGGCAGAAACCGGAGCACCCAGAGGAAACCCAAGCAGACATGGCGGGGAATTGTACCATCTCCATACATGATGTGGAGATGCCGGCGTTGGACTGGGGTGAGCACAGTAAGAAGTCTTACAACACCAGGTTAAAGTCCAACAGGTTTGTTTCAAACACGAGCTTTCGGAGCACGGCTCCTTCTTCAGGTGAATGGAAAGGCTTGTTCCAGAAATGTTTATATAGACACAGTCAGAGATGCCCGGAATGCGAGCACCTGCAGGCAATCAAATCATCAAAGATGCAGAGAGAGAGGTAACTCCAGGTTAAAGAGGTGTGAATTGTCCCAAGCCAGTTCAGTCGGTAGGCCTCTGCAAGTCCAGGCTTGTTGGTGGGGGCCGAATGTAATGCGACATGAATCCCAGATCCCGGTTGAGTCCGCATTTATGCGTGCGGAACTTAGCTATAAGTTTTTGCTCAGCAATTTTGCGTTGTCGCGTCTCCTGAAGGCCTCCTTGTAGAATGCTGACCCGGAGATCAGAGGCTGAATGTCCTTGACTGCTGAAGTGTTCCCCAACTGGAAGGGAACAGTCCTGCCTGTTGATAGTCGCACGATGCCCGTTTATTCGTTGTCGCAGTGTCTGCATGGTCTCGCCAATGTACCACGCTTCGGGACATCCTTTCCTGCAGCGTATGAGGTAGACTACATTGGTCGAGTCGCACGAGTATGCGCCGCGTACCTGGTGGGTGGTGTTTCCACGTGTAATGGTGGTGTCCATGTCGATGATCTGGCATGTCTTGCAGAGATTACCCTGGCAGGGTTTTGTGGTGTTGTGGTTGCTGTTCTGAAGGCTGGGTAATTTGCTGCAAACAATGGTTTGTTTGAGGTTGCGCGGTTGTTTGAAGTTTGCCATTGTTCAGAAGTGAGTGTTTGCAGCATTGTGATTCCATTTGACAAACATAATGAATGTGAACTTTGTGGTTCTTACAGATATCTGGCTGTAAATCTGATTTCAGACCTTCCTCTGAACACTTTGCAACCTCAGCTCCAGCTCATTGTCCTTCACTAAAGACCCGGATAGAAAGTCCCGCCACAAGATGGCGGCGTCCGCCGGGTGACCCGGGAGGAACTCCCACCCACTCCCTCTACCCATACCAAGATGGCCACCCCCAGCACTCAATCTCTGAATGAAACATTCGCCTTCCTGTCCCAAGATGGTGGCTGGTTGCCACGGAAAATCCAGACCTTGATTACCAGCTTCCTATTGGTCCGGAGCTGCCACCCATTACTCCACAGCCATTTTGGATTGGAGCATGCGCAGTGCGGGTATGAAGCTGAACCCCCCAATAAGACCCATTGGTTTTATTGTCAGTCTGCAGACAGGAGCTGGAGAACTGAACCCAGGCAGAGGAGAGGGAGGGAGAAAACTGGGAGTGGAGGAAAGAAATGGTGAGATGGGTTTGGATTTCAGCCCAGGGAGGAGGGAGAGTGTGTAGGATGGGGATTTACAGCTTTGGGGGAACAAGAGAGTAACAAATGTTCCAGAGAAACTAGAATTGCCTGTTCAGAATTTCTATCCTGGACTGACAGTGATGGCTTTTATAAACTCCTTTTACAGGATATTGGAAGTGGAGCATTGGCCGACAGAAAACTGAAACCAAATATCGAAATCTGACAGTCACTCAATTTTTTAGAACCTGAATATCATCGGCCTTTGAATGTGGAAGGAGAAATGATTCTCTGTACTGTTTGTGGGAAAAGATTTCAGACATCAGTGTGACTGGAAAAGCACCGCGACACAGACTCCTCGAGTCAGAGTGTTCCAGTGAACTGACTGTGGACAGAGCTTTAACCAGTTACACAGCCTGAAAAACCATCACACCATTTACAGCGGGGAGAAACCACACACGTGTTCGGTGTGTGGATGAGTTCTATATAACTGTAACATAATTTCCAAGCTTTTATATTCTATATCCGTCCTATGAAGGCAAGCATGTCATATGCTTTCTTTACCACCATTTCCACCTGTGCTGTCACTTTTAAGGATCTGTGGTCCTATACACCCAGATCTCTCTGTGTATCTATGCCTGTGATGGTTCTGCCATTTATTTTATAGCTCCCACCTGAATTGGATCGACCAAAATGCATCACCTCGCATTTGTCTGGGTTAAATTCCATCTGCCATTTCCACGGCCAATTTTGCAGCCCATCTATATCCTGTTGTATTCTCTGACAATCTTCATCACTATCCACAACTCCTGCAATCTTAGTACCATCCGCAAACTTGCTAATCAGACCCGCTACGTTTTTTTCCAAATCATTTATATATATTACAAAGAGCAGAGGTCCCAGAACTGATCCCTGCAGAACACCACTCGTGACAGACCTCCATTTGGAAAAACACCCTTTCACTGCTATCCTCTGTCTTCTATGGCTAAGCGAGTTCTGGATCCATCCAGCTAGTTCACCCCTGACCCCATTTGATCTAATCTTTTGCACCAGCCTGCCGTGAGGGACCTTATCAAATGCTTTACTAAAGTCCATGTGGACATCCACAGCCCTTCCCTCGTCAATCATTTTGTCACCTCCTCAAAAAATTCAATCAAGTGAGACATGACCTCCCTTGCACAAAACCATGCTGTCTGTCACTAATAAGACCATTCACTTCCAAATGTGCACAGATCCTATCTCTGAGAATCTTTCCCAACAATTTTACTATCACTGACGTCAACCTCACTGGCTATAATTACCCACATTATCCTTGCAACCCTTCTTAAATAACAACATTGGCTATCCTCCAATCATCTGGGATCTCATCTGTGGCCAATAAGGACACAAAGATTTATGTTAGAGGCCCAGCTATTTCCTCTCTTGTCTCCCTCAGTAATCTGGGATAGATGCCACCTGGCCATGGGGATTTGTCTACCTTAATGCTTTTCAACAAACACTTCCTCCCTCAAAATAATGACTTGTTCTAAAGTGTTTGCACATCCCTCTGAGACACCACCAATCAACGTGTCCCTCTCCATTGTGAATACCGATGCAAAATACTCATTAAGGACTTCAACTACTTCCTCTGGTTCAACACATAATTTCCCTCTTTTGTCCTGGAGTGGACCAACTCTTTCTCCAGCTACCCTTTTGTTCCTAATATACGTATAAAATACCTTGGGATTCTCCTTAATCCTATCTGCCAAGGACACTTTGTGACCCCTTTTTGCCCACCTAACTCCCAGCTTGAGCTCTTTTCTACTTTCCTTGTATTCCTCAAGTGCTTCATCTGTTTTTAGTTACCTTTACGTCACATATGCATCCTTTTCATTTTGACCAGATTCTCAATTTCCCTGGTCATCCATGGTTCCTGAATCCTGCCTTTCCTGTCCTTCCTTTTTACCGGCACATGCCTGTTCTGTACTCCCATCAACTGCTCCTTAAGAGACTCCCACATGTCAAATGTGGATTTACCCTCAAACAGCCTCTCCCAAACAACAGCCTCTAAATCCGGCCGAATCTGGTTGTAGTTAGGCTTATCCCAATTTAGCACCTTAACCCGAGGACAACGCTCGTCCTTTTCCATGAATATGCCAAAGCTTACGGAATTGTGGTCACTGTTCGCCACATGTTCGCCTACTACAACTTTGATAACATGGCCGGGCTTGTTCCCTCGTATTAGGTCCATATAGACCCCTATCTAGTCGGACTATCCACATATCGTTCCAAAAAAACCATCTTGGACACAGTTAACAAATTGTTAACAGACCCCTCACCCTCAGGGTTCACCACTCAATGAGGAAAATTAGAGGCTCATGGAAGGGAGGGAAGCAGCAGAGGCAGCTGATCGGATTGACTCAATCTCAGTCACAAAGCTCCACAAGCTCCTCACACTTCTTGTTGGAGGTGAGGATGGAAGAGACAGGGGAGAGCGAGAGTACTTCAAAAGGGACAGACTTGTGTCACAGATATTAAAAAGGTTCAACACACTGCGTATTTAAAACAAATCTAATTTATTTGACTTTTAGCCAGTATATTAGCCCCTGTAAATGGGCTGGAGTTTGTTATCAGCAGAAAGAGACCCAAATGAACATGGTTCAGTCCTGAATGTAACAGCAAAATCAAATCACTGTGGTTACTTGTGGCCACATTGGTGTCTCAGTAGGTGGGATGAAGTGGTGAATCCCTTCCCACACTCGGAGCAGGGGAATGGCCTCTCCCCAGTGTGAATTCGCTGATGTACAGTGAGTTGAGATGATCGCACAAACCCAGTCCCACAGTGAGAGCACCTGAATGGTCTCTCCTCAGTGTGAACACGTTGGTGACGGGTCAGTTCCCCAGAACTTTTAAAGCATTTTCCACAGTCTGGACATTTGAAAGGTCTCTTGTCAGTGTGAACTCGCTGGTGTGCAGCGAGTTGAGATGTTCGCCTGAACCCAGTCCCACAGTGAGAGCACCTGAACGATCTCTCGTCAGTGTGAACACGTTGATGGAGCATCAGTTTCTCAGAACTTTTGTAGCCTTTCTCACAGTCTGGACATTTAAAAGTTTTCTTGTTTGTGTGAACTCGCTGGTGTGCCAGCAAGATGGATGATGTAGTAAATCCCTTCCCACATTTGGAGCAGGTAAATGCCCTCTCCCCAGTGTGAATTCGCTGGTGCTTCTGCAGATCGGATGACTGAGTGAATCCCTTCCCACACTTGGCGCAGGCAAATGGTCTCTCCCCAGTGTGAATTCGCTGATGTACAGTGAGGTCAGAGGATCGCCTGAACCCAGTTCCACAGCGAGAGCACCTGAACGGTCTCTCGTCAGTGTGAACACGTTGATGGCGCATCAGTTCCCCAGAACTTTTATAGCACTTCCCGCAGTCTGGACATTGAAACGGTCTCTCATCAGTGTGAACTCGCTGGTGACTCAGCAAGTGGGCTGAAATAGTAAATCCCTTCCCACACTCTGAGCAGGTGAATGGTCTCTCCCTGGAGTGAACTCGCTGGTGTGTGGACAGTGAGGATGACTGAGTGAATCCCTTCCCACATTTGGAGCAGGTGAACGGTCTCTCCCCAGTGTGACTGCGTCGATGAGTTTCCAGCTTGGATGGGGAAGTGAATCCTTTGCCGCAGTCCGCACATTTCCACGGTTTCTCCTCAGTGTGACTGCATTTGTGGCTTGTGAGGCTTGATGGTTGTGTGAATCCTCGTCCACACACACAACACGTGTATGGTTTCTCCCCACTGTGAACAATGCTTTTTGCTTCCATGTTCAAAATCCCATGATATTCAGGATATGATAAATTAAGTACTCTGTCAGATCCTGATGTGATGCTTGGTTTGAGTTTCTGGACTTTGAAGCTTCCCTTCGCACACCCTGTGAAACTGATTTAAAACAGAAAATAAGGAGTGAGAGAGAACCCACAAAAACAGGTTGCAAAATTGAGCTGAATGAATCTGGTCATTTGTGGAGCCGAAACAAGGGATAAGGGCCATGAAAACTGCTGGATTGTCATAAAAACCCAACTGGCCTCTTTGGGAGGAGAAAGGGGTAAAGAGGGATTTTGTATATCTACAAGACATATTACGAGAGTAGTTGGCAAAGCAAATGCGATCTTGAGCTTCATAAACAGTAATATTGAGACTGAAACTATGCTTCTGGTGGCACAGTGGTTAGCACTGCTGCCTCACAGCGCCAGGGACCGGGTTCAATTCCGGCCTTGGTGACTGTCTGTGTGGAGTTTGCACTTTCTCCCTGTGTCTGCGTGGGTTTCCACCCGGTGCTCAGATTTCCTCCAACAGTCCAAGAACAAGTTAAGTGAATTGGCCTTTATAAATTGTCTCTTAATTGGGAAAAGAAAAGAATTGGCAACTCTGTATTTAAAGGGAAAAAAATGGAAAATAAAATAGGTAATCAAAATTTTTTTTTTGAAAATTAGATGAGCCATAATCTCATTGAATAGTGGAGCAGGCCTGAGGGGCTGAGTGGCCGACTCCTAGTTTATCTGTAAGGAGCAGGCTCGAGGGGCCGACTCCTAGTTTGTGTGTAAGGAGCAGGCTCGAGGGGCCGACTCCTAGTTTGTATGTAAGGAGCAGGCTTGAGGGGCCGACTCCTAGTTTGTGTGTAAGGGGCAGGCTCGAGGGAACGACTCCTAGTTTGTGTGTAAGGAGGAGGCTCGAGGGGTTGGCTCCTAGTTTGTGTGTAAGGAGCAGGCTCGAGGGACCGACTCCTAGTTTGTGTGTAAGGAGCAGGCTTGAGGGGCCGACTCCTAGTTTGTGTGTAAGGAGCAGGCTTGAGGGGCCGACTCCCAGTTTGTGTGTAAGGAGCAGGCTCGAGGGGCCGACTCCTAGTTTGTGAGTAAGGAGCAGGCTTGAGGGACCGACTCCTAGTTTGTGTGTAAGGAGCAGGCTCGAGGGGCCTACTCCTAGTTTGTATGTAAGGAGCAGGCTCGAGGGGCCGACTCCTAGTTTGTGTGTAAGGAGCAGGCTTGAGGGGCCGACTCTTAGTTTGTATGTAAGGAGCAGGCTCGAGGGGCCGACTCTTAGTTTGTATGTAAGGAGCAGGCTCGAGGGACCGACTCCTAGTTTGTGTGTAAGGAGCAGGCTTGAGGGGCCGACTCTTAGTTTGTATGTAAGGAGCAGGCTCGAGGGGCCGACTCCTAGTTCGTATGAAAGGAGCAGGGTCGAGGGACCGACTCCTAGTTTGTGTGTAAGGAGCAGGCTCGAGGGGCCGACTCCTAGTTTGTGTGTAAGGAGCAGGCTCGAGGGACCGACTCCTAGTTTGTATGAAAGGAGCAGGCTCGAGGGGCCGACTCCTAGTTTGTATGAAAGGAGCAGGCTCGAGGGGCTGACTATTTTTTTCAGTGTCGGAAAAATCGCTTTTATTGTCCCTATCATTTTCCAGAGACGCAAAAATCTTTTTTACTGTCCTAATGATTTTCCAGACAGCCAGGTATGAATCTCACAAAGGCAGAAGGTAACATTTGAATTAATTGAAAGTTTACTGATGACCATGAAACCATTGTCAATTGTTGCAAAGACCCATCTGGTTCACTCCTGTCCTTCAGTGAAGGAAATCTTCTATCCTTACCTGGTCTGGCCTACATGTGACTCCAGATCCACAGTCAGCTTTATCATAGAATTTACAGTGCAGAAGGAGGCCATTTGGCCCATCGACTCTACACCGGCTCTTGGAAAGAGCACCCTATCCAAGGTCAACACCTCCCCCTATCCCAATAATCCAGTAACCCCACCCACACTAAAGGCAATTTTGAACACTAAGGGCAATTTATCACGGCCAATCCACCTAACCTGCACATCTTTGGACTGTGGGAGGAAACCGGAGCACACACGGGGAGGATGTGCAGACTCCGCACAGTGACCCAAGATGGAATCGAACCTGGGACCCTGGAGCTGTGAAGCCATTGTGCTATCCACAATGCTACCGTGTTGCCCAAGGGTTGACCCGTAAAATGCTCTCGGAGATGCACTCAGTTGAAGGGCAATTAGGGCTGGGCAGTGAATGCTGGCCCAGCCAGCGACACCCACATCCCGTGAATGAATAGTGAAGAAAATCTGCCATCCTTACCTGGTCTGGCCGACACGATTCCAAACCACAGCAATGTGGTTGACTCTTTAAATGCCCTCCGAGATGGCCGAGCCCGCCACTCAGTTTGAGGGAAATTAGAGATGGGCAATAAATGTTGGCCCAGCCAGTGACTCCCACAAATGAATAAAAGAAAATCCTGGAGACTCCAGCCAGTCAATCCGGGAGAGTTGGTATCCGGTCCAGGCTCGCAGTGCATGCTCCCTGCGGCACCTTGTCCTCTGTAAAGATGGCGGCCGGTAACCCAGGCCTGTCACCGCTCAGCTCTCACTCTGTTCGGTGCTGCTTAAGACGGGACCGTTAACATTTTCCTCGGGAGTTGAAGCCTCCACAGGGTATTTATGAAGCCTCCCGGCTCATTCCGCAGCTTCGATTACTCCCGGCCACCCACCAGCTCCAATCCTGAAAGTCGCTCAATTGCTTCTTTCCCGCTCCTCGCACCGTCAGCGACAACCTGAACTGCATATGCGCCGGTCACAGCCGGACTCTGCGCATGTGTGAGCAACTTCTGTAATGTGGATGGAGCACATTCACAGCCGCAACGCACGATGGGTAATAACCCTGTCACTGAAATCGATATTCCTGATCGAAATTATGCTTTGTGATCCGATTCCGATTGGTACCATTGTGCCAATGTAACAAATGTATTAAATAAATTAATAAGGAACTTAAATAGTCTGGGCCCTCCACCACAGTTCTGTCCTGGGTGTGATTGACAACAGACCACACACGGACAGTGAGTTGTTAACGGGTTGGGGTCTGAGCAGGTTCAGGTGAACAGTGATTTTTGTCTTCTTGGACAAAAGTTAAACTACCCCTCGCCAATAACAATGTGCTGAAATTGGATCAAATGGTTTGTGCTTTTAAATTTGGAGTGTTGACCAGTGGAAAACTGAGGAAATACCTTTGCACATGTGAAGTGTGTGAGTGATCTCCCTCTAAACTGCTCCTGAACTGCACATTAGATTAATTAATGACTATTTATTCTTATCCAGTGAAAACATCTTCCACTTGTCTATCATATCAAACCTTTTCATAATCTTACATGATCAGGTCATCCTTCATTCCCTTTTCCAGAGAAAGGTTTACACCCTGCCAAATCTTTCTTGCTGGGTCTAACCTGCTAATTCAGACATAATTCAAATATATTTTCCTGCATCTTCTCCGGTACTTCTAGATCCATTTTACAATATGGAGACTTTAACTAATCTGAACAGTAAACTCACCGTTGTCCCCAAATGCCTGTATGTTGCAGTATTTTAGTCATTTTTCTGTTCGCTGAATGTAAGATGGGACAGAATAAGATCCAACGAGCCAGTCTGTAACACTGCAGAACATCTACAAACCTGCCTCTTCCCCCTTACTGCTAACAGTTGACTTTTTCACTCTTAACCTGTCAGCTCTGTCATTGAGACTAATGTGTCAGAGAAAGACTGGATTTCAGCTTGGTGACACCAGGCCAGACTAAATTTTAGTTCAGAGGATTGTTGAGCTAATTTCTCCATATCATAAGATGCCACTGACGGTTCCTGAACTGTCAAACCAACGGAAGGAATTTATATTTACCCCCTGTTCATCTGAAAAGTGTTGATTCTGCTGTTACTGTCACTGTTAATCACACCCAGAACTGAACCATCTTCATTCTGACAATTGGGGGTTATTTCGATTCCCTGTAACTGAGCTCGGCTAGTGTTTAATATCTTGTTGATTGTGAAATAAATCAGCTTTGTCTCAAACACACTATGTCAAGTCCTTGATTTCTCTAGCGGGAAAGGAAATTAATTGATGCCACGTGTCACCAGGCCATGCCCGTCAGTCTTTTTAAGACAGAGATATATTGGTTCTTGATTAATAAGGGGCTCAGATGTTATGGGGAGAAGGCAGGAGAATGGGGATGAGAACCATATCAGCCATGATCGAATGGCAGAGCAAACCCGATGGGCTGAATGGCCGAATTATGCTTCTCTATCTTTTTTTTAATGAAATGATCTCATAGAAACATATAAAAATCTAACAGGGGTGGACAGAGTAGATTCATAAAGAGTCCAGAACTAGATGGGTCATAGTTTGAGGATAACGGGTAAAACTTTTAAGACTGAGGTGAGGAGAGATTTTTTTCACCCAGAGAGTGATGAGCCTGTGGAATTCATTACCACAGAAAGTCGTTGAGGACAAAACATTGTGCAATTTGAAGGAGTTTGATACAGCTCTTGGGCCGAAAGGGATTAAAGGATATGTGCAGCTCTGTGGTGCAATGGACAGTGTGTTGTACTTCTACTTAATGACAAGTCAGGGATTCAAATGTTGTGGGTTCAAATCCCACCAGAGTCGACTGGTAGCGTGGCACGTTGGTTAGCACTGCTGTCTCACAGTGCCAGGGACTCAGGTTCAATTTCGACCTTGGGTGGCTGTCGTGGACCTTCTCCCCATGTCTGCGTGGGTTTCCGCCGAGTGCTCCGGTTTCCTTCCACAGTCAGGGTATTGAATCGACGATCAGCCATGATGATAATGAATGGCGGAGCTGGCGTGAAGGACCAAATGGCCTCCTCCTACTCTATTTTCTATGTAAGTCACATGTCGGTGTAGCCACCTAAAATGGACACTGGGCTAACAAGATGGAGAATTGCTAAGACTGCAGGGAAAGAAAGCAGTTTAGCCAAGACAGCAGTCTGCAAAGACTAATTAGCATTTTGCAAGCAGCAAAACTAGTTTCTGGCCAGGTGGAAGATCTCAAACCAAAGGTGTTAATGGCAAAACGCTTTGCATACTAATGAGGCAATCCAGATCTAGGCACACACAATGGCAACATCTAGGTTTGAATAGATACTTTAAGTGGATGTCCAGACAGAGCGGCGCCAGAAGTATCTATCTCAAAAGACCATAGAGACCGCCCCCTCCATCGAGGAGAGACCCTCATTGGGGGGTTCGAAAGATATCGATTGGGAGTTGATCCAATCGATACCTGAAGGTAAAGCCCGCCCCGAAAAGGCACGGACATTGGGGACCCCTATAAAAGATAGACCCCCACACATGGTCCGTTCTGTTTACTTGCTCCGGCTCTACTGTTGCTCTGGCTTTGACCTCGACCCAGAACTTCAACTTGTATCCTGACTCCAGCCGTTGAGCACCAGCCGCCGAACCGTAAGTGACCATACGACGCTCGCTACGCGAACCAGGCCCACTAGACCCCCAGCGACCAGCACGCTCTCTGAAGGTTGCAGACCAAGATCGGAACGAAGGCCTCGCTCCCTGACCTTGCCTGTTCCTGTTTAGTTAAGTATTCTGATCGCTTAGTTTAGTTATAGCTTAGTCCCTTAGCGTGTGCATGCGTATTTATTATATTTGTATAATAAATATTGATCGTTTGGAACTTACTAATCGGTGTATCGTTTTATTACTTTGAACCTGACCTTGGAATATTTGTGAGGTGTCTATACGGCATCTGGCGACTCCTGAGCTGAAAATACACATATAGAGCCTAGCAGTGTTAAGCACACGGCCTTTAAACGGAGGCGTGTTAATACACTCCAATAAACGCGTATTACACCCATAGTAAAACGTGCAACATTTAGTGGCGACTCCACCGGGACACGGTTATAAGTGGTACCCCCACTCCGTCGAGGACCCTGAAATTTGAATTAGAAATCTGGTAAAGAAAAAGGAAAGAAATCACAAATATTCAAGGTGTTCAAAGGAATAAACGTAATTCGGAAGTGTGTTTAGTGCATGCGTACTAACAGGGTTGTAAGGAAAACCTGAAAGCATTTTTGTTGCGCCAAACTTTTGGTAGTTTTGTGAACGGAACATAGCGTAAGCCTTACCCGTTTCGTGAGACATAACCTCAACACCCCCTGTTCCAAAATTTAAAGTGAGTCAGAAAAATGGCCATGCAGGCAATGGAACGCCTCATGAACCCAGAACGGTTTGTGGTTGCAGCGACCAGCAGTAGCCGAGTAGGTCAGTGTCCCATGTGGGAGCTGGAACTCCGCAAGTATCTGCAAGGAAAGGGATGGCCCCTTTGGAAAGAGTTTTGTTTGAATGAGGAGACAGGTCCCGGAAGTATAGGACATACTTGGTGGGAGAACCTCTCTCAAATTCACAAGAAAAATATGAGTAAAACACGTAAGCCGATGGCGATTGTGTCCTGTTTGGCACAATGCGAGGCACAGAGGAGGTCGTTCAGACGCTCCGGGCAGAATTAGAAGAAAGAAATAGAATGAGTAAAGTGGATGTCAGGGACATCGAAAAGGAAAACATGGATCTTAGAGGGAAGTTGGCAGAGAAAGGTAGAGAGGTGGATGATGCACCCCAGAGATCACAGAGAGGCCAGCAGACAGGCACTCTGAATCGCAATATAACAAAACCGATCCATAGTATAGGGATCCAGTCAGGACAGACCAATGTGGACGGAACGAACTGACGGTGTTCGGGCTCCCCCACTTGGGTCTGTGACACACTATGGGATCCATCCGGAAGACCGGTAGTCACGGCAAAGTTAAGAGGGAAGCCCATAGAGTTACTTTGGGACACAGGAGGGTCCCACACCACGATTAATTCCACCATCACGGCACAGGCAGACACGTGGCCGACCACCTCCACCATCACACTTAGCGGTTTCACAGGACACTCGCAGCAGGGACACATTACAGCACCCGTAGCAATCCAGCTAGGGAACATTTCCACCAAACACCCCGTCGTTCTAGTAAATCTTCCCCGGACAGCAGAACACATCCTAGGGATAGATTTCATGAATGCCCATAGCCTGTCGTTCGACCCAGTGAACCAATGTGTCTGGCGAATGGCAAGATCGGACAGAGCACCCGCTACTCTCACAGTAGGAGAGTACGCTAATAGGATTAGTGCAGTAGGAGACTATTCATTTGACCCGACTACACTAAACACGGACAGACAAGTTAAGGCAGTACTAAACAAACATAGGACAGCATTTGCCAGTCACCGGCACGACTGTGGCAGAATGACTGGACAAATTCACGTTACCGGACCTGACCCCAGACCACAGAAACAGTACAGATTTCCCCTAGAAGCAGAGGGAGAAATAGAGAAAGTGATAGGTAGCTTATTGGAGCAAGGTGTGCTTAGAACAGTAGCCTCGACCAATAATGCCCCTATTTGGCCAGTGAGAAAGCCCGACGGATCATGGCGTCTGACCATTGATTATCGGGAACTCAATAAAGTAACCCCAGCAGTAGCCCCCACGGTAGCAACAAGTCCCGAGACCATGCTCAAGCAGGGACTCAACTCCAAATATTTCACGGTTTTGGACATTAGCAATGGCTTCTGGTCAATCCCATTGGCAAAGGCGTGCCAGTACAAATTTGCCTTCACTTTTAAAACACAACAGTATACGTGGACATGCCTTCCACAAGGATTCCACAATTCCCCCTCCATTTTCCACCGACAGTTGGCGAATGGTCTAGAAAAATTTTCCCGCCCCGAATGTCTGGTACAGTATGTAGACGACCTACTACTGCAGACAGACACAAAGGCAGAGCACATTACGCTTCTGGCCGAGCTCCTGGAACTTTTAACCTCAATTGGCTGTAAAGTTAACCCAAGAAAGGCCCAGATTTTGGAAAATAAAGTGATGTATTTGGGTACAATCATCACGCACGGCAAACGCGAGATCGAATTCAAAAGAATTGATTCGATTGTCAAATTGCCCCTTCCCCAGAATGTTTCAGCCCTCCGGTCGTTCTTAGGACTGGTTGGTTATTGTCGGAACCACATCGACGGATTCGCGACAAAGGCAGCCCCACTCTCAGACCTCCTTAAGAAAGGAGCCCCCTGGGAATGGCTTCCGCAGCATACAGAGGCTGTGGAAGAGTTAAAGAAAGCCCTTAGCGCAGCACCCGCGCTACAAGTCCCAGACCAACTTTCCCCATATGCAATAGAGGTAGCGAGCACAGATCTGACCCTCTCGGCCGTGTTACTTCAGGAACGGCACGAGCAGCTAAGACCAGTGGCTTATGCCTCCCGACTGTTAGACCCAGTTGAACAAGGATTTTCAGCCTGCGAGGGGCACCTCCTTGCAGTCTTCTGGGCAGTACACTACTTTTCTTACATTACCGGACTCAACCCCACCACCATTTTGACCGAGCACACAGTTACTCCTAGACGGTCGACTGAAGGACGGTTCAGTTAGCCAGATTAGGGCAGCTAGGTGGACACTACTCTTACAAGGACGGGACATTACAGTAAAACGGACCCGCACACACACATTTTTAGCCGACAACCTCCAATACCCAGGACAGCCCCATGAATGTGAAATTGTAGCCCCCTTACATAACACAGGACCCTTTATAGCGAAGACACCCCCCAGGAAGATAGGGAACCCCAGACAAAGCCCCCAACACACAGACACGTGTGGACCACTACGGATATACGTAGACGGTTCATCCACGGTTTTAGAAGGTGAGCGTATCACAGGATGCGGCATCTATGTCGAGGACGCGCAGGGGCGCGCTCTCGAAGAGATAGCTTTAAAATTACCAGGACACTTAGGCGCGCAGGCAGCAGAGCTCACGGCCGTAGCTTATATAGTGGACCACCCTAATTCTTTCCCCAGCCCAGCGGACATATATTCGGACAGTCTATATGTCTGCAATAGTTTAACAGATTTTCTACCCCTGTGGAGGACACGGGGTTTTGTCTCCGCAGATGGGAAACCCCTTCCATCAGCCCCTTTACTCCAACACATTTTAGAGAAAGCGAAGGACAGGACCTTCGGCATTATCAAAGTAAGAAGCCACCATAGGTCATCCCCCCCATGGAATGTAAAAGCCGACGCACTGGCTAAGGCAGGTTCCAGGCGAGGACACTTGTGGACACCCCCAGCTAGCGCACCAGCTAGCGCCCCTGTGAGCGCGGTTCAAGTCTCACAGACCGATATTAAAGATCTAGTAGAGGCACAGAGGCAGGATGAGGATCTCAGGGAGATTTTCAAAGGCAACTTTGTGCCACAGTATGACAAGTTCAGACACGCACTGACCACACATGAGGGTGTGATCATAAAGGATCAGCTTTATGTCGTCCCGCAGCAGGACAGGAATGAAATGATTGCTTTGTTCCATGATGGACACGGGCATCAAGGGATCGACGCAACCACGAGGCACCTCAGGCAGCTCTGTTGGTGGCTTAACCTAAGGACAGATGTAAGTCACTACATCGAGAATTGCCTTATTTGCGCCCAGAATAACCCGGAGAGGTATTCTAAAAAGGCACAACTTCGGCATACTCGACCAGTTAATGGCCCCTGGACAAACCTCCAGATCGACTTTATAGGACCATTGCCCCCTTGTAGGAATGGCTATAAATACGTTCTGGTGGTCATCGATACTTTTACCAAATGGGTAGAGGCATTCCCCTCTAGAACGAATACAGCTAAGACAGCTGCAAAGATCCTGACCCACCACATCTTCACGAGATGGGGTTTACCCCGAAGCATTGATTCGGACCAGGGATCTCACTTCACAGGACGGGTCATGAAGAACGTCCTGACAATATTTGGCATAAAACAAAATTTTCATATTGCGTATCACCCACAGTCCAGCGGGATTGTAGAGCGCATGAATCGGACCCTAAAATCCACACTTCGAAAGATGGTTCAAGGGAACAACTCCACATGGGATTCAGTGCTCCCATTTGTACTCATGTTCATCAGAAATACAGTTTCAACTTCCACAGGATACACACCACACACACTCATGACCGGACGCCCTATGAAAGGTACAGAATTCCTTTTAGGACTGGACATGACTAGCCCCGAAGTGACGGCCCTCACACACGAAAAGACGGTTAAAGACCTGGTTGAGACTGTGAGGTCTGCACAGATCGCAGCCGCAGTTCAGCTAGAGAAACGCCGTAGACAAAGCACAGCATGCTTTAACAAGACCGTACACCCCACAGAATTCCAGGTTGGGCAACAGATAATGCTATCTGTATACAACCCCAGCAGTTTTTTGGCACCAAAATATTCCGGCCCATACTCAATTTCGGATAAAATTAGCCCCTCAGTTTATAGGATAAAATATCCTAATGGTAAGACCGCGTGGTTCCATATCAACCAGTTAAAGGCATATGGAACACAGGCCAACCATGCACACCATGTCCTGCTAGACGCAGCAGAACACCTCACTCCACCCACTAGAGACACGTTTCCACCATCCCCCTCACAGACCAGTTCTTCATCGGACTCGCCCACGACTCCGCCCACTGACCATGACAGACCACGCCCCGAAACGCCCACAAGCTGCCGCAGCAGAGACAGCGATACAGACACTGACTCTGAGGACAGCCACAGCACACCACACTACAGCCCACATTGCAGCGACAATGACCCCGACTACAGTGACCCCATGGAAGTCACTTACATTAAAAACCCAGACCCACCACCCGACCCCGACTACCCCGACAATACCCATTCACTTTTGGACCCAACACTCTGGCACAGGGACAATTCGTACCGACTTGTCCGCAATGACGAACGTGACCCCCAGTCACACAATTCAAAGATATCATGCCTGATCCACACAAGGGTGTGGGATCCGGGAGAGCAGGACGACACGGTGTCTGAATCCCGATACGGCAACCCCTTTGTGACCCTGTTCACAGAGACAGAGGAAAAGTGAGGTGTCCAGATGATGTAAAATAGGAATCGTTTGAGGGAAACGATGTCCTTTCTGATGGAACCTGCACGTATGTTTTTGTTGTCAGTTTATGTTTGTTTTTCTTGTTAATATGTTAAGGGATTGATTGCAGATCTTTTCGGCTGAAAAGATTGTGACCACCTCGCACGCACGTTAGCTTGTCCGCAGATACCTCTGAGAACTTCAGTTGTATCCTCTGGTGAACCGACACGGTTCACGACTTGTTCCCTGTTTTCAGATGAAGGAGCATCTTGGCTCCTCCATTGTTTTAGGTGCCCCTCTATTCGGCGAATAGAGGCTGCAAACCCACGGTAAACACATTCTTGCCCGTTTAATCCAGGTTACTCAGGCAGTGGACAAACGGCACTGAGGACCCGCCCTGTCTGAGAACCCACTTTGGTCAGCCAAGCTCGGGTATGGCACAGCACGCCCTACCCGGGGATCCCATTCAAATCGTACCCGTAGCGGCCCATACGCAACCCATTCGACCTTTTGTTTCCAATTTGTTTTCATTTTTCGTTAGGCAGCCCTTAGGCCGCCATCCCACATGCTATTTACATCCAGGAACATTCGGATGGTAAATGAGCAAAGCCTGCGAGACGGCTCGCAGGAGAAAAAGTTAGGTGTATTGTGTTCATTAAATTCGCTTTTGGAAAAAAAAAATGAGGGGAGTCACAGGGTGTGACTTGGCCAGTCATTTTAATGGGTCAATTGGAATTAAAGGACAGATACACTAACAAGTACGGATATTAAACTGTGTATTGACAGATACTGTGCTTGATCCCATAGCTTTCGAAGGACGAAAAAGGGATCACAGCAAGGATCAGCCATACAAGAGGAAGAGAAAGAGAACAAAAAGAAGACCATGATGGAAGCCTGCTTATTGCTCTTAAATGTTGTATTTGTTTATGTGGGAGCAAGACACGTTTCCCCCACAACCCCCGCCGTAAATGTTTCACTCACCGCAACTCCCCCGTGCTCAGCTCTGATCAGTGAGGTTCAGACCTGGTGCACAAAATTTATGACATGGTACTCCATGTCATATGTGATTGAATCACTGCTAGTGATTGCAATCCTCTGCATACTCGTACAGACCCTCAGGTTGAGGAAGTGGAAGAGGAGAGCCTCCCGTTCCTGCCCCTCAACCGTCTATGGAGTTCGATCCCCTATTTTTCGGTTTCATCAATCCCCTTTGCCCCATGATGAATAAAGCACTGTGAATAAAAATAAAATATACCCATGTATTATATTGTCCTGAACTCGACTGCCGAGTCAGGAAATGTTATGTGATGTGGTATGAATGGATGAGGTTTAGTCTGTAATGAAATGTTTAAGGTAAGATAAGGATAGTTGTGATAGGTAGAGGTTCCCGGTTTTTGGTAATGCATGTCCCCTTTGACATAGCGCCAAGTAGAGATGTCAGGTAAAAAAAAATTTCTTCCCATAGTTAAGGACAGAGTAGACGCTCAGGAGCTTGCCGAGGTCAGGGAACACAAACAAGGCACCCAGAAGCACTCGAAGCAACGTGCATAGGTGATCCTTCACAATGTTTTTGATTGTGAGGATCACAAGGAGGGAATGTAGCCACCTAAAATGGACACTGGGCTAACAAGATGGAGAATTGCTAAGACTGCAGGGAAAGAAAGCAGTTTAGCCAAGACAGCAGTCTGCAAAGACTAATTAGCATTTTGCAAGCAGCAAAACTAGTTTCTGGCCAGGTGGAAGATCTCAAACCAAAGGTGTTAATGGCAAAACGCTTTGCATACTAATGAGGCAATCCAGATCTAGGCACACACAATGGCAACATCTAGGTTTGAATAGATACTTTAAGTGGATGTCCAGACAGAGCGGCGCCAGAAGTATCTATCTCAAAAGACCATAGAGACCGCCCCCTCCATCGAGGAGAGACCCTCATTGGGGGGTTCGAAAGATATCGATTGGGAGTTGATCCAATCGATACCTGAAGGTAAAGCCCGCCCCGAAAAGGCACGGACATTGGGGACCCCTATAAAAGATAGACCCCCACACATGGTCCGTTCTGTTTACTTGCTCCGGCTCTACTGTTGCTCTGGCTTTGACCTCGACCCAGAACTTCAACTTGTATCCTGACTCCAGCCGTTGAGCACCAGCCGCCGAACCGTAAGTGACCATACGACGCTCGCTACGCGAACCAGGCCCACTAGACCCCCAGCGACCAGCACGCTCTCTGAAGGTTGCAGACCAAGATTGGAACGAAGGCCTCGCTCCCTGACCTTGCCTGTTCCTGTTTAGTTAAGTATTCTGATCGCTTAGTTTAGTTATAGCTTAGTCCCTTAGCGTGTGCATGCGTATTTATTATATTTGTATAATAAATATTGATCGTTTGGAACTTACTAATCGGTGTATCGTTTTATTACTTTGAACCTGACCTTGGAATATTTGTGAGGTGTCTATACGGCATCTGGCGACTCCTGAGCTGAAAATACACATATAGAGCCTAGCAGTGTTAAGCACACGGCCTTTAAACGGAGGCGTGTTAATACACTCCAATAAACGCGTATTACACCCATAGTAAAACGTGCAACATCGGCCAGACCGGGTAAGGAGGGCAGATTTCCTTCTCTAAAGGACATTAGTGAACCAGATGGGTTTTTACAATAATTGACAATGTTTTCATGGTCACCATTAGATTTTTATTTAATTGAAATGACACCATCTGCCATTGTGGGATTCGTACCCCAGTTCCCAGAGAATTACTCAGGGCCTGGATTACTAGTCATGTGATATTACCACTATGCCATCACCTCACCAAGTGATGCAGTGTCTATTACACATTTTTAATCCAGTAATATATATGTGTACATGGCCAGCAGCCTATATGATCCTTTTCAGGTCCCTTTGTCCTGTACAGGAATTAGTGATCATGGACCTGGTCATCAGCATGAATTGTCATTCAGAAGAATTGGGATGGTGTGTATTCGGCACAGCAGCGAGAATGGAGGGAGTGTGTGTGAGATGGAAAGATACAGGTTTTGGGGATGCGAGAGGAAGGATATTCCATAGAAACGAGCACTA
The DNA here is from genome assembly GCF_902713615.1 of Scyliorhinus canicula. NCBI lineage: Eukaryota > Metazoa > Chordata > Chondrichthyes > Carcharhiniformes > Scyliorhinidae > Scyliorhinus > Scyliorhinus canicula. The sequence continues at coordinate 634,922 of NW_024056025.1, forward strand.
TGTGTTGTGAATATCTATCCTGTCCTGACAGTGATGACTTTTGTAAACTCCCTTTACAGGACATTAGAAGATTTGTATTCGGGATATTCAAACTAAATATTGCATCAAAATCGGAGAGCGATCAGTTGATTCATCAGGACCTGAATATCATCCTTCGAATGTGGAAGGAGAAATGTTTCTCTGTTCTGTCTGTGAGAAAAGATTTAAAACATCAGTGTGACTGGAAAAGCACCGAGACCCACACAACACACACCCGAGTGAGAGTGAATTGACTGTGGAAAGGGCTTTCACCAATTACACAATGGGGAGGCGGTGATGCAGTGTTATAATCGCTGGATTTGTAATCCAGAGAACCAGGATAATGATCTGGGGACTTGGATTCGAATCCCACCATCTCAGTTGATGGAATAAAATATCTGGAATTAAAAGTCTATGACTGGAAAAGCCCGAGACTCACACAACACACACCCGAGTGAGAGTGTTCCAGTGAACTGACTGTGGAAAGAGCTTTAACCAGTTACACAGTGGGGAGGCAGTGGTGTAGTGGTATCGTCGCTGGACTAGTCATCCATAAACCCAGGATAATGATCTGGGGACCTGGGTTTGAATCCTACTACCAGAGGTGATGGAATTTAAACTCAATAAAACTTCTGGAATTAAAAGTCTATGAAACCAGCTGGTTCACTAACGTCCTTTCGGGAGGGAAATCTGCCGTCCTTACGCAGCCTGGCCTACATGTGACTCCAGACCCATAGCAATGTTGTTGACTCTTACCAGCCCTCAAGGGCAATTAGATCTTAGAATTTACAGTGCAGAAGGAGGCCATTTTGCCCATCGAGTCTGCACCGGCCCTGGGAAAGAGCAGCCTCTCCAAGCCCACACCTTCACCCTATCCTCGTAACCCCACCCAACCTTTTTGGACACGAAGGGAAATTTAGCATTGCCAATCACCTAACCTCATTTGAGAGTGATGTTGCCTCAGGATTGTGAGTTTCTGCCCTGCTGAACAGAGACGCAGAACTTTGGACAAATGGGCCTGGATGTCCAATGAGACAGTGAAATCTAGAGAGCAGGATTGGCTTCCTTTTCTTTCCATCTCTGTCACTGCTTTGCATCATCAATAAGACATTGAAACTCAAAGACTAATCCAGTTTGATGGACAAGTTGTCTCCATTCTGAACAACTGGGAACAAGCTCCTCCCACTCATTGAAACATCAGCCCCGACAAAGATGAGAAACGCGCATGCGCCCTAATTCACATCCAATAAAGATGGCGGCCGTTAACCCGAGCCGAAGATGAGGAGATGCAGTTCCGCTCGGTACAAACTGGGTCTCGTAAACATTTCCGAGGTTTGCGATTGCAACAACTTTACACAACGTTTCCGCCCGCCCCCGCGATCTCTCGCTCCCTCCGTATTGTTAAACGTCTCTTACCAATTTCCGATCTGAAAAACCTGGAGTTACCTCTCTCTCTGCATCTTTGATGATTTGATTGCCTGCAGGTGCTCACATTCCAGGGCATCTCTGACTGTGTCTATATAAACATTTCTGGAACAAGCCTTTCCATTCACCTGAAGAAGGAGCCGTGCTCCGAAAGCTCGTGTTTGAAACAAACCTGTTGGACTTTAACCTGGTGTTGTAAGACTTCTTACTGTGCTCACCCCAGTCCAACGCCGGCATCTCCACATCACGATCTGAAAAAGACATCCTTCTGCATCGCCATTACCCACACGACGCATGCATCAATCACAGCGGTGCCCCGCCCCTCATTCACTCCGATTGGTTGGAGGACTAGCTGCTTCCGGTCCGTCCTCCAGTGTCCCTCCTCTTCCTATTGGTCCCGTGCTGCCGTCAATCACCCGGGCATTGTGAGGCAGATTTCTGGCTGACTCAATAATCATAGAGGTAGGTAGAATCATAGAATTTACAGTGCAGAAGGAGTCCATTCGGCCCATTGAGTCTGCACCGGTTCTTGGAAAGGGCACCCTATTTAAGGCCACACCTCCAACCTATCACTGTAACCCAGCAACCCCATCTAACATAAGGGAAATTTAGCATGGCTAATCCACCTAACCTGTGCATCTTTTGACTGTGGGAGGAAACCGGAGCACCTGGAGGAAACCCACGCAGACATGGGGAGAACTGTCAGACTCCGCACAGGCAGTGACACTTTTGTTGGGTTCTAGCTAATTTTGGTCCTTTATTTTGACTGGACCACATGCTTGGGGAAAGCAAGAGACGAAAGAAGGTTTGATAGAAACTAGAATGATCTGTTGTGAATTACTATCCTATTATAGTGATCATTTTTGTAAACTTATTTTTTAGGCATTAGAACGGGAGGATTGGCAGCTGGGCAACTGGAACCAAATATAACATGAAGGTCTGACAGTCACTCAATTCATTAGCATCTAAATATCACAAACTGTCAATGTGCTTGTCTGTTCTGACTGTGGGAAGAGATTTCAAACATCAGTGAGACTGGAAAAGCCCCGAGACCCACACACACCTGAGTGGGAGTGTTCCAGTGAACTGACTGTGGAAAGAGCTTTAACCAGTTACACAGCCTGAAAAATCATCTTGTTTCCTCTTGTGGGAGAGTCTAGGACCAGAGGGCATCATCTCAGAGGAAGGGGTCTCAAATTTAGGACAGAGGTGAGGAGACATTTCTTCCATCAGAGGGTAGTGAATCTGTGGAATTCTTCAGCTGGCATTATATCTCTGGGGTTTTACCATAAAAAGACAAAGGTGAAGGTGTCTTAACCCGGATGGGCCGCTTGGTGGCGCAGTGGCTCTTTCACTGAGGGGCCTTGAGTTCAGACACATCCCAGACAGGACTGGTGAGAAATATCTGTCTGGGAAAGGGGAGCAAACTGTATAACCGGGGAAGTGGAGCGGTGCCGATGGATCTTAGAGAAAGGAGTTCAGATTAGTCTTATTTTCTTCATTTTTCATTCAATATTTATTAAAATTTCAGCGAAAATATTACACAAAAGTTTATTTTGATGTTTACAAAAGGGAACATAACGATTGGGGGTCACAGTGAGAACAGAACACATGCCCTCTGAGCTGCCAAATGTATGTACAACTGTAACAGACACAAGAGAGAAAAGGAGCTCAACATAAAGGGAAGGCAACAGTTGTCAATAAGGTACGAGATAAGTTACTTATTTATACATAACATTGAGGGAAATTATTAGCTACAATTACATTACAGCCAAAATTATCTCGTACATTTTAAACTGAAAAGCAGAAATACTGTCCATGATTGTCTCAGTTACAGATGCAGAATAATAAACGGAGAGGATTTTACTGTTAGAGTCACCAAGAGGAGATATTGTATTTGTGTCACACACAGATCATAATAAACAGCTGAGGGAAATCTACAGCGTCCGAACGTCAACCCATCACTTGATCTGTAAAAGAGAGCGAAAATGATGAAGCAGATGTTTATGATCTGGAACATTTATGTTAGAGTTTTTAATCAATCAAACATTTAGAGATTTTTTTAAACGGCTTCATTCAGTTTGAAGTGTGAGTGGATTGAATCTTCTCACCTTCACCAGAGTGACTGCAGCGCTGTAGGAAATGCTCAGGAAGAACAGGGTGATGAATGTGGAAGCGGTTGTCCAGATGTTCCCGTTATCATCTTCATTGTCTTCAGTCCAGGTGTGGTCTGTAGTATCTACGAGGATAGAGCCGAATAAATATTATCAGATTGTTTGTTAATCCAGGATTTATTTTCAGTATTCTCGTTTCATTTTCTCCCGCTGCTAATTAATTCTTTAATATATTTTCAGTAACTTCATACTGTTGAGTTCATGACACTCATAAATCGATCTCTGTAACTTTTTTCTTCCAATCAAGGGGCAAGTTAGCATGGCCAATCCACCTACCCTGCACATCTTTGGGTTGTGGGGGTGAAACCCACGGGTCACGTGGAAACTCCACAGGGACACAGACCCAGGAGCGGGATCAACCCCAGGTCCATGGTGGCGTGAGGCAGCAGTGCTAACCATTGCGTCACCGTGCTGCCCTTGCCTGACGTTTGTGTTTGTTCTTTATCTTTTGTGTCTATGTAGATGCGAAATTCGTGTTTTGCTTTACTCTTTTGTTTGTCCCGATGTCTTTATAAATGTCATTGTGTCTGTTCATGTGTCAATGAGTATTGATCTGTGTATTTGTGTGTCAGCGCCTGAATGTGAACTTTGTTTATCTTCTGTCAATGTGTATATATGAGTGTTTGATTGTGCGTGTTTGTGTGTTGAAGTCTATGTTTATATATTAATGCCTGTGCTAATATATGTTTATACGTCCCTGCCCAGTAATAAAAATGTTAATGTGTCTTTATGCGTTCAACATGCATGTCAGTGTCTTAATGTTTGTGTCTGCATAAGTGTGTTTGTGTGTGTGTGTGTGTGTTTGTTGATGCATGTATTTCATCACAGAATCATCATCGTATAATATCGACTGTGCCGAACGAGGCCATTCGGCCCATTGGGTCTGCACCGACCCTCGGAAAGAGCACTCTGCCTGGACGCATGCCCCTGCCCTATCCCCAGAACCTCGTAACCCCACCTAACGTTGTGGACAATGAGGGGTAATATAGCATGGCCAATCCACTGAACCTGCACATATTTGGACTGTGGGAGGAAACCGGAGCACGCGGAGGAAACAGGAACATACACGGGGAGAACGTGGGAACACCACACAGACAATCACCCAAGGCTGGAATTGGACCCGGGATTATGGTGCTGTGAGGCAGCAGTGCTATTTATGCGTTGGTGGTTGTTTATAACTATCTATTGCTGTGTATTGATGCCTCCATGTGTATTCATATGTGTTCGTGTTAGCGTTTGTACAAGTCTGCTAATATGTGTCTACGTGTGTCCACAAGTGTGTTAATGTGGATTACTGTCTCTGAAAGGAAATATTTCTGTCATCGTGAAATTCTGCTAATGTATATGTTATTGGTTACAATTGTGTTTCATATTCTTCTGTCAGCCTGCTTGTCTGGTTTTATATGTTTGTGTATCTGTGTGGACACGTGGTTGTATGTGTCTGTTTGTGTACATTTGTGTACCCGCTTGTGTGTGTGGATTTGTGTGTGTCTGTGTGTGTATACACGTGTGCTTTTTTGTGTTTATGTCCATGTTTGTGAATTTGTGAGCACGTTTGCATGTGTTTTTGTGTCAAAATATGTGTGGTTCGTTATGCCTGGATGTATGTTTATGCATGTGTGTCTATGTGTGTGCCCATGTATGTGTTTGTGTCTACGTGTGAGCGTGTGTGTGTTTGTGGGTCTGTGTGCGTGTGTGTGTGTGTAGTGTTTGTGTCTGTTTATCTGTCTGTGTATTTGTATCAGCTGCCTGTAGCTTTGCCAGTTGTGGGTATTATTGGTACCGATGTAGAATATGTTGAACTTTCTGCTTATAAATGTATTTTGTGTGGGTTGCAAGCTGACATCAGGTGACCGAATGCAAAAATACAAGGAGGTGCCTCAGGAGAGAACAGTGAAAACCCAGGGAGAATTCAATCACCAGTCTGGATTTGGATTATGGTGAATCAGTTTCACCATACGGATAAGAGGAACAAGAGTGCTAAAAAAAATTCTGTTGCATGAATATATATTTTAAGAACATCTTTATCATGATGGTCTCTTAAACCCTTCAGGCAGTAAGCTATATGCCGTCTTGTAATGTCAGTAACTGAGTTCTTAGTCCAGAGAGCCGTTTACTTTCAAACTCCCTGCTTGGGGACTGGGAAGATATTGAGTTAATAATCTCCCTCTCTCTGGTCAGCTCAGCAAATTGCCTTTGGGTTCTCCCTGCTGGAGGTGGAGCTATAGAGAGTTCACTCATCACCTTCCTCCTCTTTTGGTCGGGAACGTAGAGGTAAAATAGGTTAGTATTGCCCCTTTGCTCTCTTTGTTGGGGAAGTGTGGGTCCAGTGGATTAAATAATGCCGCTCCATTCATTGTTGGAAGCGGGTGTGCAGTGGATTAATTCACCCCCCACCATCGCCTTGGTGGGCAAGTAGAGGTACAGTGTGTTAACTAATGTCCCTCCCCTCTCTTTGCTGGGCAGGTGGAGGTACAGTGTGTTACCTAATGCCCCTACCCCTCCCTTTGGTGGAGGGGGGGGGGGTACAGTGCATTGAGTAATGCCCTCTTCCTCTCTATGCTATGGAATTGGTTTACAGTGGGTTAACTAATGCCCCTCCCCCTCTCTTGAGGAATTGGGGGTACAGTGGATTACCTAATGCCCTTCCCCTTCTCTTTGTTGGGGAAGTGGGCAGACAGTGGAATAACTATAGCCCCTCCCACACTCTGTTGGTGAAGTGGGGGTACAGTGGACTAACTAATGCCCCTCCCCCTCTCTCTCTTGGGGAAGTGGGGGTACAGTGGATTATTTAATGCCCCACACCTCTCTATTCGGGATGTGGGGAACAGTGGATTATCTAATGTTCCTCCCCCTCTCTCTATTGTGGAAGTGGCGGTACAGTGGATTAATTAAAGCCCCTCCCCCTCTCTCTGTTGGTGAAGTGTAGATTCAGTGGATTAACAATTTCACTTTCCCCTCTCTTTGACTGGGGATTGTTGGTCCATGTTTTTGTGTGACCCTCAATTCAGTTCCCAGTGGGTGTGATGCAGCAACTTAAAGCTGACATTAATTTTAAGGGATGGACAATGAGAAAAGCAGGAACACCGAGATCTAAATGTGATGTTTCTTTGTCTGAAATGGGAACGTGTCCGATTTCTCCTCAGCGGGAGGAAAGCCAATGAAGATATTTTGCTGAATCCTGGAATGAATGAGTTTTACTCTGTCTCTAACCCAGGGTGTATCTGAGCTGGGAGGTCTGGTTGTATCAGATTTGGGGCCGAGACCTGTAGAAATCTGGGTCTCATTCAACAGATCTAATATCAGCAAAGTGGAAGCTCCATTAATTAAGCGGCTGTGTATTTAAATCACAATTGGAGGAAAAAAAATCTTTATTATTTTTATTTTAGTTCAAAATATAATCAATAGATTCTCATTGACATGAATTAACGGTGTCCATCAGAGCGAGGGAAATGTTCACAAAACTGGGTTTACCGCTGGATTTATCAACCGTTCTGTTGATGATCTTCAAGGGGATGGCTTCATGTCCCACCACACAGGAGTAAGAAGCGCCGCTGGCCCACTCCTCCGCTGCAATGGATAACAGGCTGTACATGAAGAAGGAGCTATTGCCGTTCTCCGCCATCACCTCGGTGTTCTTGTAGTTCCCGGGATTCACCGGCTTGTCATTGACGGTCCACTTGACGAAGATCTCTCGGGGGGAGAAACCTCTCACTAAGCAGCTGAGGGAGACGAATCTCTGAGCGGAGACGTCTTCAGCCGAGGGCAGGAGGACAGAGACGGACGGTTCTCGCGGATTGGGATCTGCAGAAAATGTACAATAAATATCAATAAAATGGGGAATTCTGGAGACAATGGAACCGCGGGTTAGATGTGAGAGAAATGTGTTTTGTGTTGGATTTTAAAGGTTTCCATTTGCCACTTTGGGATCTGTCTGGTTTCCTAGCTCGGAGCAGAGGTGGACACAATCCTTTTCCCTGAGAATTTACGGATGTTGAATTCGAAAGTTTCAGAAAATGTACAGCAGGGGAACAGGCCATTCGGCCCAACTGTTCTGTGCTGGTGTATAAACTCCACGCCAAACTCCCCCTACCTCAAGAGGATTGGAAAACTGCCAATGTAACACCCTTATTCAAAAGGGAGGGAGACAAAAACAGATAATTATAGGCCAGGGACCTTCGTAGCTGAGCATTTAGACATACAGAGTATAATCAAGCAGGGTCTGCACGGCTTCGTGAAGGGGAAATCAGTGCCTGACAAATTTATTGCCCTTATTTGAGGTGATAACGAGAAGGATAGAGAGAGGGGGGCCAGTAGGTGTGATATACATGAATTTCAAAACTGTGTTTAATAAATGAATGTACTATTCCCACGGCTGCAGCTGACAAAAATAGAAAGGCAAGTGGTGAGGATTACAGAAAATCTAGAGAGGGACAGAGACAGCTTTAGTCACTGAGCTTGGCAGATGGGACATAATGTTGGAAAATGTGAGGTTAGACACTTTGGGAGGAGGAAGAACATAACGGAATATTTTTTAGATGGAGAAAGACTGTAGAAAGCTGAAGTAACGGGTGAATTGGGGGTCCTCATGCAGAAACCACAAAAAGCAAGTTCTGCAGGTAATATGGAGACAAATTGAATGTTGACATTTATTTCAAAGGGAATAGAATATAAACATGGGGAAGTCTAGCTCAAACTATACAAGGCATTAGTTAGTCTACACCTGATACACTTTGAATAGTTTTGATGCCCTTATCTGAGGAAGACAGATTGGTTTTGGAGGCAGCCCAGAGAAGGATCACGAGGTTGATCCCGAGTATGGAGGGATTTTCTTATGGGGAGAGGTTAAATATTATGGGTTGTACATATTGGAGTTGAGAAGAATGAAGGCGGCCTAATCGAGACATGAAATATTCTCCGGGAGCTTCTTAGGATATACGCTGACAGATTGTTTTCCCTTGTAGGAGCATCTAGGAGCAGCGTGCATGGTCGCAAAGTGAGGGTTCGCCCATTTCAGACCGAGATGAGAAGGAATTTCCTCTCTCAAAGGACAGTGAAGCTGTGGAATTATTTAACCCAGGGGGCTGGAGATTTTAGGTCGGTCGGTATGTTCAAGGTTGAGAGAGAAACATTTTCAATTAGTAAAAGCGTCAAGAGATATGGGGATATGGTGGGAAAGAGGAGTTGAAGATTATCACAGCAGATCAGTCATGACCTCACTGAAGGCTGGGCCGGCGTTGATGGGCCCAATGGCCTTCATCTGCTCCTAAGTCTTGTGGTCTATGGTCTCGCTCCGTCTAAACCCAATATCACTGTTTTCAATTCATTGTTCATTCTGCTACATATCAATTTCCCCCTTAAACTCTGAGGGCCCAGAGTATTTAGTTAGTGGAATTACCAATCAGAATGGACCATAAATACACTGAATGCTAAATACTGACCGCTGCACTGACACCAGAAATAGACACAATGATTCACTTATTGCTTCAGTCTCACCGCTCACCTATTTTTTTGTGTATTGAAATTCTTAAAGGAGTTGGCAGGTCCTGATGGCTCGCCACACAGTCAAACACAGCCCCACTCAGCCAGGCTTGTGTCGAGATGTTTAATTTGCTGACCACGCTCTCGGTATCTGCCCCAGGCTGGTCGGCAATCTCTGATTTCAGCGGCTTCTTCGCTTCACTCCAGGACACGTTGACTCCATAAGGAGCATTCGAAATGACGCAGGTTAAGGTGACAGTCGCCTCCAGCAAGACCTGTTCTATTGGTGGTGGCAGTATTGTTACTGAGGCAACAGTGCAAACGGAAGGATCTGTGAATGAAAAAAGTGGAAATCAACCCAAGTTTCATCTTCAGAATAGGACAGCAGGATTCAGCCTTCACTCACTCAATGGGAATGAATCAACTTCGAGACTTCTAATGATCGCCATTAATCTTCTATACACGTTTGGTCAGTGTAAACTATTCTCATTATGAAATACAGTCAGCCCCGATGCCATTCTAACGAATCAGTATTGCAGCATTCCCAATACAAATACTCAAGTGCTGATCTCAGGAACGAAGTACTGAGGGCTTATTTATAAATAGATTGGATTGAACTTTCCAACACTTTCGTCCCGGAGCTGTTATCAGTAAAATGTTTCAGACACCCACTGACTCAAATATAACCAGCTGTCTCAGGATAAAGCTGATATCAAGGCCACCTCACTCACTAAATGACTTCAAATTAGAGTGAAACATGTATTTCTATACTGATCAAATCCTGAATGGTGAGCAATCCTAATGCAGCTTTTCCGTCAGAATGAAACACAAACTACATGGCAGTAAATTAGAAGTTATTTTGTGCTTTGTACTAACTTCAGTAAATTCCTGATTTGGATTAACATCAGAATGCAGGATGATTTATTCTTTCCTCTGTTTGTGTCTCTTACCAGACGCGGTGATGTTGTGACTTTGGGTGACCGCTTGATGAGTGACCTGGCAGGTATAGACCGCTTTGCTGAACCATTCCCCAGCGGAGACTGTCAGCCGACTGCTCGCCGAGAAGTTCCCGTTCACTTCACAGGCGGGAGAGGTGACAATTCCTGAACCCATGGGTTGTCCATTCTTCAGCCACTTCACCGTGATTGAATTTGGCTGGAAATCGTTAATTGAACAGACGATGGTTGCAAATTTCTGTCTTGTGATTTCTTCACTAGAACTCACGGTGAGGAGAACATTTGGAGCATAAATTCTGGGACCTTCAAGAAACACAATGAGATATTTCTTGCAGAAGAAATTGATGAAAAAAATGAGTTCATATGCTTTAAAACATGTTTGTGGTCAATAGACACAAAGCTTGATTTTCCAGGGATCAGAAATATGCAGAGTATTAAAATTAGTTATATCCAAGACCCTATACAAGATAATCATAGGTTTCTAATTCTCACAGATTCCACAACACTTACATGTCATTCCAATGCTCTTGGCTGAGCCGCTGTGTCGAACCTCACAGCTGATTTTGCTGCATTCCCCCTCTGACTCGGTGATGGTTAACTGGCTGCTCAGGGTGTAGGTTCCCTTCTTGTTTCTCACTGACGGGTATTTCTTAACTCCAGTGTCGATCAGCTGCCCATCTTTCTTCCAGGTAAGGCTGGTGATTTCTGGGGAGTAGTCCATCGCCAAACAGCCGAAGGTCACGGAGCCGTCGGTGTTGTGTTGCTGGCAGGAGGAGACCAGGCTGTAGAGAGTGGGCGGAGACGGTGTCGCTGGGAGAGAATGACCCATTCAACAAGTTAGACTCTGGGATTGTATTTATTCAGTAACCAAACATTTCAAAATTTGACGAGAACTATGTGTTTATTCCAACATTTTCCTAACAAATGCTACATCCACATTTCAACTTCTATTAGTTCTATCATTTGAGAACCAACACCTGTTTACCCCTCATTAGAAACTCACATCTTTCTCCGTCTCTATCACAAAAAAACAACATTTTGATGTAATCTGAATGATGTAATTTGCATTGGATTGAAAGCGAAAGCGAAGAGCGGATGATTTTCCCCATTATGTCAGCCATTACGTAAAACAAAATGTAATGTCCCATAGACCCGGAGTCTGCTCTCTCCTTTTGAGAGCTGACTGGTGGTGATTTAACCTGAGGGTCACCGCACCTCAGGCCAGGGCAAAGGTTGAGAATGGGGGTCTTTATGAATAACCTCAGCCGGTACAGCAATTGAACCCACGCTGCTGGGATTGATCTTCATCACGAACCAGCCGCCCAGCTGACTGAGCCGTGTACGTCACAATCCAGCTCACTGAGCTGTGTACGTCACAATCCAGCAAACTGAGCTGTGTACGTCACAATCCAGCAAACTGAGCTGTGTACGTCACAATCCAGCTAACTGAGCTGTGTACGTCACAATCCAGCTAACTGAGCTGTGTACGTCAAAGTCCAGCTATATGAGCTGTGTACGTCACAATCCAGCTGACTGAGTTGTGTACGTCACAATCCAGCTGACTGAGCTGTGTACGTCACAATCCAGTTGACTGCGCTGTGTACGTCACAATCCAGCTAACTGAGCTGTGTACGTCACAATCCAGCAAACTGAGCTGTGTACGTCACAATCCAGCTAACTGAGCTGTGTACGTCACAATCCAGCTAACTGAGCTGTGTACGTCAAAGTCCAGCTAGATGAGCTGTGTACGTCACAGTCCAGCTGACTGAGCTGTGAACGTCACAATCCAGCTGACTGAGTTGTGAACGTCACAATCCAGTTGACTGAGTTGTGTACGTCACAATCCAGCTGACTGAGCTGTGTACGTCACAATCCAGTTGACTGCGCTGTGTACGTCACAATCCAGCTAACTGAGCTGTGTACGTCACAATCCAGCTAACTGAATGCACATTTATATAATTACAATAAAACTACATTTGAGTAATTGCAACAGTCTCTAATTTTAGGACCCTGCACATTAACAGCAGGAGGCGGCCATTCGGTCTGTCGAGTCTCCTCCCCATTCAATAAGCTCCTGCCTGTGTTGATTGTGCAGTTAATTTCACATTCCGCCTGTCACTGACACCGGGCTGTCTGCAATCCCCCCGCACCCCGCCCCGCGCTCCCTGTGCCGTTCCCGCTGGATTTCTGTACCTTTCTCCTGGTCCCTTCACTTTCTTTTAGCTCTCTGCTCTTTTTCACGGCTCTCTGCGCTTTCCTCCGCATCTCTGCACTTTCTCTCGACTCTGCATTGTCTTCCTGCTCTTTGTGTTTTGCCCATGTGTGCTGCACTTTTCCCAGTTCATTGTGCTTTTCCCGGTTCCTGGCATTTTGTGCGGGCTTTCTGAGCTTTTCACCAGCACGGTTCGCTTTACCCCGATTCTTATCGCTTATGACCCACTCCATGGATTTCCCTCCGGCTCTCTGCTACTCCACCGGCTCTCTGCGCCTTCCCCCGGTTCTCTGCTCCTTCCCCCGGCTGTCTGCACTTTCCTCCGGCTCCCGGCAATCCCGTGTCATGCAGCCACAATCGGGCGCCACTCGTCATCAGCTTCGTTCCAGTTCTCCATTCCTCCCCCGTTGCAGACGCTCCCGTGCCCATTTCCTGAGCATCAGTGAGAGAGGATGTGTGAGTAAGTGAGGAGGGTAGGAGTGTGAGTGTGGGTGAGTGAGTGAGTGAGGGTAGGAGAGTGCGGGTGAGTGAGTGAGGGTAGGAGAGTGAGTGTGGGTGAGTGAGTAACTGAGTGAGGGTAGGAGAGTGAGTGCAGTTGAGTGAGTAACTGAGTGAGGATAGGAGAGTGAGTGAGTAACTGAGTGAGGTTGGGAGAGTGAGTGCGGTTGAGTGAGTAACTGAGTGAGGATAGGAGAGTGAGTGAGTAACTGAGTGAGGGTGGGAGAGTGAGTGCGCGTGAGTGAGTAACTGAGTGAAGATAGGAGAGTGAGTGCGGGTGAGTGAGTAACTGAGTGAGGGTAGGAGAGTGAGCGTGGGTGAGTGGGTAACTGAGTGAGGGTAGGAGAGTGAAGGTGGGTGAGTGAGTAACTGTGTGAGGATAGGAGAGTGAATGCGGGTGAGTGAGTAACTGAGTGAGGGTAGGAGAGTGAGTGTGGGTGAGTGGGTAACTGAGTGAGGGTAGGAGAGTGAGTGTGGGTGAGTGAGTAACTGAGTGAGGGTAGGGGAGTGACTGTGGGTGAGTGGGTAACTGAGTGAAGGTAGGAGAGTGAGTGCGGCTGAGTGAGTAACAGAGTGAGGATAGGAGAGTGAGTGTGGGTGAGTGGGTAACTGAGTGAGGGTAGGAGAGTGAGTGTGGGTGAGTGGGTAACTGAGTGAGGGTAGGAGAGTGAGTGCAGGTGCGTGAGTAACTGAGTGAAGATAGGAGAGTGAGTGCGGGTGAGTGAGTAACTGAGTGAGGGTAGAAGAGTGAGTGTGGGTGAGTGGGTAACTGAGTGAGGGTAGGAGAATGAGTGCGGGTGAGTGAGTAACTGAATGAAGGTAGGAGAGTGAGTGTGGGTGAGTGAGTAACTGAGTGAGGGTAGGAGAGTGAGTGCGGGTGAGTGAGTAACTGAGTGAGGGTAGGAGAGTGAGTGCGGTTGAGTGAGTAACTTAGTGAGGGTAGGAGAATGAGTGCTGGTGAGTGAGTACCTGAGTAACGGTTGGAGTGTGGATGAGTGGGAGAGAATGGGTGGTTGATGGAGTGAGGGTAAATGGGTGAGGGTATGTCACTCAAGGTGGCTGGGTCTGGATGGGTAAGGGACAGTGAGTGAGAGGTGGAGAATAAGTGAGGCTGGCTGAGTGAGGCTGGGAGGGTGAGTTTGTGAGTGAAGGTGTGCAGTGAACGTGAGAGTGAAGGTGACTGAGTGAGGGTGGGTGAGGGAGGGTGAATGAATGAGAGTGCATTAGTGAGGGTGAATGACTGAGGGTGAATGAGAGAGGGTGAATGAGTGAGGGTGATTGAGTGAGGGTGATTGAGTGAGGGTGATTGAGTGAGGGTGAATGAGTGAGGGTGAATGAGTGAGGCTGAATGAGTGAGGGTGATTGAGTGAGGGTGAGTGAGTGAGGGTGAGTGAGCCAGGAGTGTACGTGACAGTTAGCGGGTGAGTGAGGGTGAGTGATTGAATGAAAGTGGCTGCATGAGTGAGTGAATGTTAGAGAATGAGGGTAATTGAATGAGGTTGGGTGAGTGAGTTAATGAGAGTGAGTGTGAGGATGAGTGAGTGTGAGTAAGGGTGGGTGAGTGAGTGAAGGTAAGTGAATGAGAGTGGGTGAGGGTGTGAGGGTGAGTGAGAGTGGGTGAAAGAGGGTGGGTGCATGAGTGTGCGTAAGTGAGGGTGGCTCTGTGAGGGTGTGTGAGGGAACATGAGAGAGGGTGTGTGAATGAGGATGGGCGAGATTGTGAGTGAAGGCGCATGGGAAATGGTGGGTGAGAGACGCTTTGTGAGTGAGGCTGTGTGAGTGAGGCTGTATGAGTGAGGCTGTGTCAGTGAGGCTGTGTGAGTGAGGCTGTGTGAGTGAGGGTGTGTGAGTGAGGCTGTGTGAGTGAGGGTGTGTGTGTGAGGCTGTGTGAGGGAGGGTGTGTGGGTGAGGCTGTGTGAGTGAGGCTGTGTGAGTGAGGGTGTGTGAGTGAGGCTGTGTGAATGAGGCTGTGTCTGTGAGTGTGGGTGTGTGAGTGAGGGTGTGTGAGTGAGGGTGTGTGAGTGAGGGTGTGTGAGTGAGGCTGTGTGAGTGAGGGTGTGTGTGTGAGGCTGTGTGAGTGAGGCTGTGTGAGTGAGGCTGTGTGAGTGAGGCTGTGTGAGTGAGGCTGTGTGAGTGAGGGTGTGTGAGTGAGGCTGTGTGAGTGAGGCTGTGTGGGTGAGGCTGTGTGAGTGAGGCTGTGTGAGTGAGGCTGTGTGAGTGAGGGTGTGTGAATGAGGGTGTGTGAGTGAGCGTGTGTGAGTGAGGGTGTGTGTGTGAGGGTGTGTGAGTGAGGCTGTGTGAGTGAGGGTGTGTGAGTGAGGGTGTGTGAGTGAGGGTGTGTGAGGGAGGGTGTGTGAGTGAGGCTGTGTGAGTGAGGCTGTGTGAGTGAGGCTGTGTGAGTGAGGGTGTGTGAGTGAGGGTGTGTGAGTGAGGGTGTGTGAGTGAGGGTGTGTGAGTGAGGGTGTGTGAGTGTGGGTGTGTGAGTGAGGGTGTGTGAGTGAGGGTGTGTGAGTGAGGGTAGCGTGAGTGAGGCTGTGTGAGTGAGGGTGTGTGAATGAGGGTGTGTGAATGAGTGTGGGTGAATGAGAGTGAGTGATTCATGTTGGGCTAGCAAGTGTGAGTCAATGAGTGTGAGAGAGTGATGGTGAGTGAGGGTGTTATAGTGAGTGAGGCTGTTTGAGTGAGTGAAGTTGTGAGAGTGAGGGTGTGTGAGTGAGGCTGTGTGAGTGAGGCTGTGTGAATGAGGCTGTGTGGGTGAGGCTGTGTGAGTGAGGGTGTGTGAGTGAGGCTGTGTGAGTGAGGCTGTGTGAGTGAGACTGTGTGAGTGAGAGTGTGTGAGTGAGGGTGGGTGAGTGAGGATGTGCGAGTGAGGGTGTGTGAGTGAGGCTGTGTGAGTGAGGGTGTGTGAGTGAGGCTGTGCGAGTGAGGCTGTCTGAGTGAGGCTGTGTCTGTGAGTGAGGGTGTGTGAGTGAGGGTGTGTGAGTGAGGCTGTGTGAGTGAGGGTGTGTGAGTGAGGCTGTGTGAGTGAGGGTGTGTGAGTGAGGCTGTGTGAGTGAGGCTGTGTGAGTGAGGGTGTATGAGTGAGGCTGTGTGAGTGAGACTGTGTGAGTGAGGGTAGTGAGTGAGGCTGTGTGAGTGAGGTTGTGTGAGTGAGGGTGTGTGAGTGAGGCTGTGTGAGTGAGGCTGTGTGAGTGAGGGTGTATGAGTGAGGCTGTGTGAGTGAGACTGTGTGAGTGAGAGTGTGTGAGTGAGGGTGGGTGAGTGAGGATGTGCGAGTGAGGGTGTGTGAGTGAGGCTGTGTGAGTGAGGGTGTGTGAGTGAGGCTGTGTGAGTGAGGCTGTCTGAGTGAGGCTGTGTCTGTGAGTGAGGGTGTGTGAGTGAGGGTGTGTGAGTGAGGCTGTGTGAGTGAGGGTGTGTGAGTGAGGCTGTGTGAGTGAGGCTGTGTGAGTGAGGGTGTATGAGTGAGGCTGTGTGAGTGAGACTGTGTGAGTGAGGGTAGTGAGTGAGGCTGTGTGAGTGAGGCTGTGTGAGTGAGGGTGTGTGAGTGAGGCTGTGTGAGTGAGGCTGTGTGAGTGAGGGTGTATGAGTGAGGCTGTGTGAGTGAGACTGTGTGAGTGAGGGTGTGTGAGTGAGGGTGTGTGAGTGAGGGTGTGTGAGTGAGGCTGTGTGAGTGAGGCTGTGTGAATGAGGCTGTGTGGGTGAGGGTGTGTGAGTGAGGGTGTGTGAGTGAGGCTGTGTGAGTGAGGCTGTGTGAGTGAGGCTGTGTGAGCGAGGGTGTGTGAGTGAGGGTGTGTGAGTAAGGCTGTTTGAGTGAGGGTGTGTGACTGAGGGTGTGTGAGTGAGGCTGTGTGAGTGAGGCTGTGTGAGTGAGGGTGTGTGAGTGAGGCTGTGTGAGTGAGGGTGTGTGAGTGAGGCTGTGTGAGTGAGGCTGTGTGAGTGAGGGTGTGTGAGTGAGGCTGTGTGAGTGAGGCTGTGTGAGTGAGTCTGTGTGAGTGAGGCTGTGTGAGTGAGGGTGGGTGAGTGAGGCTGTGTGAATGAGGCTGTGTGAGTGACGGTAGTGAGTGAGGCATGTGTGAGTGAGGCTGTGGGTGTGAGGGTGTGTGAGTGATGGTGTGTGAGTGAGGCTGTGTGAGTGAGCCTGTGTGAGTGAGCCTGTGTGAGTGAGGCTGTGTGAGTGAGGCTGTGTGAGTGAGGCTGTGTGAGTGAGGCTGTGTGAATGAGGCTGTGTGAGTGACGGTAGTGAGTGAGGCATGTGTGAGTGAGGCTGTGGGAGTGAGGGTAGTGAGTGAGGCTGTGTGAGTGAGGCTTTGTGAGTGAGGCTGTGTCTGTGAGTGAGGGTGTGTGAGTGAGGCTGTGTGTGTGAGGCTGTGTGAGTGAGGCTGTGTGTGTGAGTGAGGGAGTGTGAGTGAGGCTGTGTGAGTGAGGCTGTGTGAGTGAGGGTGTGTGAGTGAGGCTGTGTGAGTGAGGGTGTGTGAGTGAGGCTGTGTGAGTGAGGGTGTGTGAGTCAGGCTGTGTGAGTAAGGGCAGTGAGTGAGTGTGTGTGAGTGAGGGTGTGTGAGTGAGGGTGTGTGAGTGAGGCTGTGTGAGTGAGGCTGTGTGAATGAGGGTAGTGAATGAGTGTGTGTGAGTGAGGCTGTGTGAGTGAGGGCGGGTGAGTGAGGCTGTGTGAGTGAGGCTGTGTGAGTGAGGCTGTGTGCGTGAGGGTGTGTGAATGAGGCTGTGTGAGTGATGGTAGTGAGTCAGGGTGGGTGAATGCGAGATGATGGGTGAGTGATGGTGGGTGTAATGTTGAGTGAGTGGAGCTGAATTAGGGTAGTTTACTGAGGGTGGCTGAGTGAGTGAGAGAGTGAGTGAGGTGAGTGATTGAGGGTGTCAGTGAGGTTGAGTGAATGAGAGTTGGGAGGGAGAGTGGGTGAGTCAGTGTGTTAGTGAGTGTGGGTGACTGAGTGAGGGTAAGTTACTGAATTAAGGTAATTGAGGGTGGGTGGGTGGGTGAACGAGGGTGAGTAAGTGAGGGCAGTTTGAGTGCGGGTGAGTGAGCATGGGTTGGTGAGGGTAAGTGAATGAGGGTGAGTGTGTGAAGGTGTGTGACTGAGCGTGAGTAAGTGAGGGTGGGTGGGTGAGGGTAAGTGAATGAGGGTGAGTGTGTGAGGCTGTCTGACTGAGGGTGAGTAAGTGAGGGTGTGTGGGTGAACGAGGGTGAGTAAGTGAGAGCAGAGTGAATGAGGGTGAGTAAGCATGGGTGGGTGAAGGTAAGTGAATGAGGGTGAGTGTGTGAAGGTGTGTGACTGAGCGTGAGTAAGTGAGGGTTGGTGGGTGAGTGAGTGAGGGTGAGTGAGTGAGGATGGGTGGGTGAGTGAGTGAGGGTGAGTGAGTGAGGATGGGTGATTAATTGAGCTGAGAGTCTGAATGAGGATGAATGAGGGTGGGTGTGTTAAGCTGAGTGAGGGTGAGTGCGTGGGTGGGTTACTGAATGAAGGTGAATGAGGGTCGGTAGGTGAATGAATGAGGGTGGGTGAGCGAGGAAGAGTGAGTGAGGGAGGATGAATGAGGGTGAGTGATGACGGTTGTGTGAAGGTGTGTGGCTGAGGGTGAATGAGTAAGGGTGACTGAGTGAGGTTCCATGACTGAGGATTAGTGAGGATGCGTGAGGGTGGGTGTGTGAGGCTGAGTGAGTGAGGGTGGGTGAGTGAATCAGTGTCAGTGACTAAGCTGGAGTGAGGGTGTGTGAATGAGTGCGGGTGAATGAGAGTGAGCAATTTATGTTGGGCTAGCAAGTGTGAGTCAATGAGTTTGAGAGAGTGATGGTGAGTGAGGGTGTTATAGTGAGTGAGGCTGTTTGAGTGAGTGAGGTTGTGAGAGTGAGGGGAGTGAGTGAGTGAGGGTGTGTGAGTGAGGGGGTGTGAGTGAGGCTGTGTGAGTGAGGCTGTGTGAGTGAGGGTGTGTGAGTGAGGATGTGTGTGAGGCTGTGTGAGTGAAGCTGTGTGAGTGAGGCTGTGTGAGTGAGCCATTAAATAGATCAAGGACTGCCATATAACCCAATAAATCGCTCTCTGCAGTGCCGAATCGAAAATTCCCAAGACCGATATATCACTGCTTAAAAATCAACCAAATCTCCTTCTCCAGCCTGCCTGGCGTTGCTGAATTCTTTCTGACTGTCATTATCTGGGTTTGGAATCCCCTTTCTGAGTCGCCTAGTCAAACATCAAGTACAATTTCCACTTTTCACACATACACAAGTTTTATTGAAGGGCTTGATCAAATTGCACTCCCTGAAATACTGGAAAATGAAGCAGAAGATTTACAACCAATCAGGAAGATTCCTGGTCCCAGCACAGTGACCGCGCGCACAGAAACTGAACAGACACACATGGCAACAATCGAGTTCCAGCAGATAGATCTGTTCAATCTGTCAGTTTCATGAAACTGTTTGATTCTAATTTATCAATGGTCAACTTCCGACAACAATAATTTAGTGACTTATTTGAAATTAAACTGACATTAATTTCAGAACTGCATTCGGTTTTTAACTATTTCTGTCTGTCTATCTCAAAACTCGACAATTGGGCAAAAAGTAGTTTTGCTGAAAATGAGCAGATTAAATATTACAGAGTCAGGGTAGATTAATGACAGAATAGAGACTCAGTGACAGGGCAATAATTAAACAAACCAGGAAATATTCACATTATCCACTGATATGATCTAAAAACACAATTAAATGTAATCAGAAAAATAATCAGGGCAAAAGAATGTAATCAGTAAAATAATTGAGCTGCACACAGCAGTATAAAGAAATGTATGGTTTCCTCAATTAATTTCAGATATTATTAAAATTCTCTAAAACATTTGAGATATTGCACGCCAGGATACAACTCAATTGTAGGAGATCATTTATGTTGAATTAATTCGCACTGATATTGTATTGTAAGTTATTGTTAATTGTCAGCTAATTCTTTATTCGATTATCGGTACTATAATAATAAATATAATAAAAATAGCATTCAATAATCTCCAAATTGTTTTTACCCAGAGCTTTCTGAAATAATTGGGGTTTAATTAAAACAACCTGACAATCAAACAATGTTGAACAATAAACTCCAAATTACTCGATGGAATCATCTTAACATTTAATTGACTATATTCACATTTCTTTAAACTCCAATTGCTCTATTTGACCTACAAATGTGTAAAATATGTTTTCTGAAAACATTGATAAATCATAAACTCGATCTATTCTCAGAAAGTAATGAATATAACGAGAACAGCTCAGTAATGTTTATTCAAATCATTTGCAAAACTCACCCATTATGAGCAAGTGGAGTCGACAATTTGTTGTTGAATTTAGCATTTAATAAAATTTAAGCCTAAAGCTAAGATATAATCATTCTTCCTTTCCAATCATCTGTTCTTCCTATAATTCTATCGTGTGTAGAGCACAGCTATGGGAGACAGGATGTCATTATCAAATGCAAAGCTACTTTTAACCTTTTGTAAATAAATAAACCGGTTTGACATTCAAGCTTTTACTTTTCAATCTCTTGCCATAGACAATCTGAACTTTCCTACAATACAAATAAAATCATCAGAACAATTCCTTGATTGGCAGCGACTTCCACATCTCAGAAACCTATTTAAGATTAGATTAATGATAATTACCTCGCTATCCAACTACGCATTACAGTGAAGGTATAATATGGTTGCAGCGCCACAGAAATAATAGAATAACTGGAATTACAAAGTATTTCCAGCCTAGAAACCTGTCCGGTCAAGTTAACCTCGTGCGGAACACAGCAGGATTGTGAAAGGTGATTAATTATGAATTATATTAATATATAATAACCTTTGGTTAATATGGAGTTGTATAACCGCATTGGAATTGTTTGAATTATATAAATGTTACTATGTTCTGCATGGTCGTTTCAGTCACTATTTCGTTTAATCTGGAAGCATCAGTTAAAATTACAAAATGCATCAATATATCTTTATTCGATTATTTTCTTAAGCCTGGCTGTTTTCACCCGACAATCGCCCTTCAAGCATTTTCAAACGCGGAGACTGTTTGCATTCAACCAGAAAACGTGTAACCGCTCAGTGTCACCGAGTTTAAACAATGCAGAAACAATGCAGAAACGCTGCACCGTTTGACAGATCTGAATGATTTAAAGTCACCCAGATACACAATCCCCTCAGCAGAACAAAACACTAAATTACATCAATGAAGGACTGAAACCCGTTTATGGAGAAGCAGCTCAATTCTACACCGAACTGGATCAAACTTAATATTGCAAGAAAATATCAATATCCAGCAAACCAGCTAGTCACCAAATGTATGAATTATTAAACTAAACAGAAATGTGGAATAACAGCAATAGCATTGCGAGGTGCTCGAATATTAACAACAAATAAATATTGAAACGTAACCATTTTTTTCATACTGAGTCATTTTTCAAACACATTTAATGCTTTTAATGTTTGCAGTTGATGGTAAAAGCTGCAATCATCAGATGCCACGGAGATTTAAATTTGCACAAACGGCAAACTGATTGCAGCAACAACTTGTGCTCGGAAAGGATTGTCGTCGAACGTGGCTTAGTTTAATCTGCAATTTTCACTTTTTTTCAAGATGCAGAAACAGCCTCCCTGTTCTCTGCCGACAATCCAGCGACAAGCAGTTTCAAACACGCAGACTCTGCATTCAATCACAAACCGTGTAACCGCTCAGTGTCACCGAGTTGAAACAATACAGACACACCAAACCGTTTCACAAACTTTCCTACACAAAGTCACCCAAAAACATTCCGCAGCAGGAAAACACCAAATCACATCACTGAAGGAGTGAAACATCATAGAGAAGCAGCTCAATTCTACAAAACACTTCCAAAAGAATCGAATGTAACATTGCAAGAAAATCTCAATTTAGAATGCACCAAACCCTCATGTCATCAAATGAATGAACAGTAAACTAAACAGAAAACTTGAATGATATCATCAGCACTTTCAGTAAGCAGAACATGTTCAATAAGATAATACAGAAACTTTAGCACATTTTATCAATGTTGGGGTCGATCTCATACACTTGTGCGGAAGACGGTACAAACTGCAGACATTAGATAGAACCGAGATTAAACATCGGACAAACAGACGTTTTGTATTTAAAGTAACCGAACCACACAGTATCCTCAGCAAATAAACATTAGATCACAGCAACCAGCGACTCATCCCTGAGCAGTATCTTTCTGTCAAGAAACCGCGGGATTCTATATCCCCCTTTCAGCAGAATCAAATGAAACATTGCAACGACATCTGAATACATGATCCACCAAAACACATTTCAGTGAACGAATGGATTTTGAAAATGCAGAAAAATATAAAACAAATACTCAAGTAAAACAGTTGGTAAATGACGGAATGGTTCTTACCTGCAGTCACCGTCACCATGGTGCCTTGTCCCCAGTAGCCCATGATGTCACAGTGTCACATTCCCTGGGCTGCTCCATACAATAACCGCACCTGCATAAAATAGACAGAAATCCACCATTATTTTAAATATTCACAAACCAACAGTAAAGAAAATTCACGATTAATTTTCAGGAAATTATATTAATATTTGTGGATACCGTTCTCTCTTCATAAATGACCGAATGTTTTATATTTCACAGACATGGAAATGTTATTGAAAACACCAATTGTGACTAAATAACGACCACCAATTTTCCACATTAATTCTTATTACTTAGGCAGTGATGGACATAATTAATGCTTCACTGTGAATAAAGTTGGATTGTAAAAGCGAGCACTGAGCTAGCCTCAGTTAATTAGTGCTGAGGGGCTTTTTGTATTGACAGTAACTGCTGTGCCAGGTATCACAGTGAGACACAGCGTGTCAAATACTGCGGCAGACGGTTAACTATAAAATACAGAGATTTAATTTCACTGCTCACACAAAAAACTAACTCTGTCTCTTCCAAGGGCGAATGGGTGAGTTATTTCAGCTTGTCCTGGTCATTACATTTATAATGAGGGTCGGAACACTTTTAAAACCTCTGTGCACAGTCGGTCAACAGTGATAAAGTGGTAGATTTTTATACCTTTTTGCAAACTAATATTACTTCCAAACGTTGTTTTATTTAAAAATCGTTTACTTTAACGTTGGTGCTGTGACGCTGATCACCAATTTGAACAAACTCTTTCACTGAGGTTTTTGTATGAGGATGTCGCTGTGCACAGCACTGTGACCCACTGCTGTAGTCACAGTGACAGACACCCGCACAAAAACTGCACTCACTCTCTGTTCAGTCCTGCCGCTCAATATTCACTTCAAATACACGTTTACTTCTGATCTAATTTACAATTTATACAGCAGTTTATCAAATCCAATGTACATAGATTTTCCCAAGTATCAGAAATAATAAAACGATGATTATATACAAGTCTGTAATAGCTGAAACTGTTAACAATAAATATAAACTGACACAAGCTCATCCTATTATATCGATTGGTTTGTTCAGTTTTACTGTTTAATTTTCTCTGTGTTAGTTATGTAAGAAGCAGCGTGTGCAATGACTCTGATCACTGACATTAATATTACATTTGAATCAAGTGC
The DNA here is from genome assembly GCF_902713615.1 of Scyliorhinus canicula. Classification (NCBI taxonomy): domain Eukaryota; kingdom Metazoa; phylum Chordata; class Chondrichthyes; order Carcharhiniformes; family Scyliorhinidae; genus Scyliorhinus; species Scyliorhinus canicula. The sequence continues at coordinate 658,289 of NW_024056025.1, forward strand.
TGACCTTCAGGTTAAGCTGCAAGTTGCTGAATTCCCTCTCGAGCTGTTCTTGTGCGGGTCCAGCCCTGGTTCCTCTCGCTGTGGTGTCTTGCACAGTAATAGATGGCGGTGTCTTCGGTCTTCAGGCTCCTCATGGCCAAAGAGAAGATGTTGTTCGAAGTGTCTTTGGACGCAGTGAATCGATCTTTAATGGCTGGGGCGTAGTTGTTGTTAGATGAACTATAGAAGTAAAGCAGCCACTCCAGCCCCTGTCCGGGAACCTGGCGGACCCAGTGCATGTAGTAGCTGCCGAGATCGAAGCCGCTGGTTTTGCAGGTCAGTGTCAGGGAGCCTCCGGGACGCCCAGTCTCTGCCTCTGGCTGAGTCAACACAACATCCGACTGGACACCTGTAAAAATATATCAAAAAGCCCGAGGATTAATGCTGGTGAAATGATTGGTGACACTGGAACATTCCATAGAGAGACTAACACTGAGACAGTAACAGTGAGAGACTTGGACAATAAAAACTACTCACGGGATAAGAAAGTCAGCAACAAACTGAGAGAAATGGCCCACCTCATCCTTCTGGTCATTTGGGGGAAATGGTTGTGTCAGGAACTCATGAACAAACCAACTCCCGGACTGTTGGATTCGGGTCCCAGTGAGCGGCATTTAAATACCCGGCAGAAGGGGGCGGCTTTCCAGGCGCCGCCTGTTGATTTCCTGGTGGAGGCGGCGACTGGATCCACGTCCCACCTTCCACACCCCCAACAGGATGGACCCAGAGATTTACTATAGGATATTATTTTTTAAAAATACATTAGATCGGTATTAATTGTTTGGCTGAATTGATTCATTGTAATGTCTATCCTCATCCGAAAGGAAAATTATATTTGAACATCTATAAGTAAAATCTAATTCCATTATATATTAAGTCTCTTTATTTCTACACTCCAATATAAAGGGATGAACACAAGCAGATCAAATTACATTATCAGGGAATAAATCGTCTGGCAGTCAGATTTGCAACACTCCGGGACTCTATCCCATTACAACAATAAAGTATAATTTATCAGACATAATGTAACTAAATGAGGGAATGAATGACGTGATTACATTTGCAGTGCGGATGGCTAACACTGTACAATGTGGGTCTGTAGACAAGAAGAAACTCCTCACATTACACAATGTCTCTCTTTACATTTCTCGATTTGCCCCTGAGCCTCAGACAGTCCTGTGAACATTAGTGGTAAAAGAAGCCGCTTGCCAGATAATTCAGCAGTGAGTTGACAGCGAAACATAAAATTCACACCAGCTTTTGACAAGAAGTTAATGAATCAGAACGGACGCGGCGATCAGCAAAGTTATCCTTCAGCATCCAAATCATTGCCGCTAATTTTACTGACTACCGGCTGTTTAACATTCACTGGTGTTGGGAACACAGGATATCAGGACTTTGCTGCATATTACACAATATCACAGGAATAAATGTTTTATCTTCCACTAAAGCAGGTCATGAACTGGTCATTTCTCCACTTATTGGCAGCAATGAGAGGGACTGTTAAATAATGGAAATCAGCACAAATTAAACTGTGCAGAACACGGTGTTAATCGGGTATAAGAGACGCCTCCGTTTAACGGAGATCAACAACTCGGAGAATATCCCAGGAATCCCCCCGAGTTCAATGCAGTTTATTTACTTTTATTTCAATTTATTTTATTTTTTGGAATTGGAGTCATCTTATTGAACTTGTAGATTGTGTCCATCAACACCAATCACTCTCTCACTTCATTCGGTTCTCAACAAACGGACTTTAATAACTAGAGTGATCTTTACTCAGAAGTAATATAAATTAAATAGCATCTGGTCAGGTTGCTATTTTCCGATCATGTTTAATCTCATAGTGAACAAAGCATTCAGTGAATATATTTCTTTGCATGGATCACCATTTAAACGTTTACTTCATGTGCGACTAAAACATTTATTGTTTGAATGGATAAATCCCATTTAATCCATTCATATTCAGGCTAATCTGCCCCACACAGTATTTGGCAGCAATCCAGCCGCCTGCAGTCAGGGAGGCTCGAATGTTCAATGTTGTTTACAGGAAGCATCTGTACTTTTTTTTCAAAGATCTGTTTGCTCAGTACTGACCGCTTGGCTGCAATCCAACTTCAAACTCTTAACATTGTCAATGAGGACTATTTATAAACAAATCTACCCAGCAACAGTACTGGAGATCTTTTTATGTTTTAAATTGTGAACCTATTTGAACTGTTCCCATCCCTAAGGAAAGGAGAGTTATCCAGCTTCTCTGACCAATCGTAGCAATTGCCGGCTGGAGTATCTCTTCCACATCTCATAACATTGTGATGATGGATAGGAATACAAGCAGACTATCAGACAGGGGCTACATTTTGTAATAGATAAACATGTACATTTACGTGTTTTTCCCTTTATTCTTCCATGGAATGTGGGAGTCATTGTCAAGACCACCATATGTTCCCTGTCCCTAATTGCTGTTGAACTGAGTGGTTTGCTGGGCCAGCTCAGAAGGAACTGAAGAGTCAGACATGTTGCTGCCGACTGGAGCCACATGTATGTGAGACCAGGGAGGGATGTTAGATTTCCTTCATTAGTGAAGCAGAGGGGGTTTCATGGTGACCATTAGTATGTATTCCGGATTTATTAACTGAACTCAAATTCCCCCACCGGCCATGGTGGGATTTGTACCCAAGCCCCCACAGAATTAGCCCGGGCCTTTGGATTATTGGTTCAATGTCATTAATACTCCCCCACTACCGACCCAAAAGATAAAGGGATTATTGCTTTGATGTAGGGATGGATGTTTGTTAGATGCCTGAATATTTTGATTGTGGAATCGGTGAATGGGTTTGATGGATGCATGGATAGATGGTCCTGAAAGATGCTGTTCTACATTCTCAGTTTTGTGCTTGATGACTTCACAAATTAAATCAGGCCCTTTATAATTTGTGTCAGTATAATGCATTCGGTGGCTCAAGCTTTTCTGGGTGAATTCCATCCCCAGACTATCGGGAACTGATGAGATGGACGTCACTAAGAGGAAACTTGAGATATCCTGCGGTTCTGGTGATTCTTCTCTGCTGATCGCGAATCTTCATCTCCAAGGCAGAAAGCAGGAACATGATGACGTTGAGGGGGGACGGTTGTAATATTTGGAACATGTGGTAATTTCATGTACAATAGGTCAATTAAGATGTCCTCACCCAAATTAATGAAGACACCAGACTGAAAACACATTAATGTGAAATCTGAAATACTGTGAAACTCAGTGGACAGCTGCAGACGTTGAATTAGTTTCCAAATCATTGTAATAACATACTGGGATTCAAAGATTCATAAGCGTCACATTGGGTACAGACATTTTCATTTCTACCGACACTTTAAAAATCATCTCATACTCCAGTCTGGCGATTCTGTGTGACGATGTGGTGATTACTGACCAAACAGCGCAGAGGCTGCTGGGTAGCTGCACATAATCCTCGGCCTGGTTTAATTCCATTTCACATTGAATTCTGATGCAGATGTGACTACTCGGTGACAGAATAGTCAATCCTATCTCAATTAAATTATGTTGAACATATGACTATAGGAATTAGGAGCGGAAGTAGGCAGTTCAGCCCTTTGAGCCTGCTCCGCCATTCAATCATCATGGCTGATCTCTTCCTGGTCTCAAATCCACCTCCCTTAAATGAATTGCATTTACAGTTTGTAAAAAAAAGTGTGGATCATAATTGGTGAATATAACGTTTTATGTTGTGAGTTGATGATAATTGATTAATATAATTATTTAACTTTGTGAATTGTGACAATTGGTAATATTCGCCACGGAATTGCTAAACAATGACCATCTCCAGCAAAATAGAATCTCACCATCGCCATTTGATTTTGACTGATACTGCCATCGCTGAATCCCGCACGATCAAGACACTGGGGTTACTATTGACCAGAAACGGTACTGGTCTAACCATATAAATGCTGAGGCTACAAGATCCGGTCAGCGTCTCGGAAGCCTGCAGCATGCAACTCAACTCTTGATTCCGAAAGCCTGTTCACCATCTGCAAGGCACAAGTCAGGACTGTTGAATACTCTGACACCTTCCAGGCCAAAGCAGCTCCGCTTGATTGCCGCCCTATGCGCAAACACTCATTCCATCCACCACCGACTGACAATGGCAATCATGTACCATCCACAAGATGAGCTGCAGGAGCGCAGCAAGTCTCCCTTGAAACACTTTCTAAACCCAGGACCATTACCTTCTAGAAGGAAAAGGCAGCTGACACATGGGAAGATGACCACCTGGAAATTCCCCTCTAGATCACTCACTATCCTGACTTGGAAATATATCACAGAATCTTCAGTGTCGCTGATTCAAAAACCTACAACTGCCTCCCTAACAGCATCGTCGGTGTATCTACACCAGAGTGACTGCAGAGGTTCAAACAAGCAGTTCACCGCCTCTTTGTGAAAGGCAATTAGCGATGGACAATAAGTCATGGCCGAGCCCTCGATGGCCACACCGTATAACTTAATTTAAAACTGTACTTTATGGAACGCTGGCAATTTGTGAATCTAGTTATTTATATTCATAAATGAACGAAAATTGGTGAATATTATTGCTATGTTTCTGAACATTTATGACCGACGCCTTCTCTCCTGGAAGATATAACCCATCCCACAGGAGATTCATGATGCAAAATCATAACCAATATCTGAAAATAAAGTGGACAGAGGAGACTGCAGCAACCATTGACATAACTCACTCATAGCAGCACTGGGAAGGCCTTTCCAATGGTCACACTTTAAACACTTCATCTGCTTTCAGGCCAAATGTTGCTGGAAGAATGGTGATGTGTTTGCGTCACAAGGTTTACTCTGGACATGATCTGCTCCCTCTGCCACATGCCTACCTCTTCACCTTACTTTCGTCAATCTCGATAAATATTCGACACTGTCCACAGAGTAGGGGCTATATGATTTGGGGGAAATTGGCTGACTGCTGAAGCTCCCCTGTCGCATTCACTCCTTCCATGGTAAAATGCACTGCACGGGGACAGAGTGATCATTCCACTTCCGACAGATTCTAAGTGAATAATTGAGTGAAAGAGGACCATGTCCCACACCCACCTCTATTCGGCAGCTTCCTCTCCATGCTGCCGATCTTCGCCTTACCCGAAGACAAGAATAAAATCCACTAACACACTCGGTCAGGCTGCAACCTCTACAACCTCTTAGTCATCAAAACGGAGACATAATCACAATACATCCTCATCAGAGAATTCCTCTACGCTGAAAATTCGATCATCAAAACAAAACAACATATTCAGAGACTCATGGACTGTGTCCTCGGTGCCTGTATCTTGTCTTCCTTACCATAAGCATGAGGAAAATCGTAGTTGTGGGTCAAGGTGTTGCACTTTCGCTGTGGTCACACTAAATAAGAGCCGGTGAGCAGATTCTGCTCCCGAGTTTCCATGGTGAGAGACTGCCTTGATGTAGAATGTAATTCATGGGGAAAACAGTTACGACCTTTGTTTTACTCAATGAATGCCCATGGAATAACATCAAGCTGGCCCTTTGGAACAAGCTGATGCTTTATAAGGCCTAAACTCTCTGAACCATGTTGTCTGGCTGTGAAACAAGGAACAGTTGCAGCTGTGAAGAAAAATAGCTCAGCCAATGTCATCTTTGTTGTCCGCAATGCATTATGGATATTTACTGGCCGAACACAATCAGAAATGCGGCAGTTCTCTCAAAGACAGAGCATCCAAGTCTCTCCAAGATAAAAAGAGGTGGTTTGCACATTTCCAGTGTGGTCCCTAAATTGGCCATGGTCACGCGAGCAAGGAATTTGAAAAATGAAATGAAATGAAAATCGCTTATTGTCACGAGTAGGCTTCAATGAAGTTACTGTGAAAAGCCCCTAGTGGCCACATTTCGGCGCCTGTTCGGGGAGGCTGGTACGGGAATTGAACCGTGCTGCTGGCCTGCTTGGTCTGCTTAAAAAGCCAGCGATTTAGCTGAGTGAGCTAAACCAGCCCCTTTGCGAAGTAGCCGGAGCCACGCTCCCAGTGGGAAGGCCGATATTCCACTTCAAGGATTCTTCCAAGTGTGATATAATGTCCGGAAACCTAAACATTGAACATCGCAATTGGGTGTCACCAGCTGCAAACTGAAAAAATGGCCACACTTAAGGTGGGCTGGTGTGTACCACCAGGACCAGTGGACTTAGCAAGTTTGAAATAGACACAAACCGAGAAAATGACAACCCACACACACATACAGTCTCTCACACACGCATTCTCTCTGATTTCCACGGACACCCACATTTCCCCATTAAAATTAAAATCCCATATTAACTTCCTGGGAAGCTTCGGAGACATTGATCCCAACCATTTTCCAGGTGGTATAATGAACCAATAACCTCTCCCCAACACTATGTTTGTTAGATGAATGTTACTTTTCCCATGGACTCTATGCAACGTCCAGGTAAACATTCCTCTATTTAACAAAGATGAACAAAAATGCATGACCAGGAATTGAGCAGCTTTGCTCTGTTTCTGATCTCAATGTGGGAGAATCAGCCAGCGACACCTGCAATTAGTTACACCTTATATTTTGGCATCTCCCGCCGAAGGCGATATGGTATTACGTTGGGATTGGATTGGATTTGTTTATTGTCACGTGTACCGAGGTACAGTGAAAAGTATTTTTCTGCAAGCAGCTCAACAGATCATTCAGTACATGGGAAGAAAAGGGAATTAAACAGAATTCAAGAAAATACATGAGACTACATAATAGGGCAACACAATATATACAATGTACTACATAAGCATTGGCATCGGATGAAGCAGACATGGGTGTAGTGTTAATGAGGTCAGTCCATAAGAGGGTCATTTAGGAGTCTGGTGACAGTGGGGAAGAAGCTGTTTTTGAGTTTGTTCGTCCGTGTTTTCAGACTTCTGAATCTCCTGCCCGATGGAAGAAGTTGGAAAAGTGAGTAAGCCGGGTGGGAGGGATCCTTGATTATGCTGCCCGCTTTCCCCCGGCAGCGGGAGGTGTAGATGGAATCAATGGATGGGAGGCAGGTTCGTGTGATGGACTGGGCGGTATTCATGACTCTCTGAAGTTCCTTGCGGTCCTGGGCCGAGTAGTTGCCATACCAGGCTGTGATGCAGCCAGATAGGATGCTCTCTATAGTGCATCTGTAAAAGTTGGTAAGGGTTAATGTGGACATGCCGAATTTCCTTAGTTTCCTGAGGAAGTAAAGGCGCTGTTGTGCTTTCTTGTTGATAGCATCGACATGAGTGGACCAGGATAGATTTTTGGTGATGTGCACCCCTAGGAATTTGAAACTGCTCACCATCTCTACCTCGGCTCCGTTGATGCTGACAGGGGTGTGTACAGTACTTTGCTTCCTGAAGTCGATGACCAGCTCTTTAGTTTTGCTGGCATTAAGGGAGAGATTGTTGTCGCTGCACCACTCCACTAGGTTCTCTATCTCCCTCCTGTATTCGGACTCGTCGTTATTCGAGATCCGGCCCACTATGGTCGTATCGTCAGCAAACTTGTAGATGGAGTTGGAACCAAGTTTTGCCATGCAGTCGTGTGTGTACAGGGAGTAGAGTAGGGGGCTAAGTACACAGCCTTGTGGGGCACCGGTATTGAGGACTATTGTGGAGGAGGTGTTGGTGTTCATTCTTACTGACTGTGGTCTGTTGGTCAGAAAGTCAAGGATCCAGTTGCAGAGTGGAGAGCCAAGTCCTAGGTTTTGGAGCTTTGATATGAGCTTGGCTGGGATTATGGTGTTGAAGGCGGAGCTGTAGTCAATAAATAGGAGTCTGATGTAGGAGTCCTTGTTTTCGAGATGCTCTAGGGATGAGTGTAGGGCCAGGGATATGGCGTCTGATGTGGACCGGTTGCGATTGTATGCGAATTGAAGTGGGTCAAGGTGTTCCGGGAGTATGGAGGTGATGCGCTTCATGATCAGCCTCTCGAAGCACTTCATTACAACTGACGTCAGGGCCACCGGGCGGTAGTCATTGAGGCACGTTGCCTGGTTCTTCTTTGGTACCGGTATGATGGTAGTCTTCTTGAAGCAGGTGGGGACCTCGGAGTGGAGTAGGGATAGGTTAAAGATGTCTGTAAAAACCTCTGCCAGCTGGTCCGCGCAGGCTCTGAGTGCACGACCAGGGATCCCGTCCGGGCCCATCGCCTTCCGTGGGTTCACATTCAGGAAGGCCGATCTGACTTCGGAAACTTGATGGTGGGTATGGGTGAATTATGGGTTGCTGGGGCACTCGATAGCGGATTGTTGGTTACCTGCTCAAACCGAGCATAGAATGCATTAAGTTCATCGGGGAGGGGTGCACTGCTGCCAGAGATACTGCTCGGCTTCGCTTTGTAGCCCGTTATGTTGCTCATATGTTTGTGGAAAAAGGATTAGTGATACATCATCATCATGGATCATACCTGACAGTGACATTTCACAGTAACTGCAATTGCACAGTTTGGCCAGCAGATGGCATTTACATCGAGATGCCTGACGATACATGAAGCGGACATTAACTCAATAATTAATGCAGTGATCCCCGTCTGTTCATTTTAAATTGGACTCCATCTGTATTTTTGTTAGACTAGACTCTGTCTTTGTTTATAATACACGACACTCTGTGTCAATTAATACTGCACCAGTACATCTCAATGTGTATGCCACATAATCACTGTGATCCCATTTTCAATGTTTCGGATCTGCCTTTGCAGTTTTGCCACATCCAGTCCTGAATAGTAATGAACAAATAGACAAAAAGCTGGAATAGGAGCCTCAATAAAATTTCCCTCTTCAGTTATGGGGGAGCCCAGCACATCAGTGCAAAAAACAAGACAAAGTTCCTGTCAGCCTTAGATATAGATATAGAACAGTACAGCACAGAACAGGCCCTTCGGCCCTCGATGTTGTGCCGAGCAATGATCACCCTACTTAAACCCACGTAACCCGTATACCCGTAACCCAACAATCCCCCCATTAACCTTACACTACGGGCAATTTAGCATGGCCAATCCACCTAACCCGCACATCTTTGGACTGTGGGAGGAAACCGGAGCACCCGGAGGAAACCCACGCACACACGGGGAGGACGTGCAGACTCCACACAGACAGTGACCCAGCCGGGAATCGAACCTGGGACCCTGGAACTGTGAAGCATTGATGCTAACCACCATGCTACCGTGAGGCCTCGAATATGGTGCAGAACATTGAGTAATCATCAGCGAACATTCCCACTTCTGACGTTATGATGAAGGGTGAAGCTCGGGCCGGGGGCACTATGCTAGGACACTAGGATCACCTTGCCGAGGATGATCCATCTCGGCCTCCTCCGGTGGTCTGCATCATCATGGATGTCAGTCTTCAGCAAATTTGATTCACTCCACACGATATCAACAAATGGCTGACGGTGCTGCAAATGTTATTATCCCTGGCAGCATTCCAGCAACAAGACTGAAGATTTGTGCTGCAGAACTAGCTGCGCCCCAGGCAAGTTTCTCCAGTGCAGGTACAGCACTGACATGTACCCAACAATGTGTAACATTGCCAAACATGACCCGTCCACAAAAGGCAGGAAAAATCCAACCCGGCCAATTATTTCCTTATCCGTCCGCACTCGGTCATCAGCAACTTCATGAAAAGTGTCAAGGAGCATCCTGTCAAGTATAGTGTCCTGGCATAGTGCCCCCGGCCCTAGCCTCACCCTTCATCATAACGTCAGAAGTGGGAATGTTCGCTGATGATTACTCAATGTTCTGCACCATATTCGACTCCACAAATACTGAAGCAGTCTCTCTTCATATGCAACAGACTTGGACAACATTCAGGTTTGGGCTGACAAGTGTCAGGGAATGACCATCCCAAAAAGGGAGATGCTAACCATGTCCCCTGGACTTTAAATGACACTACCGCGATGTAATCCCCCACTATAAACATCCTCTGGATTATCATTGATTAAAAACTGAAGAGGAAGAATCTTTTAAATAATATTGCTACAAGAGCAGGTCAGTGGCTGGAAATTCTGGAAATTCACCTCCTGACTTCCTAACCCAGAACCACCATCGATAAGGTAGAAGTCAGGAGTTTAATTGAATGTTCTCCATTTGTCTGAAATGTGTTCCTCAAGCAATTTTGAGAATCGCGACGCCATCCAGGACAAAGCAGCCGTCTCGGCGAACACCCCATCCACCAGCTTAAATATTCACTCCCTAAATCACGGGCGTACAATTGTAGCAGCGTGAACGATATACAAGGATCTACTGCAGCAAGTGCCTCCTTCTATAGCACCTTCCAAACCCACGAACTCAGCGATCTAAAAGGACCAGGTCCAGCAGATGCATTGTAACAGCAGGACCTGCAAGTTACCCACCAAGCCACACACATCTTGATGGGAACTATGTCTCTGTTCCTTCACTGTCACTTGTCAAAATCCTGGAACTCCCTTCCTATCAGCACTGTGGATGTACTTACTCAGTATAGAATACAATGGTTCAATAAGAGGGCTCAACACCACATTCTCGAGGGGAATTAGGAATTGGCATCAAATGCTGACGTTACTGTCGAAGCCAAGATCCTATTAAATCATTTTAAACATATCATTTCTCTGCTTACATTCACCTAGCCCCGGCCTCTGTTTACATTACTCTCGGCCGTGTGTCTATCACATTGCAACAGGCTCTGTCTCAGTTTTCCTGCACTCGGCTGAATATCAGTTATTAATATACCAGCACACACCCTGTTTATATTACTAATCATTAATAATGACGGCACTGCCACATGTCTGGGTTAATCTGGCAAGAAACACGTCACAATGGTTACAGCATCAGAACGTTTATCCGTGCATCGTAACTGGAACAACGGTCTGTTTGCATCACGTGGTTCAGTCTCAGTTATTACTCTACTAGATCGTTAGATTCTAATAAACTCAATCCTGCTTTAGTTAATGCTGCACCTGCCCATGTCCCTATTTATCTCACACTCGGCTCTGCCTGTTATTCTTGTATTATACAATATCCTTCTTATTGCTGCATTGTTTATGTCTCAATTTGTGTCAGTCGACACTCCGCTAGACCAGAACTCAGATTATATTGCACTCGACCCAGTCTCTGCTTATGTTACCGGCGGCACGGTTATACAGTGGTTAGCACTGCTGCCACATAGATCCAGGGTTCAATTCTTGAATATCGTGTGGCGTTTGCACTTTCCCCCTGTGTCTGAGTGGCATTCCTCCGGGTGCTCCGGCTTCCTCCCATAGTCGAAAGATTTAGAATTTAGAACATAGAACAGTACAGCACAGAACAGGCCCTTCGGCCCTCGATGTTGTGCCGAGCAATGATCACCCTACTCAAACCCACGTATCCACCCTATACCCGTAACCCAACAACCCCCCCTTAAACTTACTTATTTTTTTAGGACACTACGGGCAATTTAGCATGGCCAATCCACCTAACCCGCACATCTTTGGACTGTGGGAGGAAACCGGAGCACCCGGAGGAAACCCACGCACACACGGGGAGGACGTGCAGACTCCGCACAGACAGTGACCCAGCCGGGAACCGAACCTGGGACCCTGGAGCTGTGAAGCATTTATGCTAACCACCATGCTACCGTGCTGCCCACAGATGTGTAGTTTAAGTTTATTGGCCATTCTAAATTGCTCGTGAGTGTCCAGGGATGCGCTGGGCAGGGGATTGGGGAGGGTGCTCTTTCATAGGTCGGTGCAGATGCTATGGGCCGAGTGACGTTCTACCCTGTAGGGATTCTATATTTGATCCTGAATTTGTCTATTTTTTTCCGAGACCTGCTCACTTTTACGAATGCACCAGATGATGTCTCTGCGTTTAACTGTGGGCGCATTATTCCACATGTCTTTGAGATGGAAGTATAAAATAATAAATAGATATTTTGGACAAGAAATCAGTATATGGCAACAGCCTGAAACGGGATGTATAGTGTATACAGTATATGCTGTGCAACATTTGATATTCATTTTCAGTGCAGTCAGCGGAATTAGATTTCAGTTGGCACTTCTTCGTTGCCGGTGCCCAAGACCAATTCCTACCCCAGAGAGTTGGATGTGGAGGAGGATGCAGAGTATTGTGTTCCCATGTGCTTGCTGCCCTTGTGATTCTCGGAGGTCTCGTGTATGGAAGGTGCTGTTGAACAATTCTTGACGAGTTGTGGCAGTGCATCCCGTCGATGTTACACAATGCAGCTACTGTGTGCCTGTTGTGAAGAGAATGAATGTTGCTATAACATGAGGTACTCAGATATTTATCTAATGGTCCTTTGTTTCTGTTGCACAATTACAACTATTCAATTCCCTTAGTCTATTGCACTAGGCCCAGGCAATGGAAGTGAAGTTGTACAATTTGAAATGGCTGCAAGAAGATCAGAAAGATCTGCGGGTGTCTGTACACACAGCTAGGGTGCTGGCAAGACAGATTATGACGTTTATCTGGACATAGATTAGCATTGCTCATTAAAGCATTTTACATTATTACATTATTATCTTCACACTTTCCACCCCAGCCACTTTCCACATTACTGTGCATTCTCTTCCGCAGCAATGACTGAGGTCGGGTCCAATTTAATATGAACAGAGACATGGCCCAGTGCAGTACTGAGGCTGTATCTAATGTAACACAGAGACAGGTTTAAATTAATAGAAACAGAGTCAGGTTCTAGGTTAATCTAAACAGAGACAAACAGGGTCCATAAGATATAGGAGTAGAATTAGGCCATTCGACCCATCGAGGCTGCTCCGCCATTAAATCATGGCCGATATTTTCCTCATCTTCATTCTCCTGCCTTCTCCCAATAACCCTTGAACTCCTTATTGATCAAGACAATCCTCTAATTGGTGGCCTAGTTTAATATGAACAAATAGAAAAAGGTCCTTATTGAATATTAACTGACACAAGTACGAGGTAGTATAACACAGACAGAGACGGGTTCACGGTCAGGTACAATACAGAGGCAGGGCCGACTGTCCCTTCAAACACTCGCAGGACAGTTGGCTCACTGGTTGGAGACATGACTTCGCCAGGACTTCTTCAATCACACTGTCCCCATCAAACATTCCCAGAGCAGCTGCAGATTGTAAGGGGGGCTGGTTTAGCACAGTGGGGTAAATAGCTGACTTGCAATGCAGAACAATGCCATCAGTGTGGGTTCAATTCCCATACCGGGCTCTACGGACAGGCGCCGGAATGTGGCGACTAGGGGCTTTTCACAGTAACGTCATTGAAGCCGACTTGTGACAATAAGCTCTCATTATACAGAATTAAATTCCCTCTAAATCACTCGCTTAAACACATTAAATGTCTGGAAATCAAGGGTTCTATGCCAGGTAAAACCTCTTCTGCACTCTTCCTCAGAGATCCCCAAGGCAGGTTGACAGTGGGGAAAAGAAACCTGTGCATTTACTGGATGAAGAAACTTGTGCATTTTTCCATCGAACTCACCCAGGCCAGGTACAGCATAGTTCAGATACGGAGTAAATCTCCCTGTGCACAGTCATAACAAACACTCACAGGGCAGGTTCAGTGCAGGTTACATGCCAGTAAAGCTTGCTCTTCCCTGGACAATCAAATGCTCCAAGGTCACGGCAGCTTGGTGAAGTACAAGGAAAGATTCTCCGGCCCTTCCACCTCAAATCCTCGCCACCATGTGCACCCAAACCAGATACAGAGTAAAATTGTCTCTGCAGTTCTCATTAAACACTCCAAGGTCATGAATACTCCAGCCACAATTTAGAGTTAAATCCCTCTATGTATTCCAATTCATTGGATTCAATCTATCTAGTTGTGAGCCAACGGGGTGAGGTCGGGGTGAGATCGGGCTGAGAGAATGAATGTATTGGCCACATGTTGACTTCATAGAACATAGAACAGTACAGCACAGCACAGCACAGAACAGGCCCTTCGGCCTTCGATGTTGTGCCAAGCAATGATCACCCCACTCAAACCCACCCTATACCCGTAACCCAACAACCCCCCCTTAACCTTACTTTTTAGGACACTACGGGCAATTTAGCATGGCCAATCCACCTAACCCGCACATCTTTGGACTGTGGGAGGAAACCGGAGCACCCGGAGGAAACCCACGCACACACGGGGAGGACGTGCAGACTCCACACAGACAGTGACCCAGCCGGGAATCGAACCTGGGATCCTGGAGCTGTGAAGCATTTATGCTAACCACCATGCTACCATGCTGCCCTAAATCATGTTGTCGATTAAACACAATGACCCATCGTGGAAAGACACAGAGAGAGATAGGATACAGGAAAACTTTACGAACACACTTTGCATGTCTTTATATTTAGAGATTAAAGGGAATCTTTCCTAATTGTGAACATGGATATCATCATGAAATTCTTCTCATATAACTGATGAATGAAAAATGTCGAAAAACAATCAGTACCGTTGATCTATTTGCATCTTTGGCTTTATTTCTGTGCTGTGTTGGTGTGGAAACATTTGTTTTGTTTTTCTCAGTCCGCAATCTAATCTGGAACTTCTATTTCTGTGTTTATTTACATAAACACCTCACTAGTCACAATGAAGTGTTCATTTCAGCAAAACCAGGTAAACACAATCACGTATTGATTAGTTTCAACTCAAAATAGCGGTTTATTTTAAGAATATTGACAGTTGGTTAAAATGAACAGAAACTTCCATTAGAACAGATGTTATTTAATTGAAAGAAAAAATCCATTTAAATTAAGTATTCATTCTGAAAGTTATGAAGCCTCAGTTAAGAAAGCATATTTAACCAGCTACTTTTCCACTGAATGTTAATTTGATTGAAATATTGACCAATTTAAAGTAGATAAATTAAAACATCAGGCAGAGGAGAAATCAATAGCCACGTTAATCTCAGATCTTTCGACATATTACAACCTACATTTTAAAATGTTAACATTTGGAAAGAGCTTGCTTTTGTAAAACCCTTTACCCGACCTCAGGTCACCTCACCATCAACGCCCTTAAAACTCACTGATATATTTTTGCTGAATTTAGTCTCTGTTGTAATGTTGGAAACAGAGCAGGGAATTTGTGCACAGCAAGCTCCCACAAACTGAGATGTGATAAGTGACCAGCTAATCTGTGATTTTAGTTAAAGAATGGACATTGGACGAGAATAATGGGAAAAACAGCTCTTAGAATTATGTCAGTGAGGTAATCCACCTGAAATGTGAGTCTGTTCCTCTCTCTGCTGATGCTCACTGACCTGCTAAGCAGCCTTTTTTGTTGTTTTTGTTTTAGATTTCCGGAATCTGCCGCACTTTGAAGAGTTTTGGATTCATTCTCGCCATACGGCCATCAGTGACAAAGTCAGCATTAACTGCCCATACTGAGAAGCCGGATGTGAACCACCTTTTTGATAAGGTGCACTTCAGGCGGTTAATTCGCATTTGACTTTCTGTAGCATCTTCCCGTCAACTGACTTGCTTGCTCGGCAATATCAGAGATAGTTAATATTCAACCCATCATTGTTGAACCAGAGTCACATATGGGCCAGATAGGATAAGGAGGGAAGATTTCTTCTCCTGAAGGATGTTGGTGAACCTTCTGGGCTTTGGGAAATTTCGATAAATTCATCGGTATTATGAATTACACAACGATTGTTTTCTGATTTTTTGATTCATTCAATTGCAAGTCCCCACAGCTGCCATAAAACCATAAGATTGAGGAGCAGAAGTTGGCCATTCGACCCATGGAATATGATCTGCCATTCAATGACATCGTGGCTGATCTGACAAAATCCTCAACTCTACGTTTCCACCTTATCCCCATAACCCTTGATTCCCTTACTGATGAAAAATCTGTCTTTCTCAGCCTTGAACATATTTATTGACCAGGCCAACTCTCTACGGCAAATAATTCTATAGAATCACTACCCTCTGACAGAAGAAATTCCTCTTCATCCTCATCTGAAATGAGTGGCACCTTACGCTGAGATTGTGGCCTATGGTCCTAGACTCTCCCAAAAGCGGGAACAACCTCTAGCATCTCCATTGTCAAGCCGCCTGAGAATACTATATATCTCAGTGACTTCGCCTCTCATTCTTCCAAACTCCAATGCGTGTAGGCCTAACCGACTTAAGCTCTCCCCATGTCAGCCTCTGTGGTGCAATTGGTCAGCGTGTTTGGCTGTTTATTGAAACGTCTGTGATTCAAAGCCAGATTCTTCTTTTTCTGCTGACAGGTAGAGCAACAATGGGTCAGAAGGTCTCTTTCTGTGCTGTGAAACGCTACCTCGCGTTGAAAATCCCTCCATACTCCGGCTTAATCTAAAGAACCTTCTCTGGACTGCCTCCCAAATATCTATCCTTATATAAGGATACCAAAACTGTTCACAGCATTACAATATACCCTGGTGGAATTTGTACTCCTGTTTCTGGAGAGTAATTAGTTCAGGCCTCCAGATTACCAGTTTCGTAATAATATTGCAAGACTATCCCAAAGGCTGTAATATCATCACATCTAAAAGATGGAACGATTGACCATTAAACACTCCTTCTGCATTGGATCACAGGTCTGGATCATGTGCTCAGGTATCTGTTGTGGGAGGTGATAGTGATTCCACTGAGACAAAACTGTTAACCTATCATGATTTGTATTTTGACATTCTGAAATATTGCTCAGTGAATCTAAAGTTCAAACTATGGGTCCAGTGTTACATGGCCAATTTAATTTTCAGAGGCTGTTCTGTTATTAGTCTTGGGTCTTATTCTGACACGATGGTAACGATGAATGGGAATTCCACTGGCTCCATATAAAATATCAGTTATTCCAAAAATAGCATCTAAATGCAAGCAAGGCAGAATCATATGCACAACTTGATCTTCCCACGGTCATAGCGGTTGGAAGCTGGGATTGTTTTCCTTAGGACCGAGCAGGTTATGGGAAGGCGTGGTAAAAATGGTCAAAATTAAGAATGGTTTTGTTTGATTAATTGGGAAGAAACTTCATTCACTGGCCGGAGGGTCAGAAAAAGAGGACACTGATTAATTAATTCCCCCCTCTGATTATAAACCGATCAAATTGCAACAGGACTAGACAGAGCGGATGCAGAAAGGGTGTTCCCGATGGTGGAGAACGAGGGGTCACCATCTAAGAATACGGGGTAAACCATTTAGGATTGAGATGAGGAGCAATGTCTTCACCCTGGGAGTCGTGAATCTGTGGAATTCTCTACCACAGAACGAAGTTGAGTCGGAAGTATTGCAGTTTTAAAGAAAGAGTTAGACATAGCTCTTGGGGATCAAAGCTCTAAAGGGCCCAAATGAATCGGGGGAAAGCGGAACGGGCTCGATGGGCAGAATGGTCTACTCCTGCTCTATTTTTAATGTCACTGTATTACATCAAATCCATTCCTTCTCATGCCGAATGAGACCCTGTCTTCATTTATATTAAAGTAAACCATGTCGCTGTCTATACTACACTGTTCTGCTTGTGTTACACGCAATCAATACTACACTAGACCGTGCATATGATTATATTACATTAAGTTCCGCCTCTTTTATGTTCCACGGGAATTTGTCTCTTTACATCACACCAGGACCATTCCCCGTTGATATTTTACCGGACCATGTTCCTGTTGCCTGTCTCGATATTATAAATGATTGTATATATTTGCTTGTTTGTACTAGGACAATCATTGTTGATTTGGAGGTTATATTAATTCTTCTTCATACCTATAAGTAGTTCTATGAAATTTGCTCTGTATTTGTTCTGCTATCTGTGGGTAATATTGAGTTTGAAATTTTACCAACTTCCAAGGAATGAACTGGGCTTGAGGGACATGTCTACATATGAACAGCGATGCACAGGACTTTCCAAAAGCTAATGGAATTCTCTGTTTTGTTCAAAATGATGAATTTACTCTTGTGCTACACTCTATCCATAGGAAAGTTGTTTTCATGGTGAGGATTATTTTCCTGCCTAGTTTTATATTCACCAATCATCTGATACACAGGCAGTGTCAGACAGATCAGTGCTCTCACAGAATCACCAGATTGGCACCCACAGGATAAATGTCCACCCAACCATAGAACTCTCATCTGGTTAAGAAGAGCAAGTGAATTCTCTGCAAAAAGGGATTGACCGTTCGTGTAGGTGTGCATATAAAATATTGTTCTTGAGTTTTGCAACTGTAATCGATCAAGACGTAATGTTATCTTCAGAATTAATTGTTTCACTTTGCGGTGTCTTCATGTGCCTCGGCCCTAAGCTCTGGTATGCATTCCGTACTCCTCTTTACCTCAATTCCCTTATTAAAATCACCCCATATAACCTGCCACGTCGACCAAGTTTTTAATCATCTGACCTAATAACTCTTTACGCATATATTAATCCAGACCCTGCAGCAGGAATGACTGCAATAGACCCTACCTCAGTTTATAATATTCCAGACCCTGAATCAATAATCACTGCTCTATATCCTACATCATTTAAGGGTAATCAACCATTGTATCAGTAATTTCTGCACTAGAACCTGTCTCGGTTTCTGTTAGTCTGGACCCTGCATCAGTAATCACTGCACTAGATCCAATCTCAGTAGCACTGTTGCTTCACAGCGCTAGAGTCCCAGTCTGTGCGGAGTCTGCACGTTTTTCCCGTGTCTGCGTGGGTTTCCATCAGGTGCTCCGGTTTCCTCCCAGAAGTCCCGAAAGATGTGCTGTTAGGTAATCTGGACATTCTGAATTCTCCCTCTGTGCACCCAAACAGACGCCGGAATGTGGCGACTAGGAGCTTTTCAGTGACTTCATTGCAGTGCTAGTATCAGCGACCTTGTGACAAAACAGATTATTAGATTAGTTTAGGTTAATCTCCACCCTTATTGAGTGACAATCGGTTTAGACCTTGCCACAGAGTCATGGAGAGTTAGAGGTTTACAATACAGAAAGATGGCCATTACCCACCATATCTGCGGTGGCAATCAGGTACCTATCAGGTACTGGGCAGCACGGTAGCATAGTGGTTAGCATAAATGCTTCACAGCTCCAGGGTCCCAGGTTCGATTCCCGGCTGGGTCACTGTCTGTGCGGAGTCTGCACGTCCTCCCCGTGTGTGCGTGGGTTTCCTCCGGGTGCTCCGGTTTCCTCCCACAGTCCAAAGATGTGCGGGTTAGGTGGATTGGCCATGCTAAATTGCCCGTAGTGTCCTAATAGTAAGGTTAAGGGGGGGGGAGTTGTTGGGTTACGGGTATAGGGTGTATACGTGGGTTTGAGTAGGGTGATCATTGCTCGGCACAACATCGAGGGCCGAAGGGCCTGTTCTGTGCTGTACTGTTCTATAATTTCTATCTATTCTAAGATAGTCCATAGATCGTCTTCCTACCATAAAACCATAAGATACATGAGCAGAATTCGATCATTCAGCCAATCGAGTGTGCTCCGCATTCAATCATGGCTGTTATGTTTCTAATAGCCTATCTCCTGCCTTCTCGCCATAACCCCATATCCCCTTATTAATCAAGAAACTATCTATCTCTGTCAGCCTGTTTGGATATAGGGAAAGATCCTTCGGCACTGCCACATCAAATCCTCACCACTCTCCGATACAGAGTAAAGTTTTTCTCTCCAGTTCTCAATAAATACTACAAGGTAATTGAATGCTCGAACCACATTTTAGAGTAAACCCTCCGCTATGTACTCCAATTCATTGAATTCGATCCATTTAGTTGGAAGCCGATGAGGTGAGATTGGGCTGCGAGAATATATTAGACGCATGTTGACTTCATGGTGTCGATTAAAGACAATGACCTATCGTGGAGAGGCATGACACAGAACCAGTTAGGAGAAAGACACAGCGATCAGATACAGAAAATCTCTACGAACACATTTCGCATGTCATTATATTTCGAGATTGGAGGGAATCTTTGCTAATTCTGAACATGGATATCATCATGGCATTTTTCTCATATAACTGATGAAGAGACAAATATCCAAAAACAATCACTACCGGAATCCGTTGATCTATTTACATCTTCATCTCTATTTCTGTGCTGTGTCGGTGGGGATATAGATGTTGTGCTTTTCTCAGTCCACAATCTAATCTGGGACTTCTATTGCTGTGTTTATTTACATAAACACCTCACTGATCACAATGAAATGTTCATGTCAGCAAAACGAGATAAACACATTCACGCATTGATTAGTTTCAACTCAAAATAGCGGGTTATTTTAAGAATATTGACAGTTGGTTAAAATGAATAAAAACTTCCATTAGAACAGATGTTACTTAATTGAAAAAAAACGTTTAAATTAACTGTTCATTCTGAAAGTTCTGATACCTCAATTAATAAAGCATCTTTAACCAGCTACATTTCCACTGAATGTTAATTTGATTGAAATATTAACCGATTTAAAGTAGATAAATTAAAACATTAGGCAGAGGAGTAACCGATAGTCACAATAATGTCAGTTATATCAAAATATTACAACTTGCATTTTAAAATGTTAACATTTGGAAAGAGCTTGCTTTTGTAAAACGCTTTACCCGACCTCAGGTCATCCCAAAGCCCTCAAAACTCACTGATATATTTTTGCTGAATTTAGTCAGTGCTCTACTATTGGAAACAGAGCAGGGAATTTGCGCAGAGCAAGCTCCCACAAGCTGAGATGTGATAAGTGACCAGCTAATCTGTGATTTATGTTCAAGAACGGACATTGTTGGAGGATACTGGGAAAAGCAGCTCTGCTCTTTAGCATTATGTCAATGTGGTAATCCACCTGAAATGTGAATCTGTTCCTCTCTCTGCTGATGCTCACAGACGTGCTGAGCTTCCATTTTTTTTTTGTTTTTGTTTCAGATTTCTGGAATCTGCAGCACTTTGCACAGTTTTCAAAAATTCATTCTCGGCATATGAACTTCACCGGTAAAGTCAGCATTAACTGTCCATCCTGAGAAGCCGTATGTGAACCACCTTTTTGATAAGGTGCACTTCGGGCGGTTTAATTCACATTTGACTTTCTGTAGCATCTTTTCTTCGACTGACTTGCTTGCTCGGCAATATCAGAGGTAGATAAGCGTCAACCATATCACTGCTGACCTAGTCCATACAGGCCAGACAGGTAACGAGGGAAGATTTCTTCTCCAAAAGGATGTTGGTTAACCTGCTGGGCTTTGGGAAATTTTGATAACTTCATCAGTATTATGAATGACATGACGATTTTTATTTCTGAGTTATTAATTAATTTAATTGCATGTCCCCCAGCTGCCATAAAACCATAAGATGGAGGAGCAGAAGTTGGCCATTCGACCCTTGGAATCTGATCTGCCATTCAATGAGATAGTGGCTGACCTGGCCTCTTAAACTCTCTGCGGCAATGAATTCCATAGAATCACTCCCATCTAGGAAAATAAATTCCTCCTCATTCTCGTCTGAAATGAGCGGCACCTCACTCTGAGATTGTGCCCTATGGTCCGAGACTCTCCTACAAGCAGAAACAACCTCGAGCATCCACACTGTCAAGCTCCTTGATACTACTACTTATCTCAGTAAGCTCGCCTCTCATTCTTCTAAACTCCAATGCTTGTCTGCCTTACCAACTTAACCTCTCCTCATGTCAGCCTCTGTGGTGCAATTTGTCAACGTGTTTGGCTGTAAACCGAAAGGTCTGTGGTTTAAGACCATCTAGGGGCGGATTCTTCCCTATTTGATGACAAGCACAATAATGATGGGCTGAAGGACCTCTTTCTGTGCTGTGAAATTCCAGCTACGTATGAAAATCCATCCAGACCGGAGATTAGCCCAATGAACTTTCTCTGGACTGCCTCCAAAATATCTATCCTTAGGTAAGGAGTCCAAAATTGCTCACATCATTGCAATATGCCCTGCTGGAATTTGAACACCAGTCTCTGGAGTAATAGTTCAGGCCAGTCCAGTAATAATATTGCGAGGCAGCCCTAAGACTGAAATATCATCAGATCTAAAAGATGGAGCAACTGAAAGATAAAATACTCCTGCATTGGATGACAGGTCTGGATCATGGGCTCGGGTATCTGTTGTGGAGGTGATATTGATTCGACTGAAACAAGACCGTTAACCCATCATAGTTTGCATTTTGACATTACATTCTGAAATATTGCTCAGTGTATCTACAGTTCTAACTCTGGGTCCAGCGTGACATGGGTCAATTTAATTTTCAGAGGCTGGTCTTTTATTAGTCTTGTGTCTTACTCTGACACGTTGGTCATGGTGAATGGGAATTCCACTGGCTCCATATAAAATGTCAGTAATTCCGGAAATAGGGTCTGAAAGCAAGCAGGTTATGGGCAGTCGTGGTAACAAGGTTCAAAATTATGAAAGGTTTTGTTTGATTAATTAGGAAGAAACTTCATTAACTGGCAGGAGGGTCAGAAATCAAAAGACAGTAATTAATGAAATATTAATTCTCTCCCTCTGATTATAAACCTATGATTATTTTCCTGCCTCGATTTATATTAACCAATCATCTGATGCACTGGCAGAGTTAGACAGAACCGTGTTCTCATATGATCGCCAGGATGTTAATGGTGGCACCCCCCCCCCCCCCCCCGCCCCCCCCCAAAGGAGAAATGGCCACCCAATCATAAAACACTACTCTGGTTAAGAAGAGCAACTAAAATCGGTGCAAAGGCGTATTGGCCATTCGCGCAGGTGTGCAAATGAAACATCTTTCTGAATTTTTGCCACTCACTCCAGTCGATCAAGACGTATTGTTATCTTCAGAATTATTTGGTTCACTTTGCGATGACTTCATACGTCTCGGTACTAAGCTCTGGTATTCATTCCCTACTCCACTTTACCTCAACCCCTTATTAAAATCATCATCCTGCATTAGTGATCATTGCTTTAGACTCTGCTCTAGAGTCATGGAGACAGCGTTTTACAGTATAGAAAGATACCCTTCCACCCACCATCTCTGCGAAGGCAATCAAGCCCCTATCTATTCTAAGATCGCCCATAGATGGTCTTCCTACCATAAAATCATAAAACATAGGAGCAGAACCCGGCCTTTCAGTCCACTGAGTCTGCTCCGCATTCAATCATGACTGTTATGTTTCTAATCCCCATTCTCCTGCCTTCTCCCCATTATCCCTGGTCCCCTTATTAATCAATAACCTGTCTGTCTCTATGTTAAAGACACTCAGTGATTTGGCCTCCACAGCCTTCTGCGGGAATGAGTTCCACAGATTCAAGACCCACTGGCTGAATAAATTTATCCTCTTCTCAGTTTTGAAGGATCATCCCTTAAATCTGAGGCTGTGCCCTCGGGTTCTAGTTTCACCTACTAGGCCTCTCGCTATTCTGTAAGTTTCAATGTGACCCCCATCCCCACCCCCCCCCCTTCGCCCTTCATCTTAAGTTCCCTACTCCCCTCACAGCAGCTCATCCTTCTAATCTCTATCAAGTACAGACCCAGAGTCCTCAACCGCTCCTCGTATGACAAATCCGTCATTCCGAGGATTAGTCTTTTGAATCTCCTCTGGAGCTTCTCCAAGGCCAGCACATCGTTTCTTAGATAAGGTAACCAAAACTGCTCACAATATTCCAAATGGTGTCTGACCAGAGCCTTATAGAACCTCAACAGTTATATCCCTGCTCTTGTAATCTAGCCCTCGCAACATGAATGCTAACATTGCATTTGTCTTCCTAGCTGCCAACTGAGCCTGCATGTTAACCTTAAGAGAATCGTCAACTAGAATTCCTAAGTACATTTGAGCTTCTGATTTCCTCAGCCCTACCCCAATTAAAAAATACTCTATGTCTCCTCCGAAATGCAGAACCTCACACTTTTCTCCATTATATTCCAAATGCCACTTCTTTGCACACTCTCTTAGCCTGACCAGGTCTTTCTGCAGCCTCTCTGCTTCCTCAGCACAATCTGTCCCTCTACGTATCTGAGCATCATCTGAAAACGTAGCACTAGTGCCCTCAGTTCAAAAGTAATAATAAAAACCTTTATCAGCTTTTACATTACATCAGCCTTTAAAGGCTTCCGTATCCTCTGACATCCCCTTAATCTTCGCCACATTGTTTGCTTATTCCTTTGTTTTTATGCTGTCCTTGACTTCCCTTGTGAACCATGGTTGCTCTGGCCTCCCCTTAGCATGGTTCCTCCTCTTTGCGATTAATTATTGTAGTACCGAATAATTCCCAAAACGTCCTGCTACTGCTGTTCCAATGTCTTCCCTGCTGGGCTCCCTTTCCAATCAACTCTGGCCAGCTCCTCCCTTTATCTTTCTTGGTACCTTTATTCAATTGTAATACCGTTACATTTCATTACAGCTTCTACCTCCCAAACAGCAGGGTGAATTCTATCATATTGTGGTCATTGCCCGTGAGGGTTCCTTCATCTTAAGTTCCCTACTCAAGTGTACCTCATTACTGGGCAGCACGGTGGCCTAGTGGTGAGCACAGCCGCCTCACGGCGCTGAAGTCCCAGGCTCGACTCTGGGTCACTGTCCGTGTGGAGTTTGCACATTCTCCCCGTGTCTGCGTGGGTTTCACCCCCACAACCCACAAATGTGCAGAGTAGGTGGATTGGCCACGCTAAATTGCCCCTTAATTGGAAAAAATAATTGGGTAATCTAAATTAAAAAAAAAAAAGTGTACCTCATTACATATCACCAAATGCAGAATTGCTTGTTCACGACTGGGCTCTATCACAAGCTGCTCCAAAAATACTTCTCCTCGATATTCCACAAATTCTGTTTCTTGGGACGTGCTACGAACCTGACTTTCCCTGTCCTCCTGCTTATTGAAGTCCCCCATGATCATTATAATATTGCCTCTCTCTCCTGATTTATTTTCTGCCCCACTATCTGACTACGGCTCGGGGGCTGTACGTAACTCCCATCAGGGTCTTTTTTCCTTTGCGATTCGTCAACTCTGCCCACAGAGATTCTATGCCTTCTGACCCTAAATTGCTTCTTGCTATCGAGTTAATTTCATTCCTTACTCACAATGCAACCCCGGCCCCTTTTCCCATCTGCCTGTCTTTTCAGTAGGACATCTATCCTTTGATATTTAGATCCCAGACCTGATCCCCTAGCAGCCACGTCTCTGTGATGTCCGTAACATCGTACCCACCAATTTCAATGTGTGCAATGAGTTCATTTACCTTGTTCCGTATACATAGAACATAGAACAGTACAGCACAGAACAGCCTCTTCGGCCCTCGATGTTGTGCCGAACAATGATCACCCTACTCAAACCCACGTATCCACCCTATACCCGTAACCCAACGCCCCCCCCCCCCAACCTTACTTTTTAGGACACTACGGGCAATTTAGCATGGCCAATCCACCTAACCCGCACATCTTTGGACTGTGGGAGGAAACCAGAGCACCCAGAAGAAACCCATGCACACACGGGGAGGACGTGCAGACTCCACACAGACAGTGACCCAGCCGGGAATCGAACCTGGAACCCTGGAGCTGTGAAGCATTTATGCTAACCACCATGCTACATACTGTGCACATTTAGGTACAACACCCCCAGTTCTGCGTTGACCACCCCTTCTCTACGTTGTCCTTTTTTCTGCTGTGCCTGAAGTTGTATACCTGCCCCTTTCCATATTCCCTACTCTAGTATGTGTTCTGGAAACTTTATAACCTCCCCTGAGCCCTCGGCCGATTTTACTCGGTTAATGGCCTGATCATTAACCTGCACTCTCATATTGTCTTTTAACTTTGGTTTTCTAATTTTTCATACAACCGACCCGCGCCCCCCCCCCCCCCCCCCCCCCCAATATTTAGTTTTAATGCATCACTTCTGAACATTGAATTTTATCTGCCACGTTTCTGCCTGTGTACATGAAAAAGCCAGTGACCTGTTGCTGCCAGGCTGGACGCATCCTTGTTACAACACCAGGGAAGGCGGGACTGTCATATGAGGAGAGATTGACTACGTCAGGATTGTTCTCGCTGGAGTTCAGAAGAATGAGTGGGGATCTGATGGAGACTTATAAAATTCTAACAGGACTCGCAGGGTAGATGCAGGGAAGATGCTACCACTGATGGGTGTGTCCAGAACCAGGGGTCATAGTCAGAGGATTCAGGGTAAACCATTTCAGACAGAGATGAGGAGACATTTCTTCACCCAAAGAGTGGTGAGCCTGTGGAATTCATTACCACAGGAAAAAGTTGGTCCTAAAACATTGAATTTATTCAAGCAGCGGCTAGATATAACACTTGGGGAGAATGGGATGAAAGCTATGGGGAGAAAGCAGGATTAGGCTATTGAGTTGGATGATCAGCCATGATCGTGATAAATGGCAGAGCAGGCTCGAAGGGCCAAAAGGCCTCCTCATGCCCCTAACTTCTATGTATCTATGTATGTAATCCTCTTTCCTGTTTACTACATTGTCAATTTGGGAGACAAATGCAACTTTTCAATTGCTGTCCTGTGAACCCTAGTCCCGAGTCCTGTCTATTAATATATAACAGAAACATAATTGCTGCTAATATTACCCACTGGAGAATAGCACTCTGTACCCCACCCAATCTGAAACAATTGTTCTCAACTGTCCCTTGGTCACTTTTGTAGACATTCTGCTCCTGCCACTTTAATCGCCTGAGCATCAGTTTTGCTCAGTTTTCAAATATAACACAGATATTAAGACATTAGTCCCAGGCCTTTCCATTCCCTGCGACCCATCATAATTCGAAGGACAGGTTTAGTAACGCTCTGCTTATCTGAACTATTTCGTCAAATTCTCGCAGTTCAGATATAGGACAGGTTTGTATACAGAGCAAACCTTCCTGCACACTGATCCACCAAACACTCTCAGGGCAAATGCATCACATGTTTCGATGAAGAATAAAGATTCCTGAACCCTGTCGCATAATATACTCCCAGGGTCCCAACAGGAAACATTTTGTTACTGAGTAAACGCCCCTTAACAATCTCCCCTCAAATACTCGAAGGACAGGTACAGTACAGAGTAAAGCCCCCTCCACAATATCCGCCAACTAACATGTGAAGGACAGGTAAAGCAAATGTAAGGAAGAGAGCCTCAGTAAAGCTTCTTCTTTGCCGTACCATCAGATACTTGCAGGGCAGGGAAAACGCAGGGCATGTGGAGAGTAAAGTTCCCCATATTCCGTCCCATTAATTGGTGTATAAAACAAAGGAACTGTTTGTGCAAGATTTTGGTGTGAAAATGTCCACGCACACACACAAAGACTCAGAAAAAAGCACATATGTCTTAATGTATATAATCTCAAGCGTGTAACGGTGAACACCACTCTCGGCCCTACATTGATTAACATTGAACTTGGGCTGTCCCTGCAATCGACCCTGTCTCGCTTTGTACGAATATATACCCTGAATCAGTAATCACTGCATTAGACCTCATCTCAGTTTTCGTTAATTTAGACCCTGCATCAATAATTACAGCACTGGAATCTGTCTCACTTTATATTAATTTCGACGCTCTATCAGCAATTAGTGCACTAAAACCCTGTCGAAATTCACATTACTGAAGACCCCCCCCCCCCCCCCCCATCAGAAATCACTGCAAGCGCCCCTGTCTCAGTTTATATTAATCTAGAACCTGTATCAGGAATTATTGTACTAGATCCTGCATCAGTTTATATATAGTTTAGGCTTTGTTGTATTACATAGAAGTATAGAAGCACAGGCGGGAATAGGCCATTCGGCCCCTTGAACTTGCTCTTCCATTCATTATGATCGTAGCTGATCATCCAACTCAGTAAGCTGTTCTCGCTTGCCCTCCATATCCTTTGATCCCCATAGCCACAATAACTATATATAATTCCTTCCAGTAAACATACAAAGTTTTGACCTCAATTGTTTTGTGTGGCAGAGAATTCCACAGGCTCACCGCTCAAGGTCAATAAATTTCTCCTCATCTATATTAAACTAATGTGGCAGGGGGATGGGAACCAATGCTGGAAGTTGGAAGGTAGTAAAACAGGGACAGAAACAAAAGGAAGTAAGGGGAAAAGTGCAAGGCAGAGAAGACATAGTCAGAAATCCATAAGGGCGACAGTACAAGGTACAGTGACTGAGGGGAGCACAGTGAATAGGCCCAGTAATAACAAAAGGAATAAAACTGGAGATGTTAAGATTCAAAACAGAGGTAAAAAAACCAACATAAGTGTACTTTACCTGAATGCTCGTAGTATTCGGAATAAAGTAAATGAGTTGGTGGCACAAATCATCGTAAATGACTATGATTTAGTGGCCATTACTGAAACATGGTTAAAGGATGGTCACGACTGGGAGTTAAATATCCGAGGGTATCAAACTATTCGGAAGGACAGAGTGGATGGTAAGGGAGGTGGTGTTGCTCTGTTATTTAAGGATGACATCCGAGCAATAGTAAGGGATGACATCGGTGCTATGGAGGATAAGGTTGAATCCATTTGGGTGGAAATCAGGAATAGTAAGGCGAAAAAGTCACTGATAGGAGTAGTCTATCGGCCACCAAATAGTAACGAGATGGTGGGGCAGGCAATAAACAAAGAAATAACTGATGCATGTAGAAATGGTACAGCAGTTATCATGGGGGATTTTAATCTACATGTCGATTGGTTTAACCAGGTCGGTCAAGGCAACCGTGAGGAGGAGTTTATAGAATGTATCCGCGATAGTTTCCTAGAACAGTATGTAATGGAACCTACGAGGGAACAAGCGGTCCTAGATCTTGTCCTGTGTAATGAGACAGGATTTATTCATGATCTCATAGTTAGGGATCCTCTCGGAAGGAGCGATCACAATATGGTGGAATTTAAAATACAGATGGAGGGTGAGAAAGTAAAATCAAATACTAGTGTTTTGTGTTTAAACAAAGGAGATTACAAGGGGATGAGAGAAGAACTAGCTAAGGTAGACTGGGAGCTAAGACTTTATGGTGGAACAGTTGAGGAACAGTGGAGAACCTTCCAAGCGATTTTTCACAGTGCTCAGCAAAGGTTTATACCAACAAAAAGGAAGGACGGAAGAAAGAGGGAAAATCGACCGTGGATATCTAAGGAAATAAGGGAGAGTATCAAATTGAAGGAAAAAGCATATAAAGTGGCAAAGATTGCTGGGAGATTAGAGGACTGGGAAATCTTTAGGGGTCAACAGAAAGCTACTAAAAAAGCCATAAAGAAGAGTAAGAAAGAGTATGAGAGTAAACTTGCTCAGAATATAAAAACAGACAGTAAAAGTTTTTACAAATATATAAAACAAAAAGGAGTGGCTAAGGTAAATATTGGTCCTTTAGAGGATGAGAAGGGAGTTTTAATAATGGGAAATGAGGAAATGGCTGAGGAACTGAACAGGTTTTTTGGGTCGGTCTTCACAGTGGAAGACACAAATAACATGCCAGCGACTGATAGAAATGAGGCTCTGACAGGTGAGGACCTTGAGAGGATTGTTATCACTAAGGAGGGAGTGATGGGCAAGCTAATGGGGCTAAAGGTAGACAAGTCTCCTGGCCCTGATGGAATGCATCCCAGAGTGCTAAAAGAGATGGCTAGGGAAATTGCAGATGCACTAGTGATAATTTACCGAAATTCACTAGACTCTGGGGTGGTCCCGGTGGATTGGAAATTAGCAAACGTGACGCCACTGTTTAAAAAAGGAGGTAGGCAGAAAGCAGGAAATTATAGGCCAGTGAGTTTAACTTCGGTAATAGGGAAGATGCTGGAATCTATCATCAAGGAAGAAATTGCGAGGCATCTGGATAGAAATTGTCCCATTGGGCAGACGCAGCATGGGTTCGTAAAAGGCAGGTCATGCCTAACTAATTTAGTGGAATTTTTTGAGGACATTACCAGTGCAGTAGATAACGGGGAGCCGATGGATGTGGTATATCTGGATTTCCAGAAAGCCTTTGACAAGGTGCCACACAAAAGGTTGCTGCATAAGATAAAGATGCATGGCATTAAGGGTAAAGTAGTAGCATGGATAGAGGATTGGTTAATTAATAGAAAGCAAAGAGTTGGGATAAATGGGTGTTTCTCTGGTTGGTAATCAGTAGCTAGTGGTGTCCCTCAGGGATCCGTGTTGGGCCCACAATTGTTCACAATTTACATTGATGATTTGGAGTTGGGGACCAAGGGCAATGTGTCCAAGTTTGCAGATGACACTAAGATGAGTGGTAAAGCGAAAAGTGCAGAGGATACTGGAAGTCTGCAGAGGGATTTGGATAGGTTAAGTGAATGGGCTCGGGTCTGGCAGATGGAATACAATGTTGACAAATGTGAGGTTATCCATTTTGGTAGGAATAACAGCAAACGGGATTATTATTTAAACGATAAAATATTAAAGCATGCCGCTGTTCAGAGAGACTTGGGTGTGCTAGTGCATGAGTCACAGAAAGTTGGTTTACAAGTGCAACAGGTGATTAAGAAGGCAAATGGAATTTTGTCCTTCATTGCTAGAGGGATGGAGTTTAAGACTAGGGAGGTTATGTTGCAATTGTATAAGGTGTTAGTGCGGCCACACCTGGAGTATTGTGTTCAGTTTTGGTCTCCTTACTTGAGAAAGGACGTACTGGCGCTGGAGGGTGTGCAGAGGAGATTCACTAGGTTAATCCCAGAGCGGAAGGGGTTGGATTATGAGGAGAGGTTGAGTAGACTGGGACTGTACTCATTGGAATTTAGAAGGATGAGGGGGGATCTCATAGAAACATTTAAAATTATGAAGGGAATAGATAGGATAGATGCGGGCAGGTTGTTTCCACTGGCGGGTGACAGCAGAACTAGGGGGCATAGCCTCAAAATAAGGGGAAGTAGATTTAGGACTGAGTTTAGGAGGAACTTCTTCACCCAAAGGGTTGTGAATCTATGGAATTCCTTGCCCAGTGAAGCAGTTGAGGCTCCTTCATTGCATGTTTTTAAGGTAAAGATAGATAGTTTTTTGAAGAATAAAGGGATCAAGGGTTATGGTGTTCGGGCCGGAAAGTGGAGCTGAGTCCACAAAAGATCAGCCATGATCTAATTGAATGGCGGAGCAGGCTCGAGGGGCCAGATGGCCTACTCCTGCTCCTAGTTCTTATGTTCTTATGTTCTTATGTTCTTATATCCTGAGGCTGTGACCACGATTCTGGACTTCCCTCCATTAATCATTGCTGCACACCCTGTCTCCGTTATTATGAATATTTACCCTGTAACAGTAGAACCCTGACCCAGTTATTGTGAATCCCGGTCTTTTCATAGAATCATAGAATACCGATAGTGGAGAAGGAGGCCAGTCGGCCCATCGAGTCTGCACCGGCCCTACAAAACGGCTCCCCACTCAGGACCACTCTTCCATCCTATCCCCATAACCCAACCTAACCTTTTCCCACTCAGGGGAAATCTTTTAGAATGGCCAATCCACCTAACCTGTGCATCTTTGGATTGTGGGAGGAAATTCTCGGTTTCCACTGCACTGCACTGTCTCCACTTTTATTAATCAAGGCCCTGTTTTAGTAATTCCGGTAAAACGCTGGGTCTGCTTATTTATTGCCAGTTTCTGTACCTGTAAATGTTGCGCTACACTCTGTTTTGTTATTACTGTGCTAGACAATGCCATTATTAATCGTGCAATGGGTTGGATCTCATTTATTACCGCACTCCTCATATCATTGTTTGAAATCAAATAGGTCCTTTCTCAGTTCTCTCTAAATTAGACCCTCTCAGTGTTTATAACTTTCGATAATATATCAGTTGTTAATACATTAGATCATGCTTCTGTGGCCTCTATAATTTACTCTAGTTGAGCTTTTACTTGTAGTTAGACCATGTTTTTATTTATATTTTATTGCACATTGTGTTTCGCACATTCATCCCTGCTTCAGTTATCACTGTACTTAACAGTGTAACAACATTTTATTAACTTGGTCTTGTCCCTGGAATGATTGTAAAGGGCCATGTTTCATTTTATCTTTCCCTTAGCATTGTATTTGTGTATGTAATGCTCTCTGCAGTTAACATTTGAATAAGAAGGACCATGTTTCTATACAAACTACAATTCAGCCTTTCTCAGTTATGACTGGACGTGACTGTGTTACTGTTTTAACAAATAGGTGCAGTCACATTCAGAAATGCACTGAGCAACACCTCGCTCTACTGCAGTTGACTCCTCTTTAATCATTATTGCATTAGAACTTGTATCTGTTAAAATTACATTATATGCTGATTAATTAATTGATGCATGAGTCCATACTGCTGGACATCCTAGCCGTGACAATTTGCAAGCATTTGTAAAATTGAATCAAGTCACCATTTATAAGAACATAAGAATTAGGAGCAGGAGTAGGCCATCTGGTCCCTCGAGCCTGCTCCGCCATTCAATGAGATCATGGCTGATCTCTTGTGGACTCAGCTCGACTTTCTGGGCCGAACACCATAACCCTTAATCCCTTTATTCTTCAAAAAACTATCAATCTTTATCTTACAAATATTTAATGAAGGAGCCTCAACTGCTTTACCGGGAAAGGAATTGCACAGATTCACCACCCTTTGGGTGAAGACGTTCTTTCTAAACTCAGTCCTAAATCTACTTCCTATTATTTTGAGGCTGTGCACCCGAGTTCTGCTTTCGCCTGCCAGTGGAAACAACTTGCCCGCATCTATCCTATCTGTTCCCTTCATTATTTTCTATGTTTCTATAAGGTCCCCCCGCATCCTTCTAAATTCCAACGAGTACAGTCCCAGTCTACTCAACCTCTCGTTGTAACTCTTCAACTCTGGGATTAACCTAGTGAATCTCCTCTGCACACCCTCCAGCGCCAATACATCCTTTCTCAGGTAAGGAGACCAAAACTGAACACAATGCTCCAGGTGTGGCCTCACTAACACCTTATACAATTGCAGAATAACCTCCCTAGTCTTAAACTCCATCCCTCCAACAATGAAGGACAAAATTTCATTTGCCTTCTTAATCACCTGTTGCACCTGTAAACCAACTTTTTGCGACTCATGCACTAGCACACCCAAGTCTCTCTGCACAGCGGCATGTTTTAATATTTTATCATTTAAATAATAATCCCTTTTGCTAATATTCCTACCAAAATGTATAACCTCACATTTGTCAACATTGTATTCCATCTGCCAGACCCTAGCCCATTCAGTTAACCTGTCCAAATCCCTCTGCAGACTTCCGGTATCCTCTGCACGTTTTGCTTTACCACTCATCTTAGTGTCGTCTACAAACTTGGACACATTGCCCTTGGTCCCCAACTCCGAATCATCTATGTAAATTGTGAACAATTGTGGGCCCAATACTGAACCCTGAGGGACACCACTAGCTACTGATTGCCAACGAGAGAAACACCCATTAATCCCCACTCTTTGCTTTCTATTAATTAACCAGTCCTCTATCCATTCTACTACTTTACCCTTAATGCCATGCATCTTTATCTGATGCAGAGATCTTTTGTGTGGTGCCTTGTCAAAAGCTTTCTGGAAAGCCAGATATGCTACATCCATTGGCTCCCCGTTATCTACCGCGCTGGTAATGCCCTCAAAAAATTCCACTAAATTAGTTAGGAACAACTTGCCCTTTATGAATCCATGCTGCGACTGCCTAATGGGACAATTTCCATCCCGATGCCTCGCTATTTCTTCCTCGATGATAGATTCCAGCATCTTCCCTACGACCGAAGTTAAGATAACTGGCCTATAATTACCCGCTCCCTGCCTACCTCCTTTTTTTAAACAGTGGTGTCACGTTTGCTAATTTCCAATCCGCCGGGACTACCCCAGAGTCTCGTGAATTTTGGTAAATTATCGCATGTGCATTTGCAATTTCCCTAGCCATCTATTTTAGCACTCTTGGATGCATTCCACCAGGGCCAGGAGACATGTCTACCTTTAGCTCCATTAGCTTGCCCATCACTACTTCCTTAGTGATAACAATCATCTCAAGGTCCTCACCTGGCAGAGCCTCATTTCCATCAGTCACTGGCATGTTATTTGTGTCTTCCACTGTGAAGACCGACCCAAAAAAACTGTTCAGTTCCTCAGCCATTTCCTCATCTCCCATTATTAAAACTCCCTTCTCATCTTCTAATGGTCCAATATTTACCTTAGCCACTCTTTTTTGTTTTATATATTTGTAGAAACTTTTACTGTCTGTTTTCATATTCGGAGCAAGTTTACTCTCATAATCTATCTTACTCTTCTTTATAGCTTTTTAGTAGCATTCTGTTGCCCCCTAAAGATTTCCCAGTCCTCTAGTCTCCCACTAATCTTTGCCACTTTCTATGCTTTTTCCTTCAATTTGATACTCTCACTTATTTCCTTAGATATCCACGGTCGATTTCCCTCTTTCTACCGTCCTTCCTTTTATACTATGTGACGTCCACTCTCTGATATTATTTTGTTACTGTTTCATTCACGGCTGAAGTCTTCTGTGTCTCACTTTATATAACAAACGTTCCTACCCCACAGAATAATACAACAGATTTATTTTCATTGATTACGGCACAATCAACATCCTGGGGGTTGTCATTGACCGGAAACTGAACTGGACAAGCCAGACGAATGCTGTGGCTGCCAGAGCAATTCAAAGGCTAGAAATTTGGGGCAGCAGGGTAGCATGGTGGTTAGCATAAATGCTTCACAGCTCCAGGGTCCCAGGTTCGATTCCCGGCTGGGTCACTGTCTGTGTGGAGTCTGCACGTCCTCCCCCTGTGTGCGTGGGTTTCCTCCGGGTGCTCCGGTTTCCTCCCACAGTCCAAAGATGTGCGGGTTAGGTGGATTAGCCATGCTAAATTGCCCGTAGTGTCCTACAAAAAGTAAGGTTAAGGGGGGGTTGTTGGGTTACGGGTATAGGGTGGATACGTGGGTTTGAGTAGGGTGATCATGGCTCGGCACAACATTGAGGGCCGAAGGGCCTGTTCTGTGCTGTACTGTTCTATGTTCTATTAATCCTGCGGCGAGTAACTCACATCCCGATTGCCCTAAACCTGTCCATCATTTGCAAGACAAAAGTCAGAAGTGTAATGGAATACTCTCCACTTGTCTGGAGTGCAGCTTCAACAAACCTCAAGATGGTTTACACCATCCAGGAAATATCAGTCGCTTGATTGTTGCCATCCACAAGATTCACTGTTGGAATTAATCAAGGTTTCATATTCAGTACCGACCAGACCAACGGCAACAACCACCAACAAGGACAAGAGCAGCAGATACTTTGGAACACTACCATCTGGAGGTTCCTCTCCAAGTCTCTTACCATCTTGACTTGCAAATATATCACCGTTCCTTCACTGTGGTTGGGTGAAAATACTCTCGCTAATATATATATATATATAGATAGATAGATAGATAGATAGATAGATAGATAGATAGATAGAAAGAAAGAAAGAAAGAAAGAAAGAAAGAAAGAAAGAAAGAAAGAAAGAAAGAAAGAAAGAAAGAAAGAAAGAAAGAAAGAAAGAAAGAAAGAAAGAAAGAAAGAAAGAAAGAAAGAAAGAAAGAAAGAAAGAAAGAAAGAAAGAAAGAAAGAAAGAAAGAAAGAAAGAAAGAAAGAAAGAAAGAAAGAAAGAAAGAAAGAAAGAAAGAAAGAAAGAAAGAAAGAAAGAAAGAAAGAAAGAAAGAAAGAAGGAATTTTATTTTCAAGATACTAAACGCTTTTTATTCGTTCATTGGATGTGGACGTCGCTGGCTGATCCTGCAGTTCCCACCCATCCCTGAGGGCATTTCAGAGTCAACGACATTGCTGTGGATTCATCTGGAGTCATATGTAGACCAGACTAGTTAAGGGCGACAGGTGTCCTTCCCTGAAGGACATCAGTGAACCGGATGGGTTTTGATTACACAGAACAATGGTTTCATGGTCATCGTTAGACTTTTAATTCCAGATCTTTCTTGATTGAAATTTCACCACCTGCCGTGGTGGGAGCCCGGGTCCCCAGAGCTTGACTCTGGGTCTCTGAATTACTACTCCAGCGAAAATACCACTGCGCCACTGACTTGTGACACTCACTTTGGAAGAATACATTTTGTCGTGTTAATAACTATTAGCTGTGATGGACGTTCGCTGCAAAGGCAAATACATCTTTATATCTACTGCCGATCTGTTCTCATCTCTGTTACAGACTACACGTAGATTGATTAATCTCTCTGTTCTCTCTCAGATTTATTTCACTGACAAAAGCATAATGAATAACTATTTGGTGTTGTGTGATTGGTCTGGTAATGGGTGTGTAATATTTTGCTGTAAGGTTGGAGTGAATCTTGTGCCATTCACTTCATCACCAGACTGAGGAAGAGAAACACAGGAGCCATATTGAACTTCACATTGCACAACACAGTCACAAACTCCATTGTGGTATGTATGATAATTCAGATTTGTGTAAATCTGTGGCAATTACCCACTGTTTCCTTTCATGGTCCGAATTGTCTTTCACACTTTTTGCTGAGTGGATTTCTGTTTTCTTTTGGTGTGGCCACTGATTGTGAGAGACAGAGTTTGAAATTGTGTGTGTATGTGTATGTGTGTGTGTGGGTGTGTGTGTGTATGTGTGTCTATGTGTGTGTCTGTATGTCCATGAGGGCCGGTTAGTCTGGAACACAACATCATTATTCATTGTTTGCAAAATGGCGTTGCCAATAATTGCAATTATTTTTCACCACTCTTTTATTGAGATTACCTTCCAGATCCAATGCTGCACTCAGTATTTACTGGTCTTGAGTGATCTAGACAGTAATGTCAAGCTGTCCATTCCATTGAAAAGGCAAATATGTCTTTCAAATTACTTACATATCGGTTCACCTCGCTTTCTCTGTCTCACGCTGCATCTAAATCAGTTGATCTCGCTTTTCTCTCTCAGACTTAACTCACTCACACAGACACACAGCAGCCGGGTCAGGCACCCAGCGTATAAATCTTTTTTGTTGAAGGCACTTCATGTCTAAAAAAATTAAGCACTAAAACTTCATCAGAGGAAAAGTCTGTGCCAGAAAGGCACTAGCTAATTCACTTAACCTCCTTTCTCTCCCCCACCTCTCACTCGCTCCCCCTCTCTCTCTATCCCCCCCCCCCAACCCCCGCGCCCCCACCCCGTTCTTTCTCTCACACGCTCTCTTTCTGTCTAGCTCTCGCTCTCTCGCTCACAGACATCAGACTGTTAACCTCTGTTAACAGATTGTTGTTTTAATTTCCCTCCTTCTCTCCAGATTATTGGTATTATGACCAGTGAAGATCATCTGTGCATCTTCCGATCGGTTACTGTGTTTCTAAACAAATAATCCAACTTTTTTAAAGAAATGGGGATGAATGTAATGCTGAGGCCGGCAGCAATCTGTGTGGGTGTTCTTGATGCTGTCACAGTGAGATCACCCTCACAGGCAGGAAGACTGTTCACGGTGATAACATGAAACTGACGCCTGCTGTTTCATTCTCAGGTAACACAACTTCCTGTTTCTCTGCTGCCGGTTCCAAACCGCACATCTCACTTCTGAGCAGAAAATAAATCCAGGGACCACAATCTGGTGAGAACATCTGTCAGTGCGGCCTATAACTGCCCAGAGAGTCAGAGCAGAGTCACACAGATCACATTGCGGTGGCATTTACAAATGAGCCGGTTGTGATCTGTTCAAAGCTTCCATTCCAGGGCATAATTGGATGGTCAGTGGATCAGTCACTGAGTTTCCCCGGTTTTCTGAAGCCAGGAAATGATATCTTGCTCCCTTTCACTATTTTATCATTCTCCCTCTCTGTGTGCAATTTGTTTTTACTGTTTCTCAGCCTTTATCTCTCAACGCCGCTTCTCTCTTTCTAATTTCTTCGGTCAGTTTCACTCTCTCTCTCTCTCTGTATCTTTGTCCATCTTTATGTGTGTCTATTTAATAAAACTGCGAAAGAAAATCATGAAGGTTTGAATCGAGTAATTAGAGAGAAACTATTGCAACTGGCTGGTGTGTATTTAACCAGAGGCCACAGATTTACTGTATTGAACAGGAGGATTGTTTTTACACAGAGTTGTTATAAACTCGAACACAGGTCTGGAAAGTTTGATGGAATCAGATTTAATAGCATCTTTGGAAAATAATCGATAAATATTAAGGTATTAATATTTGAAGGATGAGAGGCAATGGGACCAGTTGGATGCTAACCACCATGCTACCGTGAGGCCAAATCTTTTCTGTATCTACCCCTGTCCTTCATTGAGGCCGAATAAAATGCAATCATTGTACAGCTTTGCTCTTGTGCTATTCCTGTCTTCTGACAGTACCTGGGTGTGTGTGTAGATAATTCCCACGAATCTTTAACAGGGTCGTTGTTGTTTACAATCCACTACTTTGGACAAAATAACAGTGAATAGCATTTGTTCAAAAAAACAACAATTACCTTTAACATTTGTGGCACTAATTCTGCCTGCGATGAGGTTTTGGCTTTTAGTCTTCGTGTCCCAATTTGATGATTTAAACATAAGTCGCCATAAGCTAGGGCGGCACGGTGGTGCAGTGGTTAGCACTGCTGCCCACGGCGCTGAGGACCCGAGTTCGATCCCGACCCTGGGTCACTGCCTGTGTGTAGTTTGCACATTCTCCCCGTGTCTGCGTGTGATTCACCACCACAACCCAAATATGTGTTGGATAGGCGGATTGGCCACGCTAAATTGCCCCTTAATTGGAAAAAAATAACTGCGTGCTCTAAATTTATAAAATGAAATATTGACCCGGAACTGGCTCTTGCACATCTGTGTAAATGGAGAACTGTTGCTCAGAATGAGAAAAAACAGATGTTTTCGTTTCCCCTGACAGAGGCGCCATTGTAGAGACTGCCATAATTATCCTCCCATTGGGTAGAAAATATCCCAGGTGGGGCCAATCACACGCAGCTCACACATCAGCGTTTCCAATTCGCTTTTATCACACACATCCCTGTCACTCACCATGACACCGAAACACAGGCTAAGGCCCTCAGTATCATTGCTTTCTGACAGTTTCACTTCCTATTAAAACCAGCCGTTCATGACGTCCCCAGCTTCATCATCGAAGATTATCACCAGTCTCTGTTACTGATACACTGGAGCCGGTCTCTGTGATTATTATTATACCAGACCCCAGTCTGACCCCGGGCCCGGCAGTCCCTGTTATTAATACACTGGAGCCGGTCTGTGTGATTATTATTATACCAGACCCCAGTCTGACCCCGGGCCCGGCAGTCTCTGTTATTGATACACTGGAACCGGCCTCTGTGATTATTATTATTATACCTGACCCCAGTCTGACCCCGGGCCCTGCAGTCTCTGTTATTGATACACTGGAGCCGGTCTCTGTGATTATTATTATACCTGACCCCAGTCTGACCCCGGGCCCGGCAGTCTCTGTTATTGATACACTGGAGCCGGTCTCTGTGATTATTATTATACCTGACCCCAGTCTGACCCCGGGCCCGGCAGTCTCTGTTATTGATACACTGGAGCCGGTCTCTGTGATTATTATTATACCAGACCCCAGTCTGACCCCGGGCCCGGCAGTCTCTGTTATTGATTCACTGGAGCCGGCCTCTGTGATTATTATTATACCTGACCCCAGTCTGACCCTGGGTCCGGCAGTGTCTGTTATTGATACACTGGAGCCGGTCTCTGTGATTATTATTATACCTGACCCCAGTCTGACCCTGGGTCCGGCAGTGTCTGTTATTGATACACTGGGTCTCTGTGATTATTATTATACCAGACCCCAGTCTGACCCCGGGCCCGGCAGCCTCTGTTATTGATACACTGGAGCCGGTCTCTGTGATTATTATTATACCTGACCCCAGTCTGACCCCGGGCCCGGCAGTCTCTGTTATTGATACACTGGAGCCGGTCACTGTGATTATTATTATACCAGACCCCAGTCTGACCCTGGGCCCGGCAGTCTCTGTTACTGATACACTGGAGCCGGTCTCTGTGATTATTATTATACCAGACCCCAGTCTGACCCCGGGCCCGGCAGTCTCTGTTATTGATACACTGGAGCCGGTCTCTGTGATTATTATTATACCAGACCCCAGTCTGACCCCGGGCCCGGCAGTTGGAAATCCCTTGACAAATCCAATGAGATTGAAGTTGTTTGTTTTTTTCGATGTTGGCAGGAACGTAAACTTTAATGATGTTCCAGGAGAGCGTCACGGAGGTGCACTGGTTAGCACTACTGCCTCACGGCGTTGAGGACCCGGGTTCGATCCCGTCCCCGGGTCATGTCTGTGTGGCGTTTGCACATTCTGCCCGAGTCTCACTCCACAACCCAAAGACATGAAGGATGGTAGATTGGCCAGGCCAAATGCCCCTTAATTGGAAAGAAATTAATTAAAGAATGATGTCCCAGGAACCCGTCTTTCGCTGGATGGAGAGATTGTTCAGAGTTGTTCTGTCCTTCACCTTTTAGATTCTGAGGCGGGTAGACAGGGTAGATATAGGGAGCATGTTTTCACTCATGGGATAGTGTAGGCCCAGAGGGCAGGGACGCAGAATAAGCCGGATTTGAGGAAGGTTTTGTTCTCTGAAAGAGTGATGAATCTTGTGAATTCGTTACCCCAGGAAGCTGGGGAGACCGAGTCCTTGACTATTTGCACGGCTGAGATCGAAAGGTTTTAACCAGTAAGGAATAAAGGTTCATGGAATTTATGCTGGAATGCGGATTAAGTGAGTGTTCGATTAGCCATGAATGGGAACCTATTAAATGGTGAAGCGGGCTCGAAGGGCTGAATGGCCGACTTTTGTTCCCAGTTCTTCTGGTCTTCTGGTCCCCTCAATGCAGTTGAGTCGAAGAAAATAATGGATACAAAAAACAGAAGGATTTTCATCCAAAATATCACTGTGAGGATTAAGAGTCAGGGGTGAGAGTGTCACTAACGAATTAATGGCAACAAAACCTATTTGCATTTCCCACATTAGTACAAAGGTAACACACCACACATACTAGAAATCTAAAATATACACATAAAGTGCTGGAAAGTCTCAGCAGGTCAGAAAGCGGATGGAAATCCATTTGTTTTTCATACATTATTTCCGCTCTCACAATAAGGTGTAGAGAGGGTGAAGGATTTTGGAGGCTGATTAATAACCCGTTTCAGTTGCACGAACACTCCTTCCATGGTCACCAAACACTGGAGTGGAATTTGAACCCAGGTCAAACAGCTCAGAAACAGAAGTTCGGCAAAATGTGCTGCTCTGGCGGATCGTATTTTCGGAGAGAAATACAGTTAGTTTCAGGTGGATGAACCTGGTGCTGATATTCTGTCAGTGACATGGAACGTGAACTCTGTTTCTCTCCTCAGATTCTGCCTGACATGCAGAGAAATTCCAGCCATGTCGTTTTTTTTTTTGCCATTGCACTAACTTCATCCAGTTCATATTGAAATGGTGCTTGACTCTGTAATTAAGCATTTGGGAAAAATCTGATGTATCAATAGGCGCTGAAACATTGGCTATGATGCAATAGGCGCTGTCTGTCTCTCTCTCACACACATACACATGGTTATTTTATACATAACTTTGATTGGCTGTACTTTATCATCAGACCGGGGCCACTGATGTGTTCACTAATGCACTGCAGGTTGTAACTTTTTAAATTGCATAAATCTCTGTATTATTTGCATTTAAAATAAGTATACAATATGGGTGGACACAAAGACACTATGTGATGGTTAAAGTAATAGCATATCTGCCATTCAGGTTTTAATGCTTTGATTCTCTATTTTTAGCCCCATTATTATTAACGTCCCCGAAGACGTGTTTGTTAGGTGAATTGGACATTCTGAATTCCCCCTCAGTGTGCCCGAACAGGCGCCCGTGTGTGGCGACTAGGGGATTTTCACAGTAAATTAATTGCAGTGTTAATGTAAGCCTACTTTTGACCATAATAAAGGTTATTATTATTATTTCTGGGAACTCTGTACCTGTCGGTTCTAAGAGGCTGTTTCCTGTATTGCTATTTTGACCTATTCCAATTATTATTGTACAAAGTATTTTTCCGATTATGACCACACAAATACACGCTTATTCCAATGCTAGATCGGGTGCTGACTTTCTTATGCCTACGTAATGCATATATCAATAAATGTTGTTGCTCTCATGACAAGTTCGTGTGATCACTACTTTAGCATATATATCTGTCTATATTGGACCAGATCCTGTATCTGCGCTGTATTGTTTAATTCATTGATGGGATGGGAGCGTAGCTGGTTAGGTCAACATTGCTTTTCGATCTCTTGTTGTCCTTCAGAAGGTGGTGGTGAGTTGCCTCTTAAATCATCGCTGCAGTTCCTAACGTATAGGTATAGCCAGAGAGCTGTCAGGGAGGGAATTCCAGCCTATTGACCCAGCGAAAGTGATGTAACGGCGATATATTTCCAAGTCAGGATGGTGAGTGGCTTGAAG
This sequence comes from Scyliorhinus canicula, assembly GCF_902713615.1. Taxonomy (NCBI): domain Eukaryota; kingdom Metazoa; phylum Chordata; class Chondrichthyes; order Carcharhiniformes; family Scyliorhinidae; genus Scyliorhinus; species Scyliorhinus canicula. The sequence goes on from NW_024056025.1 coordinate 700,688, forward strand.
GTGATCACAGGTATCTGCTGCATTTGTCCTTCCAGGTGGCAGTGGTCATGGGTTTGGAAGGTGCTGCTGGAGGAACCTTGTTGAGTTGCTCTAGTGCATCTTTTAGATGGGACAGAAAGCTGCCATTATTCGTCGGTTGGCGGGATATAACGTTTTTGGAAGGGTTAGCAATCAAGCGGGCTCTTTTCTCCCGGATGGTGTCTTGCTTCTCGAATGCTGTTGGAGCTGCACTCATCCAGACACGTGGAGAGTATTCCATTACATTCCTGACTTGTGCCCTGGTGATGGTGGACAGGCTTTGGGGACAGGAAGTGAGTTACTCGCGGCAGCATTCCTCGCCTTCAACCTGTTCAGGTCGCAACAGTATTTACATGGCGAGTCCAGTTCAGTTTCCGGGCAACAGCAGCCCCCTGGAGGCTGATAATGGGGATTCTGTGATGGTAATGCCACTGAATGTCAAGGGGAGATGGTTAGATCTTCTCGTGTTCGAACGGGACATTACCTGTACTTGCCACTTTTTAGCCCAAGCCTGAATATAGTCCAGATCTTGTTGTATTCTGACATGGATTGCATCTAATGAGTCGCAAAAGGTGTTGAACATTGTGCAATCAAAGGCAAACATTCTCACTTTTGTCCTGTGATGGACGATAGGCCATTCATGAAGCAGCTGGATATGGTTGGGCACCAGACCACTACACTGAGGAACGTGGCAGCTTCCGGTAAAGCAATAACTGAACCAGTGCCTCAGGTAATACAAACAGTAACATGTTCTGGTTTAGTATCCGTGGAGATTGAATCTAGTGAAGTAACATTTGAGACATTAACTATTACAGTGGTTAGCACTATTCCTTCACAGCGTCAGGGCCCCAGGTTTGATTCACGGCTTGGGTCACTGTCTGCGTGGAGTCTGCACGTCACTGTCTGCGTGGGTTTCCTCCGGGTGCTCCGGTTTCCTCCCACATGTCCTGAAAGACGTGCTGTTAGATGAATTGGGTATTCTGAATTCTCCCCCTGTGTACCCGAACAGCTGCTGGAGTGTTGCGACGAGGGGCTTTTCACAGTAACTTCATTGCAGTGTTAATGTGAATCTACTTGTGACATTAAAGGTTATAATTTGTAATAATAACTGAGATATGATCCCATGCTGTACTAATTTCCAGAGTACTTAGTGTAATATAAAGCGGCCTTTGGTTCAGCATATTAACAGCTGAGATTGAGCCGAGTACAGTAACAACTGACACCTGCTGTCATAAAATCAGAAAGCTGACCTAACTTAATAGAATCAGAGACGGTGTCTGGTTAGATATGAATAGGGAGAGGGTCCTTGGCAGTAACAATGGAGGCAATCTCTGCTTCATGTAATGTCAGCAATCACGGTGTCGCTGCCATCAACTGGCCAAACGTTGCTATTGCAGTTACTGATTTATAAAATATATTTAATGAGATGTGGCCTCATTGGCGAGGCCCACATTTGTTGGCGATTACTAATTTCACGAACTGCTGAGTTACAGGGCCTCTATTTGCATTTTTAAAGCACACTATCAGCTGTAGCAGGATTGACATCTCAATTACTGACCCAGTGACATTACAGTTAACCCACTGCCATAGTCAGGGGAGTCTTCAGTGCAGAAGTAGGCTGTTTGGACAAATATGTATGTGTTGACCGTCTATAGGTGCGATTTGCTGAATACCATTCTTTTCCCGCAGTCTAGCATTGTTTTTCCCTTTGAGATAATAATCTAATTCCGCTTTGAAAGCATCAAGTGACCCTACCACCGCGACACAAACAAAGAGTCCAGTCCATCCTAACAACTCACTGAGTGAAAATGTTTCTCCTTATGTCTCCATGCTTATTTTCCTAATTCCTTCAATCAGGCACTCGGCCCTCCTGCCAGTGGGATAGGTTCCTCCATATCTACTCTGGAGAGAACCCTCATGATTTTGAATATCTTCGTCAGATCACGTCGTAACCTGCTCGTCAAGGGACATAGTCGCAACTTGTCCAATCTATCTTCCGAGATGAAGTTGCTCATCTCTGGAGCTATTCCCGTGAGCATTTTCTGCACCCACCCTAATGACTCACATTGTCCCGTAAGTGTGATACCCATACTGCTTCAGTTCAGTGGGTTCAGGATTTAATACAAGTTTAACATAACGTCCATTCCTCTGTATTTTATATACCCATTGATAATGTCCTTTAATAATTATTTTAATGACCGCGCTCTCAACTGTCCTATCCCCGTCAGTAATTTATCTACATATAAACAGGCCCCTCGGGTAAAAGCAAATTACTGCGGATGCTGGAATCTGAAACCAAAAGAGAAAATGCTGGAAAATCTCAGCAGGCCTGGCAGCATCTGTAAGGAGAGAAAAGAGCTGACGTTTTGAGTCCAGATGAACCCTTTGTAAAAGCTCCCTCTGATCCTGCATTGCCTTTTGAATTATTCCCTTTATTTTCTTTTGTCTTTCTGCGGTCTGCAAGACATATGAATTACTTCAAACTTTACTGCACTAACTTTAATCTGCCAATTTCCCACCCATTCCTGTGTTTGCTGTTTTGAAGTTGTACATTATCCTACGGATGGTTCGCAACACCGTCACATTGTGTATCATTCGCAGATGTTAAAATCTCCCCTATCAAACAAGGTCCAGGTCATTAATGTGTCATATATAAGGCCGCAATATAGATCCCTGGAAAATTCACCACAACATCCCTTCACTCCGAGAAACAGCTGATCCCTACAGCTAGTTGTTTCCTGGAAATTTCGTGTCCACCTTGCTACTGTCCATTTCACCTCAGGAGCTCCATTATTGCTCACATGGTGGCGCTGCAGCACGTTATCAAATGGCATTTGGAAGTTTATCAACAGCAATACTCAGATCAACCATCTTTGCTATTCATCAGAAAATTCAAGCAACTTAATTAAACATGATTTTCCCTTAATAAATCGTCGCACGGCTTAATTTATCAACAAAACACTGATATACCAGCTCATAGACTTCGCTGATGGTCCCAAAATTTAAACTGCAGATTAATGTGAGTTAAGGTCAGCGAAATTGCAAGGTGCCTCAATTTCTGTTAATTTATTTTTTTGATTATCTTATTTGAAAGGATGAATGTGGAGCCATGGGAACCACACGTTGCAATGTGATGATTTGTGCAAGTGAGTGGACCTAACAAACTAAACCTGACGTGAAATTAATCAAACTTACAATGCTGATTAATTATTCCACTTGCTAAAAAGGAAATGAACATTTACTGCTCTGCAACGTGTTTCACATTCATTTCCGATCCACAATATCCAATCTTAACGCTTTAGCATCATTTCCTCCCGACGCCTTCCAACCTCATAGAATCATAGAATCTTTAAAATGCAGAAGGCCATTCAGTCCATCGAATCATCATCGACCCTCTGCTAGAGCAGTAAAAAAAATCCTTGGGTGACATCTGGTGCAGGAATAAAAGAAAGCTGTTGAACATAAAATAAAATGTGTGGTGTTCCTGTGTAATATAAGAAAACCAGAATCTTAGAAATATATAAAGTATGAGCAGGAATCGGATATTCGGTCCTTCTAGCCTGCTTCGCCATTCAATAGTGTATCGGGTGATCCTCTATCTCGACACCAGACTCCAGCTCTGTCCCTTGACGTCTTTAGAGACGAGAAATTTATTCATTTCCTTCAGAAATATATTCGGTAATTTGTCCTCTGCAGCCACCTGTCGTAGATAATTCTGCATGTTCAAAACCTTTGAGTGAAACCTTTCTCCTCATCTCTGTCCTAAATGGCTCACTCTGAGACCGTGACCTCTTGTTGGCCACTCCCAGAGGAAACATCTTCCCTGCATCCAGTCTGTCCAGCCCTATCAGAATTTTATACTTCAACGAGATCGCCTCTCATTCTTCTAAACTCCATGGAAATCAGGCCTGGTTCATCCAATCTGTCCTCACACGATAATCCTGCCATTCCAGGCATCATTCTGATGAACAGTCACTGCACTGCCTCCATGGAAAGCATTTCCACTCTGAGGTAAGGTGTCTGAATCTGCTCCCAATATTCCAGGTGACGCCCACCAATACCCTGCATATCTGCTATAAGACAGCCTTGCTCCTGTTCGCAAGTCCTCTTGCAATTAAGGGCAACACACCACTTGCCCGCCAAACTGTTTGAAGCACCTGCATTCTTGTTTTCAGTGATAGATTCCGCCAAAGATCAAGTTAATTTAAAACATTCTGCAACTTTTGTTTGCAGAATTGCTCATAACAGTGAACTAAGTTTCTGAACGAAGAACCTGTGAGACGACGTTCATTGTTACGTCTGAATTGTACCAGTTGTTACATTGAGAACGCGTCAGTCAGTATTGGTTGTTGCAACGTGACAGGCGGTGGGATGCGCCACCTGGTGGTAGGTTTGAACGAATCTCTCTTCAAATTACGTCACAGACAGGGTAATGGTCCCAGTTGTCCCGGGGCCTTTGTGTGTTGACCTCAGCAGACAGCGCTGTCAGTCAGCTGCAGCCCATTCAATGTGAAAATTGTGATATTCTTTGGCGTATTCAGAAGAAAAGGAAACGAATGTTAACCTCTTTCGTTCCATAGAAATGTATATGAAGTACGAATGTGGAAGCATTGTTCTGGGTCTGACAATAAAAGTAGAACAGAAAAGTTCACATTTGGAGGTTGAACTGATACAATATAAGCTCAGCGGATTGAGCTTCTGTTACTTACTGCCCGACCCGATCTCCAGGAACCACTCCTATTTGTGGTTAACCCACACAGCAGACTGAAGAATTAATAGAAAGTTACCTCGTAAGGTTGATGGTTGCGTCGATATATTAGATTGATATATCAATCGATTGCTCGATAGATAGATACGTAGATAGACAGACAGATGGAATGAATATTAAAGCTGATAGCATTTTATCATTTTCAAGAACCCGTCGGACGGGCGGACTAATGGAGAGACTGGGTGAACCAACCCGAACTTAATACAACGTATAACGTAATACAAAGGATAGTCGCTTTTATAAATCGATCCTCACGGTTGATAGGAAACAAGTTCCGGGATGTTCATCCTGCTAACATGTGCAGTTTGATCGCTATGAATATCCAACATGATATTACCGCACTGACACAAACTCAGGGATTTCCATCCCAGAAAGCTCGCTCGGACAAGTCCAAGGTTTTTGAAAGTGTCTCTGACGGAATTTCTCCTTTGTGTTTCTATGGCTGTGTTAATCTGGCTGCTTATTTACTTTAATTGTTGGCTGTGTGTCTGTTTGAGAGATCAGTTTGTGGGTCGATCACTGTGTTTACCTGTCTCTGTGTCTATGTTTGTGCTGATTCTGTGCTGTAAACGAGGCTGCTGGGTGATGGACATATTCACTTACTTTCACCATTAGCAACTCAGGCTAATATGCACTCAAAAATCATGTCAACGAATGTTGGAATTTATTGCAGTGTCTGTGCATGTCTGGATGATGTTTTCGTACATGTTGTTGCACGTGGCAGTGTGTAGGCGGTTGTGCTGTCCCCAGGAGGGCGCTCTCTGATCACGTATCAAACATCACCGACCCGTTCCAGAGGAAGCGGCCGCTTTAAGACGTGAAGGTGGGCGGAGCGAAGAAATCGGATTCGAACTCATAACATCTCGCTAATTGTTTTATCTCTGCCAATTACAGGGCTGGTCCAGTCAGTGATACCTGTCTCTGTATCTGGAGTTCAGATTCGAACCATGGGGCTGATACTCTACCTGTCTCTGGTTATTGTCCTGATGACAGGTTGGTTATATTGAACCTCTGTACAAAATCCTCCAATTCCCAAATGGGTTCTTATTTCCATCTTCGGGTGCTCATCCTCCTCATGATTCTCCTTCTAACCAGCTTTTTCTTTTTAGGGATGAGTAAGGGAGACTCGGTGTCTCAGGAAGAACAACGAGTCGACGCAGAAGAGGATGAAGATTCAGCCATACCCTGCAGTTACTCGGTATCGAGTTCAGCTGCAAGCTATTACCTCTTCTGGTATCGCCAGTATCCACACCGAGCTCCTCAGTATCTGCCCAGAGCCGATAGTTATGGGTTCAACGAAACGGCTCCCGGCTTTGAACGTTTCAGCGGGAAACTCAACCCGACACAAAGCACTTTTCACTTGTCCCTGACAGATTTGAAGATGACAGACAGCGCCGTGTATTACTGCGCGCTGAGACCCACAGTGGATGAGGGCCCGGTGGGGCTCATACACAAACTGGCGCAATTTCCGTATCAAGAAGGCACAAGGAGTTGCATTGGTACAGATAATAAACGGGACAATTCAGCTCCATCTGAATGGGTTTCCCTCAATTAGGTCAATGGTTCTCACTGTTGGGCCATTTGACATTTGGCGGTCATATTACCCCAGAATCAAATTCCATAATTTCCCGATCCCATTTATATAAACCTGCCGATCCCGGAGGATCATTTCATCAATCTGTATTTGTGAAACTTCTTGATCAGGTGGTAATCTACCATGCAGCACTTTTTAAAAGTGATCAAATTCAGAGTTGTCACTGTTTATATTTCCTGGGGTACAAGTGATGACTGACTGAAATCAGTACTTTACCGGTACAAGAGACCCCAGTGGAAGCGCATCTTGGTGTAGAGTTGGATGACTATTTATCCCGTGTACCCTTAAAACAGTAATTATTAATTATGTTTGTGCACTGAATGGCCTCGTTAACATCTGTGTGTGAGGCTGATTTTAAAATATTTATTTTATCATTCACATTTTTGGGGAGGAATATCTACCTCAGGAAAGATGTGAAAGTTGAGGTCGAAGGAAAACGATTTCAACCGAGCAAGTGACAGAATGACGGCAATGTGAGAAAGGCAAACACACAGCCAGGGATGGAATGTGATTGGAGAGAACGCGCCCTAATAAACGCTCAACTGACAGTGATTGGCCCTCAGCTGACGTCAGAGCTGAGAGACCAGCCAATCGTAGTACTGACAAACGCCCCTCAGTTTCCCACGAATTGATCTGCCTTTACTCTTTGCCTCTGATCTGGGTTTGCACTTTGATATGAGACTAGAAGCAACAACATATTTGAAACAGTGTCGCTGTTTACTGTCCAATCAGGAACCATGTGCTCCCTGTGTGCTTTACTGATAATAATGGTCTTGCTGCCCGGTGAGTCTGAGCTCAAATCCTCAGTCTGTGTTTCATGGATTATATTTACTCACAGATTTATGACACATTCTATATGTTGTTACAGGAACCAGTGGCCAAGATTCGGTTTCCCAGGAGCCGCCTGAATTAACGGTTCAGGAAGGACAGACAGCAATATTGAACTGCAGTTACAAAGCAAAATATACTGGCGAGACTCTCTTCTGGTACATCCAGTATCCAGGGGAAGCTCCGAGATATCTACTGAAGAAATATAGCACGGGGAAGGGAGAAAGGTCTTCAGATTTCCCTGGCCGGTTTACTGCTGATTTAGACCAGGATAAGAAAACGGTTCCCTTAAATATCACCGGGGTCTGTGTCTCTGACTCTGCCGTGTATCTCTGTGCGCTGAGCCCCACACTGTTACAGAGGCACAGTCAACCCGTACAAAAACCGGCAATGCACTTTCACATCCTCTCACGGAATCCGATCTTTCACCTGGATTGTGAAGTGTTAATGTAAACAAAGCAATGTTATAAAGAGCAGCTAACCCTAATTATTTGTTTCTGTAGTGCTGAACGTGTATCATTGTCTGCTAAATCCATTTTTATAGTAGTTTCTGTGCTTTGCGAGCAGCTCTCCAAATGCCACCGTCATCACAACACTAAATAGCATCCATCTGTGCCCTGTCTCAAAGATACGCTCAGTAACAGGACTAACATTCGCTTTCACGCCCTCTCTGTGTCACAGAGAGCGACGGTTGTTCGTCGTTTAGTTGTTTCGAGATATATGTCAGATTTGGGGATATTCGGGGAAATAAGGGATATGAGGATGGTGCAGGAAAGTAGATTTCAGGTCGAACAACTATGATCTGTACAATTGCAGAGCACCCCCATGTGAATGGGCAAATCGTCCACTGCAGATCCTGCTCCTCATCATCTGATGTTCTTGTGTTCAGTTCATTGTTCTGAAAACAGGTGCAAGTGGTTCCGGGCTCCTCGCTCTGACGTAACAAAGAAACGGATCTAATTGGATGAACTGTAGGACACAGGAGCTTTGAGCTGATTGGGTGTCTCCTGCTGGCTCTGTCGGGAATGAACCAATCGGTAGTGAGGCCGGATATTACTCACATCTTCTGAACTCTGGACTGCAACAATTCAGCTGCAACTCACTGAGTTCAAATCCACTACCATCTCTGAACATGTTGTGTATTACCTTTTACATTTTACAGCTGCAACTCACTTAACTGGTAAGTTCCCAAGGGGCACAATTTCCAGACAGCTCGCGATACTTACATTGTGATCCACACTTAACTGTAATATATACAATTCCATGATTGCATGATTTCTAACAAAGTAATACAAAGTTTAAGCTCGGATTTCTATTTTTTGCAGCTGTTATCGGTGCAGATTCGGTTTCACATGAACCGGTTACAGCGACAAAGTTTGAAGGATAATCGATAACTATTGATTTCAGCTATTCGACCACAGCTGATACATATTATTTGCAATTTTACCGTCAGGACCGGGACGAAGCCCCCATATTCTTGATCTACATTCCTAATTACGGAGATATTTTCCAGAGCAGTGGGCGTGGGGAGTCGATTTTCTGCATCTTTGGACAGTTCGAAGAGTGAGGGTAATTTCAACATCCGGGAACTGCTGCTGTTTGACAGCGCGGTGTAGTACTGCGGACTGAGAGACAGTGACAGCAACTAGAGGGAGTCTGGTACAAAATCACTGTCGCAGTGTGACACGGTGAATGGAACTGGGTACAGATTGGGAGATAAACCTGCAGATTGTTCTCATTTGAAAATATTGAAATAAGTATGACGCCGAAAGTAATAGTGCTGCATTGGGAAAGTTCTGTTCCATTCCATTCACATTAAATACATTCTAGACAGAATGAAAAGAAGTGTTTGGAGCATTTGTACCTTTTTGTAAATGAACGATGTTGAGAAAGAAATGTTGAAAATAATACTTAACGATGTGATGTAGCGGTTACAGGAAGTAACACAAGTAAATGCAGCCGCAGCAGCAGGTATACAAGCTGGATTCAAAAACCGTTTCTTCCCCGCCGTTACCAGACTTCTGGATGACCTTCTTATGAACTGAACTGACCTCGTGTGGTGACAAAAGATGATGGTGAAAGACGAGTTTTGTTGTAATGTCGATGAATGCCGCCTGACTCCCTGAGTTGTTGCAGTAATTTCCCCTTTCGCCCCATAAGTTAGATTGATTTTCGATGGCAATGACAGTATGCTTCTGTTCCTTTCGCGGGGCTCGTTGGTCTAGGGGTATGATTCTAGTTGTCGGAATTTGCGAGAGGTCCCGGGTTCAAATCCCGGACGAGCCCTTTGATGAAGTTTTCCGTTGGTCAACCAACTTGTTTTCTTCATTTCTTTGCGGCGCAGACGACGGGATTCATTCACATTGGGGTTGCTTTGAGAAGCTGAGCTCACACTGCAGGGAACCAAGGCAGGAACCAATTTTCCCGAGAAAATCGAGAAATTTTGGCAAAGCTTGTCGATGTGTGGGCATTCACATCTCTATTGACTAATTCTGGTGGATTCAGGCAACTCTCTGTCCCTTTTATTTTATCAGTTCAACAATTTCAGACTGTGAACTCTCTCCTCCCCCTCCACCACCTGTTTATTGCCATCACCTTATTTTCATTCCTTCCATTGATATGTTTTACCCTCAGCATTGCCCCCCCCCCCCCCCCCCCCAGCACATACCATCCTACTTCAGCAATCTGATCCCTGTTTGTAATTGTTCTCTGACACACTGCTTACCTTTGTTCTGCCATTAACACATTCTGGCCTCTTAATGCGCCATCAGCACCTTTCTTAGCCTTTTTATTTCTGTCCCAGACATTTTCGTCATTTTCCATCTATTGCTGACACTCTATCGAGGCCCAATAGGGCCCGCCACCCCCGCCCCAGCCACAATAGTCTGAATCTGACCCTATTTCCCGTTCTCCACCTTTGACAAAGAGTCAACTTGACTGGAAACATCAGCCATCGTCTCGCTCCCCAGAACCTATCAGACCTGCTGAGATTTGCCAGTGTTCTTGTTTCCGATTGAAGCATCCGCAGTAAGTTGCATTTGTCGTTCATTTATGTTTGGGATGGGGATTAAATACGTTCATCTGCATTTGGAAATCGATGTAATTCTGTTGTGGATGAACTTGCTGCTGATATCCGAACTGAGCCAAAATAGTAAGATCCTTTTCTTCTCATTGCCTGTGGAAAATTCAGTACTTGTGACTTAATGTAGAATCAATTTTAGTGGCTCATGTGAGACGAAATCTAATTTTCCTCCAACATCCGAGATTCCGGCAATATTAAGGATCAGACGTATTTTGTGCAAACGTTCCTCCAGGAATTGCTAAATGTTTGATGTTTCTGCCCGGTTTCGAACCGGTGTGTGAAGCGAATGTGATAACCACTACACTACAGAAACCGCTGCCAATCAATGGATGTGCGAAATCTACAACCTCACCGCACGGCAAATTCTAATGGTGAGGCTGAGAGACCTGGTCACTTATTACAAGACAACAGCTTTTTCTTTCAAAAAAACAGATGTCTCAACATATAAAACAATGAGATGTCGAACTTAATATAAGTTATATTTAGCTTCGGCTCGGTTTGAAATATGTGCTTCACGAGATGGGGGAACACAAGTGCATTGTGCAAACTTTCCTCACTCAACATGAGAAGCAGTTGATGTGTCTACCCGGTATCCACCATGGGACCTTTCGCGTGTTCGGGGAATGTGCTAAGCACTACACTACAGAAATCGCTGGGAGTTCCGCAATCAGTGGACGTGTGCAATGTTGAACCTCAATGTGGTGCTGCAGCTTCTAATGGTTCCGCTGAGAGGCCATGTCACTTATTACAAGAAGACAGCCGTTTCTTTAAAACCGATGTCTCAACTTATCAATGTATCAGATATTGAACTTTGCTGAACTTATATGTTTTGCTTGAAGTGGAAGTTAAATTGAGAAGACAGGGCTTTCATAAATAACGACAGCTGATTTAAGGGCAGCACGGTAGCATGGTGGTTAGCATAAATGCTTCACAGCTCCAGGGTCCCAGGTTCGATTCCCGGCTGGGTCACTGTCTGTGTGGAGTCTGCACATCCTCCCAGTGTGTGCGTGGGTTTCCTCCGGGTGCTCCGGTTTCCTCCCACAGTCCAAAGATGTGCGGGTTAGGTGGATTGGCCATGCTAAATTGCCCTTAGTGTCCTAAAAAAATAAGGTTAATGGGGGTTGTTGGCCATACGTGGCCATAGGTATATGTGGGCTTGAGTGGGGTGATCATTGCTCGGCACAACATCGAGGGTTGTGCTGTACTGTTCTAATTCTAATACATTGCTCTGCATCATGAACCAGCTGTCCAACCCACTGAACTAAAGGGGATGGCGAAACTAGGAGCTGAGAGCCAGCCAGGAGTCGAACCTGGAATCTCCTGATTCGTAGTCAGACACGTTATCCATTGCGTCACTGGCCCATAGCGGTGCATGGCTTCTGTTATTCCTCGTCGATGAAGACCAGTTACGAGATTGAGGTAATATTCAGCAGCAGACTAAACTAGAAGTACGAGATGTTTCTGCCGGTTTCGGGCTGGGGACCTTTTGCGTGTTAGGGGAATGTGATAACCACTACACTACAGAAACTGCTGGCAATCAACGGACGTGTGTGATGTACAACGTCACTGTGTTGCTGCAGATTCGAATGGTGAGGCTGAGAGTCCACGTCACTTATTACAAGTCAACAGCTGTTTCTTTAAAAAACAGATGTTTCAACATATAAATCTATGAGATGCAGAAATTATTTCGAACTTAACATAAGTTATTTTTTTGGTTAAGCTCGGTCTTAAATTTGTGTTCTTTAGTCCCGAGGTATTGAACCTGGGACCCTAGAGCTGCAAAGCAATTGTCCTAACCACAATGCTACCGCACTGCAGATTACAGGGTCAACGGCAGGGTTCTGATGAATGTGGAGGAACAGAGTGACCTTGGGGTTCATGTCCACAGATCTCTGAAGATTGCCACTCACGTGGATAGAGCCGTGAAGAAGGCCTGTTGTCTTGTAATAAGTGACCAGGTCATGCTGCAACAGTACATGACCCTGGTGAGACCACATTTGGAGTATTGTGTGCAGTTCTGGACACCTCACTCTTGGAAGGCTGTGGAAGCATTGGAAAGGGTGAAAAGGAGATTTACCAGGATGCTGCCTGGTTTGGAGGGTAGGTCTTCTGAGGAAAGGTTGAGGAAGCTAGGGCTTTTCTCTTTGGAGCAGAGGAGGATGAGAGATGAGTTATTGAGGTTTAGAAGATGATGAGGGGGATAGATAGAGTGGGCGTTCAGAGACTATTTCCTCGGGTAGATGTAGCTGTTACAAGGGGGCATAACTATAAGATACAGGGTGGGAGATATAGGAGGGATGTCCGACGTAGGTTCTTTACTCAGAGAATGGTTAGGGTGTGGAATGGACTGCTTGTTGTGATAGTGAAGTCAGACACTTTAGGAACTTTCAAGCGGTTATCGAAATGAAATGAAAATCGCTTATTGTCATGAGTAGGCTTCAATAAAGTTACTGTGAAAAGCCCCTACTCGCCACATTCCAGCGCCTGTCCGGGGAGGGTGGTACAGGCTGTGCTGCCGGCCTGCTTTAAAAGCCAACGATTTAGCTGAGTGAGCTAAACCAGCCCCATTGAATGGGCACATGGAGCACACCACAATTACAGGGAGTGGGAAAGCTTGAGCTTGGTTTCGGACAAAGCTCGGCACAACATCGAGGGCCAAAGAGCCTGTTCTGTGCTGTACTGTTCTATGTTCAAGGTCGGAATCGAACCCAGGTACCTGGTTCTTGAGGCAACAGTGCTAACTACCGAACCACCCCCGTAACCTGCCTGTTATCCCAATTCTGGTGTGTGTTACTCTGTTACTGTTATTATTAGACAATAACCTGCCTGTTATTCCAATTCTGGTGTGTGTTACTCTGTTACTGTTATTATTAGACAATAACCTATCTGATATTCCAATTCTGGTGTGTGTTACTCTGTTACTCTTATAATTAGACACTAACATGAGGGCAAGATGCAAGATAGCAATAATATTTTGAAGTTCTGTGTTACAATAAGTGTCACTGGGAGGTGTGATAAAATAAGAATGGAAACATTATGACAAAGGGCGGCACGGTGGCAGTGATTAGCACTGCTGCCTCATGGTGCTGAGGACCCAGGTTTGATCCCGGCCCCGGGTCACTGCCATGTGGCTTTGCACATTCTCCCGTGCCTCCGTGGGTCTCGCCCCCACAACCCAAAGATGTGCAGGCTAGGTGGATTGGCCACTCTTTTGAGGTCCACCAACAAAATTGAACAAAGGAAACAAAGGAAATATTCGGGCAGTGCCTCAAACTGGAGTGGCCCTTTTGCTTTGTCCCTAAGTTTGTTTCCTTTGTTCTATTTACCTTGCATCGTGCCCTCCTATTATTGTCTAATAATAATAGTGACAGAGGAACATACACCAGAATTGGAATAACAGGTAGGTTATTGTCTAATCATGACAGAGTTACGGGGGTGGCTCGGTAGTTAGCACTGTTGCCATAAGGACCAGGTACCTGGGTTCGATTCCGACCTTGGGTCAGTGTCTATGTGGAGTTCACACATTCTTCCCGTGGCTGCGAAGATTTCCTTCCACAGTCCAAAGCTGTGCTAAATTATTCCTGCGTGGGGTTACGGGTTAGGGTAGGGGTTTGGCCAAGGGAGGGTGATCTTGCAGAGGGTCAGTGTAGATTCACTGGGCCAAATGGCCTCCTTCAGAACTGTGGGGATTCTATGATTCTCCACTGGATCCAAAGATGTGTTCACTCACACACTGCAGCCTGACTCTGATTATGGGAAGAGACACTGTCTTTTTTACTCTCAAAGTGAGTGAATCCTTTGCTGTTTCCCCTCTGGGCCCCATCTCCACTATTATTGTCTGATTGTCCCACTGAGACTCTCACTGTTATTATTGGACAATCAGCCAGTCAGCCTGAGCCTGTGGCTGCTCTCACCATCTGTCACCGTCACAATGCCCGGGTGAGTGACGGTAGCTCTCGGCCAATAGGAAGATAAGGGGCAGGACTGGAGGTCCGGCCGGGAGCGGCTGGTCCTCCAACCAATCGGAGTGAATGAGGGGCGGGGTCCGCTGTGACTGAAGCATGCGCAGTGTGGGTAATGGCGAAGGAGACGAGCGTGTTGTTGAGATACGAAATTGGTAACAGGCGTTTAACAATATGGAGGCAGCGAGAGATCGCGGGGGTGGGCGGGAACGTTGTGTGAAGCTGTTGTAAGCTGTAATCCTCGGAAAAGAGTTTACGGGACCCTGTTTGTACCGAGCGGAGCTGCAGCTCCTCATTTCAGTTCGGGTTAACGGCCGCCACCTTTATTGTATGTGTATCAGGGCGCATGCGCGTTTCTCATCTTTGTCGGGGCGATGTTTCAATAAGTGGGAGGAGCTTGTTCCCCATTGTTCAGAATGGAGACAACTTGTCCATCAAATTGGATTAGTCTTTGAGTCCCAATGTCTTATTGATGATGCAAAGCGGTGGCAGAGATGGAAAGAAAAGGAAGCCAATCCTGCTCTCCAGATCTAACTGTCTCATTGGACATCCTGCCCCATGTGTCCAAAGCTCTGTGGCTCTGTTCCGTCACATGAAGACCCAGATAGAAATCCTGAGTAGACGTCACCCTCAAATCGAGGGACTGCTGATGACAAGAGGATCAGTGTGCAGTGGGGGGGGGGGGGGGGTGGAGGAGGTATGAGCGGGGTATGAGCGGTCACCCTGGACTCATAAGCAGGAGGGGAGAATGTTGTGAATTTCTATCCTGGACTGACAGTGATTAATTTTGGAAACTCCTTTTGCAGGGGATTAGTAGGGGAAGGTTTACACACAGCAAATTCAAACCAGGATTTCTTGAATTTTATTTCTGGATTGACAGTGATGCCTTTGTAAACATCTTTCACAGGAGCTTAGAAAGGGATTTGCAGACAGGAAACTCACAACCAATCCTCACATCAAATTTTAACACCGCTGTTTGAGTTACCTGGAGATTATTGACCTTTGTGTGGAAGCATTGAGTTCCATATCATTATCACTCATTAAAATGTCTACCTCCTATCTCCCCTGTAGATCTTGTTCACAATCTTAAATCTGTGTCCCATAATCCTTTTACAATCTACTGATGGGAACAGTTTCTAAAAATCTTTTGCTGGGTTTGCCGTTGTGGTTTCTGATGCCTGGGTCGATGCCGGGTGGTCCGTCTGGTTTCATTCCTTTTTCATGTTTTTGTTGTGGTTGAATCAGCTTGGACCAGTCCATTTAGGGTCCAGAACACAATTGAAGTCTCCTCCAAGAATCAATTGATCTGTATCCAGGTCTGGGATGGATTCCAACAATTTTTTTTACAAATCTTTCTATGAGATCCCCTCATTAAAAAAAAAGATTGAGAAGCAGAATTAGGCCATTCAGCCCATCGAGTGTTTGAGTTTGCTCTGCCATTCGATCATGGCTCATATGTTTCTCATCCCCATTCATCTTGTATTGTAGCTCTCTTGAAATGAATGCGAACATTGCATTTGCCTTTCGAACTGCCAACTTTCCTTTATTTGTTCTTGGGATGTGGGTGTTGCCTTGACCCAATGTTACTAATCGTAATCAGTTTGCAAAACATAATTTATATCAAAAATATCCATTTCAATGGCGGGTTTATTACCCAACATACCCAACACAGTTGAGAATGTGCTCTATCCATATGACAAAAGCTTCTCATACATGCGCAGAGTCAGTCTGTGACTGGAGCATGCGCCGTTCAGGTTGTCGATGACGGTGCGAGGAGCAGGAAAGAAACAATCGATCGACTTTCGGGATTGGAGCCGGTGGGTGGCCGGGGAGCAATAGAAGCTGCAGAGTGAGCCGGGAGGCTTCATAAATACCCCGTGGGGGCTTCAACTCCTGAGGAAAATGTTAATGGTTTTTAATTTTTTTTCTGAAACAGCACTGAACAGAGTGAGAGCTGAGCGGTGACAGGCCCGGGTTACCGGCCGCCATCTTTACAGAGGACAAGGTGCCACAGGGAAGGGGCTGGTTTAGCACAGTGGGCTAAGACAGCTGGCTTGTAATGCCGAACAGGGCCAGCAGCGCGGGTTCAGTTCCCGTACCAGCCGTCCCGAACAGGTGCTGGAATGTGGTGACTAGGGGCTTTGCAAAGTAACTTCATTGAAGCCTACTTGTGACAATACATGATTATTATTATTATGTGCTGCGAGTCTGGACAGGATGCCAACTCTCCCGGATTGACTGACTGGAGTCTCCATGATTTTATTTTATTCATTTGTGGGAGTCACTGGCTGGGCAAACATTTATTGCCCATCCCTAATTTCCCTTAAACCGAGTGGCATTTCAGAGGACATTTAAAGAGTCAACCACATTGCTGTGGTTTGGAACCGTGTCGGCCAGACCAGGTATGGATGGCAGATTTTTTTTTTCTGTTCATTCATGGGATGTGGGTGTCGCTGGCTGGGCCAGCATTCACTGCCCAGCCCTAATTGCCCTTGAACTGAGAGCATCTCAGGGAGCATTTTAAGGGTCAACCAGCTGACTGTGGATCTGGAGTCACATGTAGGCCAGACCAGGTAAGGATAGAAGATTTCCTTCACTGAAGGACAGGAGTGAACCTGGTGGGTCTTTGCAACAATTGACAATGGTTTCATGGTCATCAGTAAACTTTCAATGAATTCAAATTTTACCTTCTGCCTTGGTGAGATTCACACCTGGGTGTCTGGAAAATCATTGGGACAGTAAAGAAGATTTTTGAACATTTCTCTTCAGTGGATATAAAAATATTGAAAATGGGATAAAGGTTGATTGGCTGACAGTCAATCGCTGTCCTGTAAGGTAATGAGTCCTTTTGCTTCCCAATTGGCCGTGGAAGGCAGTGTGTCACAAGGATGGATGTGTTGACCGATTAATGGCTGGAGGATGGGAGCAGGTCATGTGATCAAACCTCCAGGAATACATTTAATTAAAGTTGGTGAGGAGAGAATGTTGTGACTTTCAATCCTGAACTGACAGTGTGGTTTCTGTAAATTTACAGGATACTGGAAGAGGAGGTTTAACAGACGGGAAACGCAAACCAAACGTCACATCGCGATCTGACAGAGTCACTCGGTTCATCAGAACCTGAATATCAGCAGCATCTGGGTGTGGAAGGTAAAAGGTTTGTCTGTTCTGTCTGTGAGAGAAGATTTCAGGTCTCAGTGTGACTGGAAAAGCCCCCAGATTCACAAACAATGGTTAGGCCTGAGGAAGGATGAAATGGCCTTGGAGCGAGTGCAGCACAGATTTACCTGAATGATATCTGAACCCCCCCGGGGTTAGATTACAAGACGAGATTAGACAGAAATGTCAGAGTCAGCTGTCAGCACGGTAACGCAGTGAGTAGCATTGCTGCCTCACAGCGCCGAGGTCCCAGGTTCGATCCCGGCTCTGGGTCATGTCCGTGTGGAGTCTGGACATTCTCCCCGTGTTTGCATGGGTTTCACCCCCACAACTCAAAGATGTGCAGGCTATAGGTGGATTGACCACGCCAAATTGCCCCTTAATTGGAAAAAAATAATTGGGTACTCTAAATTTATTTTTAAAAGTTAAAGAAAAAACATTATAGCCAGAGAAGGGCATTCAGTCCATTGAATCCATGCTAGCTCTCTAATCGGCACAATGGTTAGCACTGTTGCTTCAAAGCACAAGGGACCCGGGTTCGATTCCCGGCTTGAGTCACTGTCTGTGCGGAGTCTTCATTTTCTTCCTGTGTCTGCGTGGGTTTCCTCCAGGTGCTGCGGTTTGCTCCCACAAGTAGAACATAGAACAGTACAGCACAGAACAGGCCCTTCGGCCCTCGATGTTGTGCTGAGCAATGATCACCCTACTCAAACCCACGTATCCACCCTATACCCGTAACCCAACAAACCCCCCCATAACCTTACTTTTTAGGACACTGCGGGCAATTTAGCATGGCCAATCCACCTAACCCGCACATCTTTGGACTGTGGGAGGAAACCGGAGCACCCGGAGGAAACCCACGCACACACGGGGAGGACGTGCAGACTCCACACAGACAGTGACCCAGCCGGGAATCCCGAAAGACGTGCTTGTTAGGTGAATTGGACATTCTGAATTCTCGCTCAGTGTACCTAAACAGGTGCCGGAGTGTGACGAATTGGGGATTTTCTTAGTAATTTCATTACACTGTTAATGTAAGCCTACTTGTGACACTAATAAATATTATTATTATTATCTGGAGCAATCCAGTCAGAGTCATTCTCCTGCTCTGTCTCTGTATCCTCACAGCTTTATTTCTCTCAGGGATCTATCCAATTATAAAAAAATCATGTATTGTGTCTATTTCCAAACTCTGTCACAGGCAGCAAGTTTAAGGTTGTTGCCACTGGCTGTGTAAAAACATTCTTCCTCATACCTCCTGGACCATTTACATACACAGATATGCAGCAACATAGAAAATAGGAGCAGGAGGCCATTTGGCCCTTCGAGCCTGCTCCACCATTCATTACAATCAGAGCTGATTCAACTCAATAGCCTAATCCTGCTTTCCCCCCATATCCTTTGATCCCCTTCACCCTCAGTGCTGTATCTAACTAATTCTTGAAAACATACAATGTTTTGGCTTTAATTAGTCCCTGTGGCGACGAATTCCACAGGCTCACCACTCTCTGGGTGAAGAAATTTCTCCTCATCTCTGTCCTATATGGTCTACCCCGTATCCTCAGACTGTGACCCCTATTTCTGGACACACCCACTATCAGGAACATCCTTCCTGAATCTACTCTGTCTTGCCTTGTTCTTTTTAAATGTAAATTTAGACTGTCCAATTCTTTTTTTGCAATTAAGGGGCAATTTTAGCGTGGCCAATCTACACATGCACATCTTTGGATTTGTGGAGTGAGACCCACACAAACACAGGGAGAATGTGTAAACTCCACACAGACCGTGACCCTGGGCCGGGATCGAACCCAGGTCCTCGGCGACATGAGGCAGCAGTGCTAACCACTGTACCACCCACTTTTTATAGGTTTCTATGAGATCCCCCCTCATTCTTCTGAACTCCAGCGAATACAGTCCTAACCAATTCAACCTACCCTGCACATCTTTGAACTGTGCGAGGGAACCAGAGCACCTGGAGGAAACCCACATAGACACGGGGAGAAAGTGCAAACTCCACACAGTCAGGGTGGGAATTGGACCCGGGTCCCTGGTGCTGTAAGGCAGCAGTGCTAACCACTATGCCACCCACTGTCTTGCAACCCTCAAGAGAAAACAAAATCCTTATTCCCATCTGAAATGGGTGACCCCTCACTTTGCAACAGTGACCCCCTTGTTCCAGATTCTCCCACAAGAGGAAACATCCTCTCCACATCCACCCTGTCAAGACCCCTCAGGACCTTATAGCGTTCAATCCAGGTTTTACCCAAAACTTTAAATCTGTGTCTCGGCTGCTTGTACGATCAGTGAATGGAAACAGAGTTTCTTTGCCCACCTGATCGAAATCTGACAATCTTGTGTTCCTGAATCAAATCTCCCCTCAACCTCCTTTGCTGGAACCATTCTGGTAAATCTCCTCTGCACCTTCTCCAAGAACCTTCACATCCTTCCTGAAGAGTGGTGACCAGAGCTTTATAAAGATTCATAGATTAGAATTAGAACCATAGAATTCTTAGAGTGCACAATTGGGGCCATTCGTCCCATCTGGTCTCCACCTATTCTCTGAAAGGACACCATGCCTAGGCCCACACTCCTACCATGTCTCTCTAACCCTATAGCCCCACCGAACCTGCACATCCCTGGACACTAAGGGGCAATTTATCAAGGCCAATCCACTGAACGTGCCCTTCTTTAGACTGTTGGAGAAAACCTGAGCACCAGATGGAAACCCACGCGGACACGGGGAGAAAGTGAAAACTCCACACAGTCACCACGGAATTGAACCCGGGTCCCTGGCGCTGTGAGGCAGCAGTGCTAATCATTGTGCCATCAGAAGCATAGTTTCAGTATCAATATTACGGTTTATGAAGCTCAAGATCGAATTTGCTTTGCCAACTACTCTCTTAATATGTCTTGTAGATATATAAAATCCCTCTTCACCTCTTTCTCTCTCCTCAAAAAGAGGCCAGTTGGGTTTTTCTGACAATCCAGCAGTTTTCATGGTCACTTTTTCCCCAGAGCCGGCCCCACAAATGACCAGATTCATTCAGCTCAGTTTCACAATCTGCCTTTGTGTTTCTGTGGGTTCTCTCTCACTCCCTATTTTCTGTTTTGAATCCATTTCATAGGGTGGTCGAAGGGGATGCTTCAAAGTCTGGAGAATGAAAATGAAAATCGCTTATTGTTGCGAGTAGGCTTCAATGAAGTTACTGTGAAAAGCCCCTAGTCGCCACATTCCGGCGCCTGTTCGCGGAGGCTGGTACGAAGCAAACCAAGCATCACATCAGGATCTGGCAGAGTCCTCAATTTATCATATCCTGAACATCATCAGAATATCACTGAACATGGAAGGAGAAAGCATTTTTAA
Source organism: Scyliorhinus canicula (assembly GCF_902713615.1). Lineage (NCBI taxonomy): Eukaryota > Metazoa > Chordata > Chondrichthyes > Carcharhiniformes > Scyliorhinidae > Scyliorhinus > Scyliorhinus canicula. The sequence continues at coordinate 721,463 of NW_024056025.1, forward strand.
CAGTGCGGGGAAACCGTACACGTGTTGTGTGTGTGGACGAGGATTCATTCAATCCTCAGGCCTCACAAGCCACAAATGCAGTAACACCGAGGAGAAACCATGGAAATGTGCGGGTTGTGGGAAGGGATTCACTGTCCCATCCAAGTTGGAAACTCATCGACGCAGTCACACCGGGGAGAGACCATTCACCTGCTCCAAGTGTGGGAAGGGATTTACTAAGTCATCCCACCTGCTGAGTCACCAGCGAGTTCACACTGAGGAGAGACCGTTTCAATGTCCAGATTGCGGGAAGTGCTATAAAAGTTCTGCAGAACTGATGCGCCATCAACGTGTTCACACTGACGAGAGACCGTTCAGGTGCTCTCACTGCGGGACTGGGTTCAGACGATCATCTGACCTCACTGTACATCAGCGAAGTCACACTGGGGAGAGGCCATTCACCTGCTCCCAGTGTGGGAAAGGATTTACTATTTCAGCCCGCCTGCTGAATCACCAGCGAGTTCACACTGATGAGAGACCGTTTCAATGTCCAGACTGCGGGAAGTGCTATAAAAGTTCTGGGAATCTCATGAGCCATCAACGTGTTCACACTGACGAGAAGCCGTTTAGGTGCTCTCACTGCGGGACTGGGTTCAGACGATCATTTCACCTCGCTGTACATCAGCAAATTCACACCGGGGAGAGACCTTTACCTGCTCCCAGTGTGGGAAGGGATTCACTCAGTCATCCACCCTGCAGAACCACTATCGTATTCATACTGGGGAGAGACCATTCACCTGCTCAGAATGTGGGAAGGGATTCACTCAGTTATCCCACCTGCTGAGACACCAACGAGGCCACAAGTAACCACAGTGATTGGGTTTTGCTGTTTCTCACATTCAGGACTGAACCATGTTCATTTGGGTCTCTTTCTGCTGATAACAAACTCCAGCCCATTTACAGGGGCTAATATTCTGGCTAAAAGTCAAATAAATTAGATCTGTGTGAAATACGCAGTGTGTTGAAACTTTTTCATTACTATGACACAAGTTAGTTCCTTTTGAAGTACTCTCGCTCTCCCCTGTCTCTTCCATCCTCACCTCCAACAAGAAGTGTGAGGAGCTTGTGGAGCTTCTTTGTGACTGAGATTGAGTCAATCCGATCAGCTGCCTCTGCTGCTTCCCTCCCTTCCACAAACCCACCGGACCAAACTGTCTCTAAATTTCATCCTTTCCCGAGCCCTGAACCCACATCTTTCTCTAGTTTCTCTCCCATCTCCCCTCATGCCCTCTCCGAGCTCATCTTGTCCATGAGACCCAGCTCCTGCTCCGTCGACCCTATTCCCACTGAGCTACTGATCAGCCAACTACCCTGTGTCCATGGATATTGTCAACATTTCTCTCTCTTCAGGTATTGTCCCTCTGTCCTTCAAATCTGCCATCATCACCCCCTCCTCAATAAAACCAACCTTGACCCTGCCATCCTTACAAATTACTGCCCCATCTTCAACCTCCCTCTCCTCTCCAAACTCTTTGAACATGTTGCCACCTCCCAAGTCCTTGCCCATCTTTCCCAGAACTCCCATGCTTGAATCCCTTCAATCAGGTCTCTGCCCTGTCACAGTGAAATAAAAGAGACAAACAGAATCTTACCCGGAGAGAGAGACAGACAATCCGGGAGCTTGGATCGAACCCGGATATGTTCATCAGATCAGGTGATAAGGACAACAGCACAGTCATTTTATTTTTTTAAATTTAGAGTTCCAATTTAGCGTGACCAATCCACTTAACCGACACATCTTTGGGACATGGGAGTGAAACCCATGCAGACACGGGGAGAATATGAAAACTCTACACAGATAGTGACCCGGGACCGGGATTCGAACCCGGGTCCTCAGCGCCAAAGGAACACAGTCATTATTGAGAAACAACAATACCTGCTGGAGACAAGACAGACAACTAAACAACACAAATCACAACACCAAGCTACTTAGACCCATATACCCGAGACAGGAAGGAGAATTGGAGACAGACTGGAAGAACTCAGACTCCAGACACATTAACCAAAATCAGATGGAATATCTGAGGGGACAACAGGTCGAACTAAGGAAGTTCTACCTGCTCCCTAAAATACACAAACACCCAACGACATAGACAGTACCAGGGAAATATCCCCATACAGACCCATCAGATCAGACTGTGAGAGAGAAAATCCTACAGAATAGCTGAAACATCAACACACTGCTCCCTGTAGTTTTTAAAATAACTTTATCCAATTCATTTTTTCCAATTAAGGGGAAATTGAGTGTGACCAATCCACCTACCCCGCACATCTTTGGGTTGTGGGTTCAAAACCCACACAAACACGGGGAGAATGTGCAAACTCCACACCGACAATGACCCAGGGCCGGGAACGAACCTGGGACCTCAGCGCCGTGATGCAGCAATGCTAACTACTGTGCTGCCCCATGTCCTGCTAGTTGATGGCATAGTGGTTCAATAAACATAATTTGTGGATAAAAAATGTGTAATATCGAGTAAAAACAGGAAATAATAATAATCTTTATTGTTGTCACAAGTAGGCTTACATTAACACTGCAATGAAGTTGCTGTGAAAATCCCCTAGTCGCCACACTCAGACGCCTGTTCGGGTACACTGAGGGAGAATGTCCAAATTACCTGACAACACGTCTTTCAGGACTGTGGGAGGAAACCGGGGCACCCGGAGGAAACCCACGCAGACACGGGGAGAACGTGCAGACTCCGCACAGACAGTGACCCAAACCGGGAATCAAACCTTGGACTCTGGAGCTGTGAAGCAACAGTGGTAACCACTGTGCTACCGTGCTGCCCTATGCTGGATGAACTCAACAGGTTTTGCAGCATCATAGAATCCCTACAGTGCAGACGTGGGCCATTAGGCCCATCAAGTTAGCACTAACACTACAAAAGAGCACCCCACCCAGGTGTACTTACCCTGTCCTCTCCCCATAACTCTAAAAGGAGAGTCACAAAGACACTGGCACCATGGACAAACCGTGGAAATGTGAGGACTGTGGGAAGGGATTCATATCCCCATCTGTGCTGGAAATTCATTGGCGCAGTCACAATGGGGAAAGACCATTCACCTGCTACGAGTGTGGGAAGAGGTTCACTCGACTAACCCACCTCACCACACTCCCAACTTGTTCACTCTGACACCTGACCTTTTAAATGTTCAGACTGTGAGAAGAGCTTTAAAAGAAAAGCAAATCTGCTGATACACAAGCGGGTTCACACCGAGGAGAGGCCGTACCCCTGCTCTGAGTGTGGGAAGGGATTCACTCAGTTATCAACCCCAATGAGACATGAACACATTCACACTGGGGAGAGACCATTCACCTGCCTGGAGTGTGGGAATGGATTCACTCAGTCTGCCCACCTCACTTCACACCAACGTGTTCACTCTGACACGAGACCTTTTAAATGTTCCGCCTGTGAGAAGAGCTTCAAAGGCAAAATGGATCTGCTGATTCACCAGCGCAGTCACACTAGAGAGAGGCCATTCACCTGCTCCGTGTGTGGGAAGGGATTCACTCAGCAGTCCCTCCGGCTGATTCACCAGCGCATTCACACCAGGGAGGGAGCGTTCATCTGTTCCCTGTATGGGAAGCGATTCATTCAGTCATCCACCCTTCAGACACACCAGCGAGTTCACAAGTGCCTCCAGGATTCTGCTGTTATTGATGTTAATCACAGCCAGGACTGATCCATGTTGATTCTGACATCTGGAGTTTGATTGAGTTGATATTAATAATCCCTGAAACTGAGATTAGAATAGATTGGTGCTTGATAGCCGGCACAGACACAATGGGACAAAGGGCCTTGTTTTGTGCTGTAAAACTCTATAACTCGAACCCATCTCACTTCACACCAACATGTTCACTCTGACACAAGACATTTTATGTGTTCTGACTGTGAGAAGAGCTTTCGAAGCAAAATGAACCAGCTGACTCACCAACGTGCTCACACTGGAGACCGTTCACTGCTCCGAGAGTGGGAAGGGATTTTTTTTCCCGGTTGCCCCGCCGCACCTCCCCCAACCCGAGACTGGAAATTCCCACCCAAGGTAAAGGACCTTTAAAGGGGTGGCACAGTAGCACAGTGATTAGCACTGTTGCTTCACAGCGCTAGGGTCCCAGGTTCGATTCCAGTTTGGGTCACTGTCTATGCGGAGTCTGCACGTTCTGCCCATGTCTGCGTGGGTTTCCTCCAGGTGCTCCAGCTTCCCCCCCCCCCCCCCCCCCACAAATCCCAAAAGACATGCTGTTAGGTAATTTGGACATTCTGTCATGTGAGAGTAGCTTTGAGAAATGGGTGTTTATCAAATAGCTGCAGTGATATCAGAGTGTGGGTGGAGTTGGGCTGTCTGTCTTCACTGCAGCTATTTGATAAATACCCAGTTCTTAAAGATACTCTCACATGACAATTCTGAATTCTCCCTCTGTGTACCTGAACAGGCTCCGGAATGTGCTGACTGTGGACTTTTCACGGTAACTTCATTGCAGTGTTAATGTAAGACTACTTGTGACAATAAAGATTTAGATGATTTAAAAAATGTTCCGGTAAATTGTCATCCCGCCCGCAATGATTCGCATGACCGGAAATATGACCCCAACAAATGGGATAAAGTCAAATCTTTAAAAGTCAAAGTCTTTATTTCAAATTGTTGCCGTGCTGTCAGGGGAAAAGGTTAACTTCTCTGCTTGTTTACAAAAGGGAAGAGGAAACATTCACAAAGCTTCCCACAGCTTGTGAACTCCGAAACATAACTTCAAGGCTGAAGTTTATCTTCAGAGATTGAAACATTTTGGTGCCTTTTCCAATTGTCCCAGTAAATTGTGATTCACACTGAAAGGTTTACTTTCACTCAGTAATTAGAACATTTCACTTTCTCAGCACAAACACTTTAGATCAAATCCCAATTGTTCACTTCCCTTGTAGCTGGTGTGTGGAGAAGATCATGTTCGCTGTAGATCTGTCAGCACAGAAACCGCACTGTGCTTCTGGATAAACTCAGTTTGCAAGTAGATGAATCTTTTAAACATCACCCAAGTGAAGGTCTTCCCCTGACTCTAAGGAGTGAGATGTCCCTGTAGTTGATGCTGTCTCCTCTGTCACTGCTGTTTTTATTGCATCACACATGTTCCATGGACCAGTCTCACAGCCCAAAAGGGGAGGGCAGGAAGGTGTGACAGTCGATGGGACTTTCTGTGTGTGAGCAGTTCAGCTGGAATTCCATCCTTGCCGGGCACCTTTCTGCTTGCTCAGCAATCAATGGCCTTTTCCAGCTCAAATGATGAGAGTTCCTTGTCCAACTCAACCATGACAGGAAGCTGCAGGAGAGTCAAACAGAGACTGGGAGATGCCCTTCTCACTGGGGAACAGCTCACTGTTGTGTTCAACCCAGCTCCTCCTCACTCGCACCATGACTGACACTGAGCATGCTCAGAGCACACACCCACACTGCACCTGTGCACTGGCATCGTACACTCACTGATAGGGAACTTTCTGCAGCGTGGGGGATTCTGGGTAACACAGCCACCATAGAGAGCAATTAGTAAACAGGAAGATTCTATTTCCAAGTTAGCAAAACAGTTAGGCAAGATGCTGGGCATGAAGTACAATGAGAGGTTTGGATACTTTATTTAATACAGAAGCACATTATTCTGATATCACTTAGACATGGGCAGCAAGCAGGCTGATCTACAGTATGTACGGTATTTACAACATCTGGGACACGGTATATCATCTCAACAAACCAGTGATAAGTTTATTTACTGTTCATAATTGTGACTGGGCACACTCACGATTCATGCAAAATGCAACTCCCCAGGTTTTTTGACCCATTCCCTCCAGACCTGTTTTCACTCCAAGGGTCTTGACATCTGCCTCAGTCTTTATCCAGCCATGTATGTTCAGCTCACACTGCCCAACAACCAGCCTCTCCTGCACTGGGCCACAGGGTTTCCATCACCAAAAATCTGTCCTGGTCCACCCACATCGACGCTACCACCAAGAAAGCAAAACAGCGCCTATACTTCTTCAGGAAACTAAGGAAATTTGGCATGTCCATACTGACTCTTACCAAATTTTACAGATGCACCTTAGGAAGCATTCTATCTGGCTGCATCACAGCCTGGTATGGCAACTGCTTGGCCCAAGACCACAAGAAACTTCAGAGAGTAATGAACACAGCCCAGTCCATCACACAAACCTGCCTCCCATCCATTGACTCTATCCACACCTCCCGCTGACCTTGGGAAAGCGGGCAGCACAATCAAAGGCCCCTCCCACCCAGCTTACTCACTCTTTCAACTTCTTCCATCGGGCAAGAGATGTAAAAGTCTGAGAACACGCACAAACAGATTGGAAACAGCTTCTTCCCCGCTATTACCAGAGTCCTAAACAACCCTCTTCTGGACTGACCTGATTAATACTACACTCCTGTATGCTTCACTCAATGCCTTTGTCTACGTATTTACATTGTGTACCTTGTGTTGCCCTATTATGTATTTTCTTTTTAGTTTACTTTCTTTTCATGTATAAAATTACCTGTTTGAGCTGCTCACAGAATAATAATTTTCACTGTACCTCGGTGCACGTGACAATAAACAAATCCAATTCATATCGAGGGAGCAATCTGCCTCTCTTGCATTGGTGCACTGCATTTCCCTCATAACACAGTGGCATAGAAAGGTGACAGCACAAAACAAAGGCACTCAACAAATTGTATCTGTGCCAACTTTCTGCAACAGTCACAATCCCCTGTCATTGGCCCTGAACTCTGCAGATATTTTTCTCCTCAAAAGAAACGAACAGATGGCCAAGGAGCTGGAGTTGGCTATTCAGCCCAGTCTGCTCCACCATTTAATAAGGTCATGGCTGATCTGACAGTAACAGATAGTTGTCCAATTCTCTTTTCAAGGCATCAATTGAATCTGCCTCCACCACATTTTCGAGCAGTGCATTCATGATCCCACATGCAGCACAGAATGTTTTTCTTCACATCATAAGACATAGGAGCAGAATTAGGCCACTCGGCCCATCAAATCTGCTCCACCATTCAATCATGGCTGATATTTTTCTCATCTCCATTCTCCTGCCTTCACCCCATAACCCCTGATCCCTTATTAATCAAAAACCTATCTATCTCTATCTTAAAGACACTCAGTGATTTGGCCTCCATGGCATTCTGTGGCAAAGAGTTCCACAGATTCACCACCCTCCGGCTGAAGAAATTCCTCCTCATCTGTTTTAATTCCCCCTCGTCATCTGAAGAAGGAACTGTGCCCCTAAAGCTAGTGAGTCGAAACAAACCTGTTAGACTTTAATCTGGTGTTGTAAGACTTCTTACTCTTTAGTCTGAGATTGTGTCCTCTGCTTCTAGTTTTTCCTCAAAGTAGAAACATCTTCTCCATGTCCACTCTACCCAGGGCTCGCAGTATCCCGTAAGTTTTAATAAGATTCCCCCATATCCTTCCGAGGCCCAGAGTCCTCAACCGTTCCTCATACAACAAGCTCTTCATTCCAGGGATCATTCTTGTAAACCTCCTCTGGACCCTTTCCAAGGCCAACACATCTTTCCTCAAATACAGGGCCCAAAATGGCTCATAATACTCCAAATGGGGTCTGATCAGAGCCTTATATAGCCTCAGACGTATATCCCTGGTCTTGTATTCTAGCCCTCTTGAAGGATTCGACTGTGTTAGTTGAGGGATTTTGAAAAACCTATTCAAGGTTACCAGCTGCACTTGCGATTACTGGAACTTATTCGAAATTTGAGTTAAAACTTGTCAGGTGCAAACAAGAATTGTTTTATTTGTCTTCTATTGATTGCAACTTGAAAGTCTTTTAAAAGGCAGTTTGTAGACAATTTGAAGCTTTCAAAGAATCACAGGAATTATCTTCTTAGACAAACGGCTCGAAACATAAAACTTTTAAAAGTCAAAGTCTGAAAATGAAATGTGAATACAGAGAGAAAGTGAACAGTTAAGATCAAAGTACAGATGCTTCTAACCTACCAACAAAACCTACCAAAGACTAACTGAAGCTACCTACCCCACCATCCCAAAAATTATCCTCAAAAACTATTCTCCTCAAAAGCTAAAATTAACCCCCCAAAAATTATCCAAAAACTAACCCTGAAACTAAACCTAAAATGGCAAAACAAAAACTCTCTAGTTATACTGTTTGATATCTGTCTTAAGTCGTCTGATCACACCCCAATATAATCCTAATTGGTTTGGGTTAGACTCAAACACATTTGATTTGACGGCAGCCGTCCATCTTCAATATGTAACATTACTTCTAATTGTTGCCTATCTGCATACTTGTGCATGTTAAAGAATGCGATATTGTGCTTCATCAAAGACTGGTTTTCAGCTGACTTGACTATTGTAACAATGGAGACTTCATGTTATCTTGTCATGCCATGCTGGACAATGACTTGATAAATGTAAATCAAACTGTCTATTGTAATCTAGTAAAGTGAATTATGCTGCTTCTATGAAATTGTTATGTTTTGAGAATGTTGGAATCAAATATATTTGATTTGATGTTCTAACTGTCCATTTATTAAAAACAAGGCAACATAGTCTAAAATGTTTCAGCTTGTATAAGTTATGGAATGTGATTCACCCTAATCTCGAGTGGCGTGAGAACAGTAAAACCTTCACTCCTGCCACCTCGTTGCCATAGATTCAGCCTTTGTCCTTGGAGAAATGTAATGAAAAGTGTTTGTCTTATCAGACTTCTGTGTTACTTTAAAACTATGTCAATGAATTTGCAGAATATGTGTTTTTTAATCCTTAATATAAAACTGGGGCTTAATATTTATGCTTAAACAGCTATCTTTTACCTATATTAAGTGTATTAGAAATACCTGGCTCTACGCCTCGCGACATGAATACATTGCTTTTGCCTTCCGAACTGCCGACCGAACCTGCACGTTAACTTTCTTTTTAAAATATTATTTTTTTAATTTAGAGTACCCAATTCACTTGTTCCAATTAAGGGGCAGTTTAGTGTGGCCAATTCACCTAACCTGCACATCTTTGGGTTGTGGGGGCAAAACCCACGCAAACACGGGGAGAATGTGCAAACTCCACCCAGACAGTGACCCAGAGCCAGGATCAAACCTGGGACCTCGGCGCAGTGAGGCTGCAGTGCACCTGAACGTTAACCTGAAGAGAATCTTGAACAAGGACTCCCAAGTCCCTTTGTGTTTGTGATTTCCTCAGCATTTCCCCATTTAGAAAATAGTCTATGCCTCCATTTCTCCTTTCAAAGTGCATAACCTCACACTTTTCCACATTGTATTCCATCTGCCACTTCTTTGCCCACTCTCCTAGCCTTGCTCAGCATTGCTTCTTTTTCTAATCACTTTAAATGAATGCCCTCTGTTTATAATCTTGCCCAAAATATGACTTTATAGATCAAACGTCTATTGTAGATCCTTAGTTTTAATGTGGTCAAGTGCCTTTCCATTTGAGAACTGTTCAATTAAGTTCTTAGAATTATTTGTAGCTAGGGCAGCACGTGGAGCAATGGTTAGCAGTGGGAAGTGGGACTGCAGCGCTGAGGACCCGAGTTTGAATCCCAACCCTGGGTCACTGTACGTGTGGAATTTGCACATTCTACACATGTCTGCATGGGTTTCACCCCCACAACCCAAAGATGTGCAGATCAGGTGGATTGGCCAGGCTAAATTGCCCCTTAATTGGAAAAAAAATAATAATAATTGGGTACTCTGAATTTTTTTTTAAGAAAAGGATTATTTGTAACTTCCCCACCTATCAGTTTTTTCTATTATCCTGAAGTGACCTTATTTCTATCGGGAGTTAACTGAAGTGTGTTCCTAACCTCTCATTATCTAAATTTCCATTCACCACTTTTCTGTCCACCTGACCCAGTCCATGGCTTTGTCCCTCATTGTCTAAAACACATCAGCAACTTATAATCCTGGTGCATACATTTCAGTCTAAATCACTGATATATCCCGGAAAACTGTGGCGACCCACTGGAAACAGATGTCCAGGCATCATTCAGTCCTGGATGTGACTAACAGCAGCAACAACAGCTGAATCCAAACCCTGCTGTTGCCTGTGAACTTGCTGATGTCTGTGCAGGTTGTTTGACTGAGTGAATCTCCTCCTACACACAGAGCAGTTAAACAGCCTCTCCCCAGGACCGCTCCGACGTGTGGGCCACATTGTAGCACAGTGGTTAGCACTGTTGCTTCAAAGCTCCAGGGTCCCAGAATTCTCGGCTTGGCTCACTGTCTATGTGGAGATTGCACGTTCTCCACATGTCTGCGTGGGTTTCCTCCGGGTGCTCCAGTTTCCTCCCACAAGTCCAAAAACGTGCACATGAGGTTAGGTGGGGTTATGGGTTAGGTTGGAGGTATGGGCTTAAGTAAGGTGACCTTTCCAAGGGCCGCTGCACTCGATGGGCCGAATGCCCTCATGCACTGTAAATTCTATGATTCTGTTTCAGAACTCGCTGGTGTTTCTGCAGGTTTGGTTTACTTTTAGACCTCTTTTCTAAGTCAGAACATTTAAAAGGTTTCTCGTCAGTGTGAACAAGTTGGTGTGTAGTCAGGCGGGATGACTGAGTAAATTTCTTGTCACACATGGGGCAAGATTACAGTCTCTGCCCAGTGTGAACTCGCTGGTGTTGCAGAAGCTGGGATGAACATGTGAATCCCTTCCCACACACGGAGCAGGTGAATGGCCTCTCCCCGGTGTGAGTGCGTTGGTGTCTCAGTAAATGCATTTTACTTTTAAAGCTCTTCTCACAGTCAGCACATTTAAAAGGTCTCTGATCAGTATGAACAAGTTGGTGTCTCAGGAGGATTGATGACCGAGTGAATCCCTTCCCACAAACGGAGCAGATGAATGGCCACTCCCCAGTGTGAGTGCGTTGATGTGTCAGTAAATCATTTCTGCTTTTAAAGCTCTTCTCACAGTCAGCACATTTAAAAGGTCTCTCATCATTATGAACAAGTTGGTGTCTCAGGAGTTCGGATGACAGAGTGAATCCCTTCCCACATGCGGAGCAGGTGAATGGCCTCTCTCCAGTGCGAGTGCGTTGATGTGCCAGTAAATCCTTTCTGCTTTTAAAGCTCTTTTCACAGTCAGCACATTTAAACGGTCTCTGGTCAGAGTGGACCTGACGGTGAGCCCGGAGGCTTGATGAAGCATTAAATCCCTTCCCACATTCCAAACAGGCGAATGGCCTCTCCCCAGTGTGAATGCGTTGATGTAACAGTAAACGATTTCTGCTTTTAAAGCTCTTCTCACAGTCAGCACATTTAAACGGTCTCTGATCAGTATGAACAAGTTGGTGTGTCAGGAGGTTGAATGACCGAGTGAATCCCTTCCCACACACGGAGCAGATGAATGGCCTCTCCCCAGTGTGAGTGCGTTGATGTGTCAGTAAATCATTTCTGCTTTTAAAGCTCTTCTCACAGTCAGCACATTTAAACGGTCTCTGGTCAGAGTGGACCTGACGGTGACCCCGGAGGTTTGATGAAGCATTAAATCCCATCCCACATTCCAAACAGGCGAATGGCCTCTCCCCAGTGTGAATGCGTTGATGTAACAGTAAACGATTTCTGCTTTTAAAGCTCTTCTCACAGTCAGCACATTTAAAAGGTCTCTGATCAGTATGAACAAGTTGGTGTGTCAGGAGGTGGAATGACCGAGTGAATCCCTTCCCACACACGGGGCAGATGAATGGTCTCTCTCCTGTGTGTGTGCGTTGATGTCTCAGTAAATAATTGCTGCGTTTAAAGCTCTTTCCACAGTCAGCACATTTAAACGGTCTCTGATCAGTGTGAACAAGTTGGTGTTTCAGGAGGTGGGATGACAGAGTGAATCCCTTCCCACACACAGAGCAGGTGAATGGCCTTTCTGCAGTGTGAATACGTTGATGAGTTTCCAATTTAGATGGGTAATTGAATCCCATCCCACAGTGCCCACATTTCCACGGTTTCTCCATGGTTATCGACAAGTTGTCAGGTGTAGGTGGGATGCAGATTTGAGGTCACTATCAGATCAGCCGTGATGTTATTAAATGGTGGAACAGGCTCACGGGGCTGAATGTCCTATTGCTGCTTCTTGATTCCTTTGGTGCAAATGTCCTTATGTCTCTCCAACTTGGATCATCAGCTGAAGCCTGAGTACGGTGTCTCCCTGATGTAAATGCTGCAATTTAATTTCATGCTGTGTGATTGGTTAAAAGGTGGTTCAGTTAAATCTCTGCTATTTCCTCCATTTCAGTTCTGTCTATATGAGCATACATTACCATTCGATACGTTTTGGATGGTGATTAAAATATTAATTTGCGTCTACAAAGCCATTAAATTCTTTTGTAAACTGAGCAAACTGCCAAGATCCGCACTTTGTTTTTCCATGTATGGAACGATCTGTCCGGACTGTACACAGAACAATACTTTTCACTGTACCTCGGTACACGTGACAATAAATCAAATCCAATTAAAGAGAGTTTCTTACTCGTCTTCAGATTGAGCAATGAGCCGCCTTAAAAATTATTCATTCATGGGAGGTGGGGGTCACTGGCTGGACCAGCATTTACTGCTCATTCCAATTGCCCTTGAACTGTGTGTCTTGTGAGGCTATTTCAGAGGGCACTAACAAATCAACCACAACATTGCTGCGGATCTGGAGTCACGTGTAGGCCAGGCCACGTAAGGAGAGATTTCCTGAAGGACATTAGTGAACCAGATGGGTTTTTACAACAATACACAATGTCATTAGACTTTTAAGTTGAGACTTTTATTCAATTTCATTATCTGTCACAGGCAGATTCGATCCCAGATCCCCAGATCATTAACCTGGGTCTCTGGATTACTAGCCCAGTAACAATACCATTACACCACTGCCCAGCCCACATAGTCTTGGCAGAATATGATGTCTTGTAACTTCTCAAAATTATAAAGCAATTTATTTTTTCAAACAAATTCAGATACCTCTGCAGTTTCTGGAAACAGTTTGGTTGATGATGTTTGTTTTTTAAATGAAGATCTCGCCTTTACAATATAATTACCTAATACACCAATTCACGAATGATAATCAATGTTCCTACTGAATAATCATTAATTTAATTGCTGTTTTTGCTATGAAATCAATATATAGTTAATATAGAAAAGGTACAGAAGGCGAAATAGCTGCAGGAAGCCACATGTTCGAGGTATTAAAAGGCTTCCTTGACCTTGTTACTAATGACAAGGAATACAATATGAAAATAACAATTTTAAAACTAAATGTGATTACACATGTGTACTTACAGCTTCCTACATTACAACAAAGAATATGATTTAAAATACTCCATTGGCTTTAAAACACTTTAGAAGTCAAGTGGCAGTGAGGTTTTATAGAAATGTACATTTATTCTAATTGTTCATAAATTAGGATATATTACACTTGGTGTCCTCACCATAATCATTGATAAAGATTTGAGTCTTAATTTTGTGTGAGAACCAAGGTGTTGACACCATTTTGAATACTCTATGAAACTCCAGACACACCATCTGCACAATTATTTGTTGTAAAACACAGCGAGTTGTTGTGATTTGGAATGCAGTCCAGAAATGGTGCTGGAATCTCATTGGACTGTAACTTCCAAAAGGGAATTTAGTACATTCTGAAAAAGAAAACAAAATAGTCGAACTATGGGATTAAATGGGTCGCTGTACAAAGAGCTGGCACGGGAAAAATGGGCCAAATAGACTCCTCTGTGCTCTAGGAGCCTCGTGTACATACAAAGCGCGTGGTAACGACCTGGAACCTACCGCCTAGGAGGGTAGGAGATGCAGAGATGACGGAAGGATTTCAATAGGAAATTGGACAGGCATTGTCCAATAAACCCACAGGGATTCGGGGATAGAACGGGGCAATGGACAGACTGGCTTGCTCCACAGGGAGCCGACATGGTCTCAAAGGGCTGAACGGCCCCATTCCCCACACTCCAGATGCTGTGATCTCAGGAGATAAATTCAGCTGCTCCAGTCACTCCAATTAACTGGAGTCCCTCATCTCTGGTGCCATTCTTGTAAATGTTCTTTACACCCTAAGAACTTCACGCTTTTCCCAAAATGTGGGGCCCATATATAGGGTTCCATTCTAGAGGGATAGAATTGAAAAGCACGGAGGAAATGTTCAACTCGATTAGAACCAGGGTTCGACTACACTGGGAGCTCTGTCAACATTGGTGATCTCCATTTAGAAAAAGGAAATAGAAGCACTGGTAAGGTGCAACAAAGATTCATAATGTACAGAACTGAGAGCATTTCACACTCAGGAAAGGCTGGGGCTGCTTTTTTCTGGAAAAGAGAAGACTGATGGAAGTCTTTGAGATTATGAAGGGATTCAATAATCCAATAGGAGTTTCAGTAGAAACCTCTTTACCCGAGTGGTGAGAATGTGCAACTTGCTACCACAGTGACTGGTTGAGGTGAACAGCATGAATCCATTGAACGTAAAGCTAGATACATACATGAGGGAGAAAGGAATAGAAGGAGATGCTGATGGAGGGAGATGAAGAGGATCATGTGGAGCATAAATATTGACAGAGACCATGGCTAACCTCAGCTGGTATGGGAATTTAACCTGTGCTGCTGGTGTAACTCAGCACAAACGAGCCATCAGAGCTAACCGATCCGAGTGTATATCTGTAATAATTCCTTAAATATTAATGATTGCCTGTCTCCACCATACTGTTTAATGTTGTTCCCCAGTGCACTTCAGACAACGTGCCCCTCATACCCTGATAGATTTCTTCTGTGAGAAGCACCAAGATCAATTAAACAGAAGAACCATGTTACCACAATAGCCCATCTTCATGGCAATGTGGCATGATTTTGGGGTTCCAAACAGAAATGGTAATGAAACATCTTCGAACCTCCAAACACCCTTTCACTCTTTGATCCTTGTGAAATGTGAAACCAGATATTCGCAAGAAGGCTCAGAGAGAATCAGCCCACTGGAGACAAAGTCATGAGACCGGCCAGTCCAGCAGAAAGAAACCCTCTGACCATCCCCATTGACCAACAGAATGAACAAAATGCAGTCCTGGATGTAATGGAGAACAGAAACAATAACAGCAGAATCCAATCCCTGTAATCAGTTGTGAACTTGTTGGTGTCTCAGGAAATGCGATGAATTACAAAATCACTTCGCACATTGAGAGCAGGTAAACGGCCTCTTCCCAGAATGAACTCCCTGGTGTGACTGCAGACGGCATAACCAAGTGAATCGCACAAACAGACGTGAACGGGTGTGAGATAATCGGGATTATGGAGACATGGCTGCAGGGTGACCAGGGATGGGAACTGAATATATTCAGTATTTAGGAAGGACAGACAAAAAGGAAAAGGCAGTGGAGTGGCAGTGCTGGTTAAAGAGGAAATTAATGCAAAAGTGAGGAAGGATATTAGCTCCGACAATGTGCAATCTGTGTGGGTAGAGCTGAGAAAAACCAAGGGGCACAAACAGTGAAGTGGATAGTCAGAGACGTTTTCCCAGGGTAGAGGGGTCAATTACTTGAGGGCGTAGGTTTAAGGTGAGAGGGGCAAGGTTTAGAGGAGATGTACGGGGTGAGTTTTCTTTTTAAACAGAGGGTAGTGGATGCCTGGAACTCGCTGCCGGAGGAGGTGGTGGAAGCAGGGACGATAGTGACGTTTCGGGGCATCTTGACAAATACATAGATAGGATGGGAATAGAAGGATACGGACCCCGGAAGTGCAAAAGATTTTAGTTTAGACGGGCAGCATAGTCGGCACAGGCTTGGAGGGCCAAAGGGCCTATTCCCATGCTGGTCCTTTCTTTGTTCTTTTGTCGCTAAGCATGCAGGTACAGCAGGCAGTAAAGAAGGCAAATGGTGTGCGAGCCTTCATTGCGAGTGGATTAGACTACAGGAGCAGGAATATCTTGCTGTCATTATACAGGGCCTTGGCAAGGCTGTACCTGGAATATTGTGAGCAGTTTTGGTCTCCTTATCTGAGGAAGGATGTTCTTGCTCAAGAGGGAGTGCAGCGGTTTTCCAAGCTGATTTCTGGGATGGTGGGACTGACGTATGAGAGATTGAATCAGTTAGGATTGTATTCGCTGGAGTTCAGAATATTGGGGCCGGGGGGATCTCATAGAAACCTATAATATTCCAACAGGGTAGATAGGGCTGGTTTAGCTCAGTGGGCTAAACAGCTGGTTTGTGTTGCAGAACAAAGCCAGCAGCGCGGGTTCAATTCCTGTACCAGCTTATCCGAACAAGCCCCGGAATGTGGTGACTAGGGGCTTGTCACAGTAACTTAATACTTGTGACAATAAAAGATTATTATTATTATTATTATTAGATGCAGGTAAGATTTTCCCGATGGTGGGAATGTACAGAACCAGAGGTCGCAGTCTGAGAATATGAGGTAGACCATTTAGGACAGAGATGAGGAGTAATTTCTTCAACCAGAGAGTGGTGAGTCTGTGGGATTTGTTACCACAGGAAGTAGTTGAGGCCAATACATTGTATGTTTTCAAGAAGCAGTTAGATACAGCATTTAGGGCGAAGGGGATCATAAGATATGGAGGGGGGGAAAGCGGGATTAAGATATTGAGTTGAATGATAAGCCATGATCATAAAGAATGGCAGAGCAGGCGCTAAGGGCCAAATGATCTGTTCCTGCTCCTATTTTCTATGTAATCCCTTCCCACACTAAGAGCAGGTGAATGGCCTCTCTCCAGTGTGAACTCGCTGATGTCTCTGCAGACTGGATAACTGTGTGAATCCCTTCCCACACTGAGAGCAGGTGAATGGCCTCTCTCCCGTGTGAATTTGCTGATGTCTCTGCAGACTGGATAACCGAGTGAATTCCTTCCCACACTGAGAGCAGGTGAATGGTCTCTCCCCAGTGTGAATTCGCTGATGTTTCCGCAGGTTGGATGAATGGCTGAATCCCTTCCCACACTGAGGGCAGGTGTACGGCTTCTCCCCAGTGTGAACACGCTGGTGTGACTGCAGGCTGGATAACTGAGTGAATCCCTTCCCACACTGAGAGCAGGTGAATGGCCTCTCCCCAGTGTGAATTTGTCTATGTTTCCGCAGGGCGGATGAATCAATGAATCCCTTCCCACACTGAAAGCAAGTGAACGGCCTCTCCCCAGTGTGAACGCGTTGGTGTGCCTGCAGACTGGATAACCTAGTGAATCCCTTCCCACAGAGGGAGCAGGTGAATGGCTTCTCCCCAGTGTGAACTCGCTGGTGTGTCTGCAGACTGGATAGCTGTGTGAATCCATTCCCACAGAGGGAGCAGATGAATGGCCTCTCCCCAGTGTGAACTCGCTGATGTTTCCGCAGGGTGGATGAATCAATGAATTCCTTCCCACACTGAAAGCAGGTGAATGGCCTCTCCCCAGTGTGAATTCGCTCATGTGTCTGCAGATGGGATGCTTGAGTGAATCCCTTCCCACAACGAGAGCAGGTGAACGGTCCCTTCCCAGTGTGAACTCGCTGGTGTGACTGCAGGGTGGATAACTGAGTGAATCCCTGCCCACACTTAGAGCAGGGGAACGGCCTCTCCCCAGTGTGACTGCGTCGATGAATCTCCAGCACAGATGGGAATCTGTATCTCTTCCCACAGTCCCCACATTTCCACTGTTTCTCCATGTTTTGGGTCTCCTCGTGTCTCTCCCGATTGGACAATCAGTGGAAGCCTTGTCTACACACAGAACATGTTCACTGTCTCTCCTCACTGTGAATGGTGTGATGTTTTTTCAGGCTGTGTAACTGGTTTAAGCTCTTTCCACAGTCAGTTCACTGGAACACTCTCACTCGGGTGTGTGTTGTGTGGGTCTCGGTGCTTTTCCAGTCACACTCACGTTTAAAATCTTTTGAAACCGACAGATTGGACAAACATTTCTCCTCCTCGCCGATGATATTCAGGTCAGAAGGAATCGAGAGAGTTTGTCACATCGAGACATGGTGATTGAGATTTCTGTCTATAATTCCTCCTCTTCCAACATCCTTTAAAAACAATTTACAAAGTCATCAGTGAGCACAGGATAGAAATTCACAATAACTTCATTGCAATGTAAGCCAACATGTGACAATAAAGATTATTATTATTAAAATTCAGAGCAGACTATTCTAGTTCCGATGGAACATTTCCTTTCTCGTTCTACAAAAGCTGTAAATATCCATCACACACAATCTCCCTCCATTCTCACTCTGCTGTATCTCATATTCACCCTCCCAATTCTCCTGAAGGTGCTGATTCATGTTGATTGACAGATCCAAGCTCAGCTCTCTGCTTCCTGACCAGGACACAGAGATTAGAATAGGAGCAAGAGTCGGCCATTCGGCCCACCGAGTCTGCTCAACCATTCAATGAGATCTTTGGCCGATCTACCTCAGCACCATTTCCCCCACACGATCCCCATATCCCTCGATATCTTCAATATCTAGCAACCTGTCAATTCACCTGCCCTACACATCTTTTTGGATTGTGAGGGTGACACCCATACAGACACGGGGAGAATGTGCAAACTCCATACGGACAGTGACCCAGAACCAGGATCAAACCCGGGTTCTCGGCTAACCACTGAGCCACCGTACCTGCCCCTAGTGATGACTTTTGCAAACTCCTTTTACAGGATATTACAAGGGGAGGATTTACAGATGGAAACTCAAATCAAACTTCACATCACGATTTAACAGAGTCGGGTAGCACGTTGGCCTAGTGGTTAGCACAGCTGCCTCAGGGCACTGAGGTCCCAGGTTCGATCCCGGCTTGGGGTCACTGTCCGTGTGGAGTTTGCACATTCTACCTGTGTCTGCGTGACTTTCGCCCCCACAAACCAAAAATGTGCAGGGCACGTGGATTGGCCACACTAAATTGCCCCTTAGTTGGAAAAAATAAATTGGGCACTCTAAATTAAAAAAATTTTAAAAAAAAGATTTAACAGAGTCACTCCATTCATCAGGACCTGAATATCATTGGCCTGTGAACGTGGAAGAAGAAATGTTTGTCTGGTCTGTCTGTAGAAAATGATTTTCAAGATCAGTGTGACTGAAAGAAACCCGAGACACACACGACTCGTGTGAGAGTGTTCCAGTGAACTGACTGTAGAAAGAGCTTTAACCAGTTACACGTCTGAAAAAACATCACACCATTCAGAGCGGGGACAGACTTTACACATGCTCTCTGCAGGGACAGACATAAACTGATCATCAAACGTGGAAAGGGACAAGGACACCAGCAGCATGCTGAAACCATGGAAATGTGGGGACTGTGGGAAGGGATTCAGATCTCCATGTGAGCTGGAGATTCATCACCGTAGTCACACCGGCAACAGACCATTCACCTGTTCTGAGTGTGGGAAGGGATTCACTCAGTTATCCGGGTGAGGATTTACCAAGATGTGGGAGCCGAGCTGGTGAGAAAGGAGTTGGGGTGGTATACCCAGCAAAGCTGCAGCTCACATACAAGTCCAAAGACTTCCATTTTGAGAAACCAGAGGAGGCGAACATTGTAAAGCATGGACTGGGGTCCAGTTATCTGTATTGGACAAGATCTACGTTCCCTGTGGGGTGGGATGGGTGTTATGATAACCTCTATATAGATCATAGAATTTACAGTGCAGAAGGAGGCCATTCGGCCCATCGAGTCTGCACCGGCTCTTGGAAAGAGCACCCTACCCAAGGTCAACCTCCACCCTATCTCCATATCCCAGCAACCCCACCCAACACTAAGGGTAATTTTGGACACTAAGGGCAATTTATCATGTCCAATCCACCTAACCCGCACATCTTTGGACTGTGGGAGGAAACCGGAGCACCCGGAGGAAACCCACGCAGACACGGGGAGGATGTGCAGACTCCGCACAGACAGTGACCCAAGCCGGAATCGAACCTGGGACCCTGGAGCTGTGAAGCGATTGTGCTACCAACAATGCTATCGTGCTGCCCCCTTTAGTTTTGATATTTTCTGATAAAATCTGTTTTTCTGTTCTGAGTGAAGGGAGATTTTCTTTATGAAGCACAATGTAGATATATAGGGGGTGGGAGGGAGACAGGTTAGCTACCTGATGACTAAAGAATTGTTTCTGTTTTACTCTGTGAGTCTATGGGTACATGTGGCGGCCATCATGGGTGGAATCTTGGCCTGTATATGTTGAACATTTATTGGATAGTCCCTCATGGCTGATTCCGTGATGGGGGGTGGGGGAGACCCCTGATTTAGCTGGTCACCTGGAACGTAAAGGGATTGGATGGACCAGTGTAGAGGTTGAGGGTTTTCGCTCACCTAAAGAATCTAAATGCTGATGTAGGGTTCTTGCAGGAGTCTCACTTGCAGGTTAGAGATCAGACCAGACTGCGGAGGGGTGAGCAAAGTGTTTCACTCGGGCTTTGATAGAAGGGCTCGATGTGCTGCTAAATGTAGAATACCCAATTCATTTTTTCAAATTACGGGGCAATTTAGCGTGGCCAATGCACCTACCCTGCACATCTGTGGGTCGTGGGGGTGAAACCCACGCAAACACGGGGAGAATGTGCAAACTCCACACAGGCAGTGACCCAGGACCGGGATCGAATCTGGGACCTCGGCGCCGTGAGGCAGCAGTGCTAACCAGTGCGCCACTGTGCTGCCCGTGAGGTGCTGCAATTCTAATCAATAAACAGACCCCTCCTTCGGTCACTAGGATCATTGCGGACACTAATGGGAGATGCGTGGTGGTCAGTGGGTCGTTGGGTGCTAGTGAATGGCTAAGCCCCTAACTGGGACGATGTGGCATTTGTATGAAAAATTGTTGGGATCCATCCCAGACCTGGATACACATCGGTTGATTCTTGGAGCAAATTTTAATTGTGTACTGGATCCTAAATGGACAGGTCCAAGCCCATTCAACCGCCACACAAACAGGAAAAGGGAATGAAACCGAACGGACCACCCGGCAGCGACCCAGGCACCGGAAACGACAACAGCAAACCCGGCAAAAGATAAAGAAAAGCTGTTCATTAGCAGATTGTAAAAGGATTATGGGACACAGATTTAAGATCGGGAGCAAGATCTGCAGGGGAGATGTTACACAGTGAGTGATAATGATCTGAACTCAATGCTTATACACAAAGGTCGATAATCTCCAGGTCCTGATAACTCGAATGGTGCTGTCAGAATTTGGTGTGAGGATTGGTTGTGAGTTTCCTGTCTGCGAATCCCTTTCTAAGCCCCTGTGAAAGACGTTTACAAAGGCATCACTGTCAGTCCAGAAGTGAAATTCAGGAAAGATAAACATTTCTCCTGGTTTGAATTTGCTGTGTGTAAATCCTCCCCTACAAATCCCCTGTAAAAGGAGTTTCCAAAATTAATCACTGCCAGTCCAGGATAGAAATTCACAACATTCTCCCCTCCTGCTCCCTGGTCCAGGATGACCGCTCATGCCCCCCGCTGCACACTGACCCTCGTCATCAGCAGTCCCTCGATTTGAGGGTGATGTTAACTCAGGGCTGAGAGTTTCTGCCCTGGGTCTTCATGTGGCTGAACAGAGCAGCAGAGCTTTAGACACATGGGACAGGATGTCCAATTAATCTTGTATTTACAGTGCAGAAGGAGGCCATTCGGCCCATCGAGTCTGCACCGGCCCTTGGAAAGAGCACCCCATTTAAAGCCACATTTGCAAACCGTTCCCTCAACCCAGCAACCCCACCCAAACCCTTTGGACACTAAGGGCAATTTAGCATGGTCAATCCACCTAACCTGCACATCTTTGGGCTGTGGGAGGAAACCGGAGCACCCACTGGCTCAGGCTGACTCGCTGATTGTCCAATAATAACAGTGAGAGTCTCAGTGGGACAATCAGACAATAATAGTGGAGATGGGGCCCAGAGGAGAAACAGCAAAGGATTCACTCACTTTGAGAGTAACAAACACAGTGTCTGCTCCCATAATAAGAGTCAGGCAGTGTGTGAGTGAACACATCATTGGATCCAATGTAGAATCATGGAATCCCCTCAGTGCAGGGGGCCATTCGGCCCATCGAGTCTGCAACAACCCTCTGAAAGAGCATCCTACCTTGTCAAATTCCCCATCCTATCCCCACAACCCCTCCCAGTGACAATCTAATGCAGCCAATCCAGCTAACCTGCACATCTTTGGACTGTGGGAGGAAACCAGAGCACCCGGAGGAAATCCACGCAGACACAGGAAGAATGTACAAACTACACACAGACAGTGACCCAAGGTCAGAGTTAATCATAGAATCTACATTGCAGAAGGAGACCATTCAGCCCATCGAGTCAGCACCAGCATTACCTGATCTGGCCAACCCACTGAAATGTGGTTAATTCTGGAATGCACTCTGAAATTGCCTAGCAAACCACTCAGTTTAATAGCAATTAGGAATGGGCAACCAAGCTGGTTTGCCCATGACACTCACATCCCATAAAGAACAGAGAAAATCAAAGGGCTGTTTCTAGTGCCAATTTCAAAGGAATCAGTACTGGGCCCTTCACTCCTGGTTTACATCATTGATTTGAAAGTAAATGTAGGAACATTAATAAGAAATTTCCTTTGACAAAAAATGATTAAACACTTGATAGTGAGGAAGAAAGCTGAAGGGAAAACAAGGCAAAGGTTACATGATAAATGGCAGGACAGGATTAGTTAGGCCAGAGCTAGATCCTTGTGCACAGGAAGATTGCACTAGAGAGAGCAGAGAGGGGTTTTAACAACATCAGCCAGAAATTGCCAATGTTTGCTCTGAGGAAAGTTTGGATAAACTGGGGCTGTTTTCTTTGGAACAGAAAAGACTGAGGGGAGACCGAAATGAAATTATAAAAAGCAACCTGGCTAGCTGAGGTGGTAGAGCATGGGACTCTTCATCCCAGGGCCATGAGTTCAAGACCAAGCTTCAGCTTCTTTAATCTGAGAACATTGCGCTGACCTGTTTTATGGGTGACACTGCAGCACAGTGGTTAGCACTGCTACGTCACAGCGCCAGGGTCCCGGGGTTCAATTCCCACTTGGGACACTGTCTGTGCGAGTCTGCACGTTCTCCCAGTGTCGGTATGGGTTTCCTCCCACAAATCCCGAAAGACATGCTTGTTAGGTGAATTGGACATTCTGAATTCTCCCTCTGTATACCCGAATAGGTGCCGGAGTGTGGCTACTAGGGGATTTTCACAGTAACCTCATTGCAGTGCTAATGTAAGCCTACTTATGACAATAATAAAGATTATTCTAAATGTATAAAATTCTGGGGGATCATGGTGGCACAGTGGTTGTGTGCCTGCGTACTGGAGATCCAGGTTCGGTCCTGGCCCTGGGTCACAGTCTGTAAGGGGTTTGCACATTCTCCCATTCTCTGTGTGGGTTTCACTCCCACATCCCAAATATGTGCAGGGGAGGTGGCTTGGCAAAATTAAATTGCCCCTTAATTGGGGCTGGTTTAGCTCACCAGGCTAAATCGCTGGCTTTTAAAGCAGACCAAGCAGGCCAGCAGCACGGTTCAATTCCCGTACCAGCCTCCCCGGACAGGCGCCGGAATGTGGCGACTAGGGGCTTTTCACAGTAACTTCATTGAAGCCTACTCGTGACAATAAGCGATTTTCAATTGGAAAAAAATATAAATTTATATTTTTTCAAAATTCGGAGGAACTAAATAGATTGGATAAGAACGTCCTCTTTCCTTTGGTTGAGGGATACATAAAAAAGGGGGCAGTGATTTAGGGAAGGACTAGGAGGTTTAGAGGGTGGTGAGGATCTGTGATATGCTACCTGAAATGATGGCAGAAACCCTCATAACATGTAAAAAGTATTTAGATAGACATCTGAATTGACATATCTTAAAACGCTACCGACCACAATCTGGAAATTGAGATGAGGCTGAATACCTACTTTGCAGCCACGATGAGGTGAATGAAATGCAACAGGAACAACAAACTTTAATAAAATCCGGGATAGTAACTCTCATTACTTAACTATTTAAATTATTTAACTTCCCCAATGTGATCGGTGTAATTAGTCTCAAATTTAACCTGGAATGGTCATTAAAAGTTTCCCAGTCACTCTGATATCTGAAATCTTTGTCCTCAGACAGAACAGGCAAACTATTTTACCTCCCAATGATATTCAGGTCCTGATTAATCGAGTAACTCAGTCAGAGGATGATGTGATGTTTGGTTTGACGTTCCCGTTGGTAAATCCTCGTCTTTCTAAAGGAGTTTCGAAAGGAATTCCACTCTCAGTCCAGGAGAGAAATTCACAAGATTCTCTTTTCCGGCTTCCGGGTCAACGACGGCCGCGCATGCGCCGCGCTCCACCTGAGAAAGATGGCGGCCGCGCAGGCGCCCTACGGCATATTAACACCAAAACAGATAACAGCCGTTAACAGGGGCTGATCAGAGAGAAAAACACCGATACGGCACCCCATTCGGTACTAACACCGAATTGTATCAAATGTGCCGGAACCAATTTATCAACCTGATGAACGTAATAGAATAATGGCGGATAAGTGTACCCCGAATGCACGGCGGTAATGAATACACCCAATCTCCATCACAGGATTCAGAACGCGCAGGCGCTGGTCTGCCCCGCCACCGGAAGGCGCCTCTCTATGCGGAGCATGCGCGGTGCTGCTCCGGGCTGTGCGCAGCCGCAGTGAGAGTGAGTGCGGCTCCCAGAGGCTGAATGAGAGCCGCCGCCCGCGGGGACAATGGTGAGAACCCAAACCCCCCAATAAGACCCATTGGTTTTATTGTCAGTCTGCAGACCGGAGCTGGAGAACTGAACCCAGGCAGAGGAGAGGGAGGGAGAAAACTGGGAGTGGAGGAAAGAGATGGGGAGATGGGTTTGGATTTCAGCCCAGGGAGGAGGGAGAGTGTGTGGGACGGGGATTTACAGCTTTGGGGGAACAAGAGAGGAAAAAATATTCCAGAGAAACTGGAATTGTCTGTTCAGAATTTCTATTCTAGACTGACTGATGGCTTTTGTAAACTCCTTTTACAGGATATTGGGTGGAGAATTGGCTGACAGAAAACTCAAAACCAAACATCACATCAAAATCACTCAATTCATTTAGAGCTCAATATCTTCAGTCTTTGAATTTGGAAGAAGTGTTTGTTCTGTTTCAGCAGGGTGACTCCAAAAGCACCGAGACCCACCCCCAATGAGAGTTTTCAGTTCACTAACTGGAGAGAGTTTTAACCAGTTACACAGCCTCAAAAAAGTATTACATCATTCACTGCAGGGAGAAATTAAATGCTTGTTTGTGTGTGGACAAAGCTTCAACCAGGAGAGACATAAAGGCTCCTCACCGTGGAGAAACTGTGGAAGTGTGCGGATTGTCGGAAGGGATTCAGTTACCCATCACAACTAGAAGGTCATTGGCGTAGTCACACTGGGGAGAGGTCGTTCATCTGCTTCATTTGTGGAAATGGATTCAACCATTCATACAACCTTCTGACACACCAGCGAGTTCACACTGAGGAGAGGCCATTACCTGCCTGGTGTGTGGAACGTGATTCACTCGGTCATCCCACATTGTGACTCATCAGCTTGTTCACACTGATAAGAGACCATTTATATGTCCTGACTGTGAGAAGAGTTTTAAATGTAAAAAGGATCTGCTGACACATCAATGTATTCAGTCATCCCACCTGCAGACACATCAACTTGTTCAGTCTGATAACAAACTTTTAAACTGTCCTGACTGTGAGAAGAGTGTTAAAACAAAAAGAATTTACTAACACATCAATATGCTCACACTGGGGAGAGGCCATTCACCTGCTCTGACTGTGGGAAGGGATTCCTTAATTCATCCAATCTTCTGATACACCAGCAACTTCATACAGGGGATAGACCGTTCACCTGTTCTGCATGTGGGAAGGGATTTCCATGTTCATTCAACCTTCTGACACATCAGCAGGTTCACAGCGAGGAAAGGCCATTCACTTGCTCAGTATGTGGGAATGGATTCACTCGTTCATCCAACCTATTGAATCACCAGCGAGTTCACACTGGGGAGAGGCCATTCACCTGCTCTGTATGTGGGAAGGGATTCAGTCAGTCATCTAACCTGCTGACACACCAGGGAGTTCACACTGGGGAGAGGCCGTTTACCTGCTCCAGATGGGGGAAGGAATTTTCTAATTTATCTTATCTTCTGAAACACCATCGCATTCACACTGGGGAGAGGATATTCAACTGTAATGTCTGTGGAAAGAGATTTACTCAGTCATCCCACCTGCTAACACACCAGCGAGTTCACAAGTGACTACAAGGTTCAGATTATACCCTTGATGGTGTTAGTCATGTACAGGACTCAATAATGTTTACTCTGACAGTCTTAATCTGCTGATGAGCTTTATTATTCTGAATAAATGTGAAATAAATCAACTTTGTTTGAAATGTTGTTGCAGATTTTTATCTTTCCCTCCTGAGTGTTTAACATCACCTGTCTGGAGCTCAGAAAGGACAATCTGGGGAAGTATCATACAGCAGGAACAGAACTTCAACCTGGACACAGTCTTTCAGGGTCACACTGAGAGGGACAAATCACACTTGGGTCTTTCCCATCTCTCTTCACTGACAGCAAAGTCCCCGTGTGGGTTAATCCTGAGGCGTGTAAGAAATGTGTCCCAATCTCTCTCTTCCATGGTTCATTCTGCTCTCTGTAGCTGGGAGCTGATAACCTGCTCCCTTATATTTTATATCATTCTTTCTGTGTTCCTTGTTTCCTCTATTACTCAGCTTTTATTCTCGCCACCTCACCTTTCTGTTTTTTAAAATCTCAGTCCTTCATCTATATTTCTCTCCTATTCCTATTTAATTGAAGTGTTCAAAATCATGAAGTGTTTGATAGATTGAAGGAGGAAAAAGAGGGAGCGAAACAGTAGTTGGAAAAACTCAGCAGTGTTGGCAGCATCGGTACCGAGAGAAACAGATAACGTTTCGAGTCCCTGTGACTCAGAGCAGGAGAAACCAGGATTGTCCCTCTGATATCAGGGAAGGTGAAAAGGAGATTTAATAGAAGTGTTTAAAATGAAGGATTTGTGATAGTGTCGATGGGGAGAAACTGTTTCCCAAGCGCAGGAGGTTTTGTAACCAGAGGACACAGAGATTTAAGATATTTGACACCAGAACCCAAGGGGGTGATGATGAGAATTGTTTTTACATAGTGATGTGATGTGATCTGGAATTGACACTGACAGGCTGTTGGAAGCAGATTTACAGTAACGTTCAAAGGGAGTTACACTTGTAGAGGGTAAATTGGCAGTGTTATGGTGAACCAGATGAATTCGGCAGTGCAGTCATAGAATCTCTACAGTGCAAAAGGAGGCCATTCTGCCCATTGCATTTGCACTATACCTAGGCCCACCCCCACCCTATCCCTGTAACCCCACCTAACCAACACATTTGGGAAGTTAATCATGGCCAATCCACCTAATCTGTAAATCTTTGAATGGTGGTAGGAACCCCATGCAGACACTGGGAGAAAGTGCAAACTCCACACAGACAGTCACCCAAGGCCGGTACCAACCTCCTCGAACAGCCGCCAGTATGTGGCGACTAGGGACTTTCCACAGTAACTTCATTTGATGCCTACTTGTGACAATAAGCAATTTTCATTTGAAAATGAAATGAAATGAAAATCGCTTATTGTCACAAGCGAGCTTCAAATGAAGTTACTGTGAAAAGCCCCTAGTCGCCACATTCCAGCGCCTGTTATGGGAATCGAACCGTGCTGCTGGCCTGCTTTCAAAGCCAGCGATTCAGCCCTGTGCTAAACAGCCCCTAATTTTTTTAAATTTGAAATTCAAATGAATTTCAAATGAAATTCAACAGTTTCATTTAATTTTTCATATCCCTGGAACTGGAAAGCAACAGTGCCACCCACTGTGCTATCATGCCGCCTTAGATTGTCCCAGGTAGGGTGATATTTCATGGGGTCGATGCAGATTCGATGGGCCAAATGGCCTCCTTCTGCACTGTAAGGACTTTATGATTCTACACACACTGCAGTCTGACTTATTATGGGAACATACACTGTGTTTGTTACTCTCAAAGTGAGTGAATCCTTTGCTGTTTCTCCCTCAGGGCCCCATCTCCACTATTATTGTCTGATTGTCCCACTGAGACTCTCACTGTTATTATTGGACAATCAGCGAGTCAGCCTGAGCCTGTGGCCGCTCTCACCGTCTGTCACCGTCACAATGCCCGGGTGATTGACGGCAGCTGCCGACCAATACGAAGAGGAGAGGCGGGATTGGAGGATCGACCAGATGCGGCTGATCCTCCAACCAATCGGAGTGAATGTGGGGCGGGGCCAGCTGTGATTGAAGCATGCGCACTGTGGGTAATGGCGAAGGAGAAGGGTTGAGTGTTCAGATTGGAAATTGGTGAGAGGCGTTTAACAATATGGAGGAAGCGAGAAATCGCGGGGGTCGGAAACGTTGTGTAAAACTGTTGTAAGCTGCAATCCTCGGAAAGTTTCCGGGATCCAGTTTGTACCGAGTGGAGCTGCAGCTCCTTATGTTGGGTTCGTGTTAACGGCCGCCATCTTTATTGGATGTGCATCAGGGCGCATGCGCGTTTCTCATCTTTGTCTGGGCGATGTTTCAATGAGCACAGTCATAGAACATAGAACAGTACAGCACAGAACAGGCCCTTCGGCCCTCAATGTTGTGCCGAGCCATGATCACCCTACTCAAACCCACATATCCACCCTATACCCGTAACCCAACCCCCCCCTTAACCTTACATTTATTAGGACACTACGGGCAATTTAGCATGGCCAATCCACCTAACCCGCACATCTTTGGACTGTGGGAGGAAACCGGAGCACCCGGAGGAAACCCACGCACACAGGGGGAGGACGTGCAGACTCCACACAGACAGTGACCCAGCCGGGAATCGAACCTGGGACCCTGGAGCTGTGAAGCATTTATGCTAACCACCATGCTACCCTGCTGCCCCAAGTCATTTGCTTTTATCTTAGAAATAAATGTTTCAATCTGAGGGAGCAAATTATTTCGATGCCTCTGAGAAATAATGTGGAGATGCCGGTGTTGGACTGGGGTGAGCACAATAAGAAGTCTGACAACACCAGGTTAAAGTCCAACAGGTTTGTTTCAAACACGAGCTTTGCCGGGTATACCACCCCGAATCAAACTCCTTTCTTACAGAGAGCAGCCTGAACCTTATTAAACCGCTCACTTCCTCACTAGCTCGGCTCCCACATCCTGGTAAATCCTCACTCGGAAAACTGAGTGAATCCCTTCCGACACTCAGAACAGGTGAATGGTCTGTTGCCGATGTGACTACAGTGATGAATTTCCAGCTCACATGCGGACTTGACATGAAAAATGAAATGAAAATCACTTATTGTCACAAGTAGGCTTCAAATCAAGTTACTGTGAAAAGCCCCTAGTCGCCACATTCGGCGCCTGTTCGGGGAGGCTGGTACGGGAATCGAACCGTGATGAGGCCTGCCTTGGTCTGCTTTCAAAGCCAGCGATTTAGCCCTGTGCTAAACCAGTCCCTATTTACACGGTTTCAGCATGCTGGTGGTGTCCTTGTCCCTCCACATTCGATGATCAGTCGAATAACAAATAATAAACTTTATTAGTGTCACAAATAGGCTTACATTAACACTGCAATGGCTACTGAGAAAATCCCTTAGTCACCACACTCCGGTGGCTGTTCGGAGGGAGAATTCAGAATGTCCAAGTCACCAAACAAGCACGATTTATTGGGCTTGTGGGAGGAAACAGGAGCACCTGGAGGAAACCCAAACAGACACAGGGAGAACGTGCAGACTCCGCACAGACAGTGACCCAAACCGTGAATCAAACCCGAGTCCCTGGTGCTGAGAATCAGCAATGCTACCCACTGTGCTATCGTGGCAACCTTGTCTCCACAGAGAGCATGAGTACGTCTCTCCCCGCTCTGAATGCAGTGGTGTTTTTTCAGACTGTGTAACTGGTTAAAGCTCTTTCCACAGTCAGTTCACTGGAACACTCACTCAAGTCGAGTGTGTATGTATCGGGTTTTCTTACAGTCACACTGATCTTGGAAAATCTTTTCCTACGGACAGACCAGACAAACATTTCTTCTTCCACATTCACAGGTCAATGATGTTTACGTCCTGATGAATGGAGTGACTCTGTTAAATCTTGATGTGAAGTTTGATTTGAGTCTCCATCTGTAAATCCTCCCCTTCTAACCCCCTATAAAAGGAGTTTACAAAAGCCATCACTGTCAGTCCAGGATAGAAATTCTGAACAGGCAATTCCAGTTTCTCTGGAACATTTTTCCCTCTCTTGTTCCCCCAAAGCTGTAAAACCCCGTCCCACACACTCTCCCTCCTCCCACGGCTGAAATCCAAACCCATCTGTACCGTTTCTTTTTTTTTTTAATTTAGAGTACCCAATTCATTTTTTCCAATTCAGGGGCAATTTAGTGTGGCCAATCCACCTACCCTGCACATCTTTGAGTTGTGGGGAGAAACCCACAGAAACAGGGGGAAAATGTGCAAACTGCACACGGGCAGTGACCCAGAGCCGGGATCGAACCTGGGACCTCGGTGCCATGACGCAGTAGTGCTAACTACTGCACCACCATGCTGCCCTTCTGCACCATTTCTTTCCTCCACTCCCAGTTTTCTCCCTCCCTCTCCTCTGCCTGGGTTCAGTTCTCCAGCTCCTGTCTGCAGACTGACAATAAAATCAGTGGGCCTAATTGAGGGTTTGGGGCCTCCAGTGGGTTTTTGTGACTCCTCCCCGCCCACCTGCCAGGGTTTCCTTCCTTGCCATCGGAGAGAACTCTGATTTATTATTCTCCCTTGTGGTCCAGGTCTCTCCCTCAGCTTGACATATTTATTTGTCTGGCGAAAAGGATGGTCTCTTTCCTAATGTTCACAATTAAAGGGGTAGGTTCCCCAGGAGATGGCTGACATTTCAGGGCAATTAAATGAATAATGGACAGAGATATGTTACATGGTACAGATTAGATATATTATTTACGGTTCTGTAATAAGTTATATTTATTATTATTTCTCACCTTGTAATATAAGACTGTAGCTACATTATAGATTTCCAGTCATCTCTTCCCTCACAGGGTTGGTAGTCTTTAGATATCTCTTCCACAGGGACCAGTTGTATCTGGGGGTCATTGAATATATTGAAGCACAAGTTAGACAGATGTTTTATTGGCAATGGAGTTAAGGGTTATGGGGAACAGGTAGGAAAATAGAGATAAAGGTGAGATGAGGAGGGATCTCTTCACTCGAGGATGTGGTGAAGCTTTGGAATTCTCTACCCCAGAGGAATGTGGAGCCTCAGTCATCAGATATGTTCAAGACAAATATTGACAGGTTTCTAGATATTGAAGATATTGAGGGATATGGGGATCGTGTGGGAGAATGGTGCTGAGGTAGATCGGCCAAGGATCTCATTAAATGGTTGTGCAGACTCAGTGGGCTGAATGGCCTACTCTTACTCCCATTCTAATCTCTGTGTCCTGGTTAGGAAGCAGTGAGCTGAGCTTGGATCTGTCGATCAACATGAATCAGCCCTTCAGGAGAATTGGGAGGGTGAATATTAGATACAGCAGAGTGAGAATGGAGGGAGAGTGTGTGGGATGGAGATTTACAGCTTTTGGAGAACAAGAGAGGAAATAATGTTCCAGAGGAACTAGAATTGGCTGTTCTGAATTTTCATCGTGTACTAACAATGATGACTTTTGCAAATTGTTTTTAAAGGAAATTGGAAGAGGAGGAATTATGGACAGAAATCTCAAACTGCACATCTTGTTGTGACAAACACACTCAATTCCTTCTGATCTGAATACTATTGTGAGAAGGAGAAATGTTTGTCTGAACTGTCAGCTTCTAAAGGTTTCAAACATCAGTGTGACTGGAAAAGCACCGAGACCCACACAACACACACCCGAGTGAGAGTGTTCCAGTGAACTGACTGTGGAAAGAGCTTCAACCAGTTACACAGCCTGAAAAAACATCACACCATTCACAGTGAGGAGAGACAGTGCACATGTTCTGTGTGTAGACAAGGCTTCCACTGACTGACCAACCTGGAGAGACACGGCGAGACCCAAAACATGGAGAAACCGTGGAAATGTGCTGACTGTGGGAAGGGATTCAGAACCCCATCGAAGCTGGAGTATCATCGACGCAGTCACAATGGGGAGAGGCCATTCATCTGCTCTCAGTGTGAGAAGGGATTCACTCAGTTGTCTCACCTGAAGACACATCAGCGAGTTCACACTGGGGAGAGGCCATTCGCCTGCTCTAAGTGTGGGAAGGGATTCATTGATTCATCCGCCTTGCGAAAACATCAGCAAGTTCACACTGGGGAGAGGCCATTCATCTGCTCCGTCTGTGGGAATGGGTTCACACAGTTATCCATCCTGAAGACACACCAGCGAGTTCACACTGGGGAAAAGCCATTCACTTGCTCTCAGTGTGGGAAGGGATTCACTTGGTTATCCAGCCTGCGGAAACATCAGCGAATTCACACTGGGGAGACGGCATTCACCTGCTCTGAGTGTGGGGAGAGATTCAGTGATTTATCCAGTCTTCAGATACACCAGCGAATTCACACCAGGGAGAAGCCATTCACCTGCTCTATGTGTGGGAACGGATTCAGTGATTTATCCAGTCTGCAGACACACCAGCGAATTCACACTGGGGAGAGGCCGTTCACCTGCTGTCAGTGTGGGAAGGGATTTATTGATCCATCCATCCTGCAGAGACATCAGCGAGTTCACACTGGGGAGAAGCCATTCACCTGCTCCCTCTGTGGGAATGGATTCACAGTTATCTACTCTGCAGACACACCAGCGAGTTCACACTGGGGAAAAGCCATTCACCTGCTCTTAGTGTGGGAAGGGATTATATAGGAATTAGGAGCAGGAAGAGATAATTTGGCCCTTTGCGCCTGCTCTGCCATTCATTATGATCATAGTTTATCATCCAAATCCACAGCCTAATCCCGATTTCCCCTCCATATCCTTTGATCCCCTTCGCCCTCAGTGCTTTATCCAACTGCTTCTTGAAAACATGCAAGGTATTGGCCTCAACTATTTCCTGTGGTAACTAATCCCACAGACTCACCACTCTCTGGGTGAAGAAATGTTTCCTCATCTCTGTCTAAATGGTCTACCCCGTATCCTCAGACTGTGGCCTCTGTTTCTGTACACTCCCACCATCGGGAAAATCTTTCCTGCATCTCCCCAATCAAACCCTGTTAGAATATTGTCGGTTTCTATAAGATCCCTCATTCTTCTGAACTCCAGCGAATACAATCCTAACAGATACAATCTCTCATACGTCAGTCCCACCATCCCAGGAATCAGTCTGGTAAACCTTTGCTGCACTTCCTCTAGAGCAAAAACATCCTTCCTCCAATAAGGAGGCCAAAACTGCTCACAATATTCCAGGTACAGTCTTGCCAAGGCCCTGTATAGAACAAAGAACAATACAGCACAGGAACAGGCCCTTCGGCCCTCCAAACCTGCGCCGATCACGTGTTCTATCTGGACCAACCGCCTGTATCCTTCTATACCCCGTGTGTTCATGTGCCTATCCAGATAAGTCTTAAAGGTCGCTAACGTATCTGCCTCAACCACCTCACTTGGCAGTGCATTCCAGGCCACCACCACCCTCTGTGTAAAATACTCTTCCCGCACATCTCCACTGAACCTTTCCACCCTCACCTTGAATTTGTGCCCCCTTGTAATTGCCATTTCTGCACTGTTCACTCTGTACCCCTAATAATTTTATAAACTTTTATCAGGTCACCCCTCCGCCTCCATCTCTCTTGGGAAAACAATCCTGTTTATTCAATCTATCCTCATAGCTAATCCCCTCCATACCAGGCAACATCCTGGTAAACCTTTTCTGTACTCTGTCCAAAGCCTCCACGTCCTTCTGGTAGTGCAGTGACCAGAATTGGGACACAGTATTCCAAATGTGGCCTAACCAACATTCTATGTAATTGTAACATAATTTTTGAGCTTTTATACTCGATACCTCGTCCTATGAAGGCAAGCATGCTGCCTGCTTTCTTCACCACCATTTCCACCTGTGCTGCCACTAAGTATCTGTGGACCTGCATGCCCAGATCTCTCTGTATCTCTATGCTCCTGATGGTCGGCATCTCCACATCATGAGTGTTAAATGCTCTCAGTTCTGTATATTATGAATCTTTGTTGGACCTTATCCAGTGCCTCTATTTTCTTTTTCTAAATGGAGATCACCAATGTTGTCAGTGCTCCCAGTGTTGTCTAACCCTAATTCTAAAGAAGTTGAACATTTCCTCCGTGCTTTTCAATTCTATCCCTCTGGAATAGAACCTTAGATATGGGCATCACACTGTAAGAAAGATGTGAAGTTCTTAGAGAGGGTGCAGAGGACATTTACAATAACAATAATCATCTTTATTATTGTCACAAGTGGGCTGACATTAAACTGCAATGAAGTTACTGTGAAAATCCCCTAGTCGCCACACTCCTGCGACTGTTCAGTTTCACCGAGGGAGAATTCAGAATCTCCAATTCACTGAACAAGCACATCTTTCGGGGCTTGTAGGAAACTGGAGCACCCGGACGAAACTCACGCAGACACAGGGAGAACGAGCAGACTTCGCACAGACAGTGACCCAAACCGGTAATCAAACTTGGGACCCTGGTGCTGTGAAGCCACAGTGATAACCACATGTGCTGCCCATTGAAAGCTGCAGCAAGACTGTGCAGTTGCATGTTGCACAAGTCCATTGGGTCATGTGAAAGTGAAAATCGCTTATTGTCATGAGTAGGCTTCAATGAAGTTACTGTGAAAAGCCCGGGTGCCAGTTGTGTAGAGTAGGGGTTATCATAGTCACCTAACACGTGAAAGGTCCCCGGTTTGAAACTGGCAGAAGCATTAAATGCTTCTCATTTAGTCAGAGGAAAACTTTCCACAACATCCGTTTGTCCCTGAATATTACCTGAATCTCGTATGTGAGAGGAATAGGAGATCTGGTCTCACATCAGCCACAACAATTGATTCAGCGAAGTCTGAAGTGTTGCATTTTCAAGAAGCAGTGAGATGATAAAGAATTTCCTGCTTTGATACAGTTCCGATATTGGCAGTTTGTTCAACCACAACAGAATTTAATGTGCTTACAGATGCAAATGAACATAATAACTGTCTCAATCATGTCTAATTGTGAGATAAAAGCAACTTACTGCGGATTCTTCAATCGGAAACAAAAACAGAAAATACTGGACAATCTCAGCAGGTCTGACAGCCTCTGTGGAGAGAGATGGCAGCTGACGTTTTGAGTCTGGGTGACTCTTTGTCAAAGCTGGAGAACTGCAAATAGGGTCAGATTTAGACTATTGTGGGTGGACAGTGGATGGGGCGGGAGGGCAGGGAGCTTGTGGAGATGTGGGGCTGGGTAGAGGGCCAGGGACAGGTGGTGAATGACTAAAATGACAGAAAGAAAAAGAGAATGTAAATAGGGGTAATAAAGGCTAAGAACACTGCTGATAGTGGTGCGTTAAGAGATTAGAATCTGAATGGCAGAATAAAAGTTAGCAGTGAGTGAAAGGAAGACTAGGAACAGGGAGCAGATTGTCCAAGGGGGGAGGGGGGGGGGGGGACAATGGTGGAGGAAAAACAGATCGATGGAAGAAATGAAAATAAGTTGCTAGAAATAAACATGTGAGGAAGGTGGAGGAGAATAATAAGTGACATGGCCTCTCAGCCTAACCATCAGAAGCTGCAGCAAGACCTGCAGTTGAACATAGCATAGGTCCATTGGCTGCTCCACTGCTGCCTGTTTCTGTGGTGTAGTGGTTAACATGTTCAGCTAACTCGCGAAAGATCCTCCATTCAAAACTGTGCAGGAACATTGAATTCTTCTCGCTTAGTTTGAGGGATGTTTGGATAACATGCGTTTGTTTCTGCATATCATCAGAATCCCATTTATTAGATATATATTTGGCCTCCTCGGCCTCAAACTTCTTTCAGAGAATTCTGTGAATATTGAAGAAGCAAAGATCAGAAAAAGATGATCCCATTTTGATACAGTTCAGATCTTCTCAGTTTGTTCAGTCCACAACAGAATTTAATGGATTTCCGGATATAGATTAACATTTTTAATCACCATCTGAAAGATATCTAATGGTAATGTGTGTTCATACAGACATAGGCAAATGATATTCTAACTGAATTAGAGGGAATGGCAGAGATTCAACTAAAACACCTTTTTGAAAATCGGGCTTTGTGGTAGAGAAACAGGAAAAGCCACTCAGGGAGATGAGGAAATTCAGGCTCAGTGCGGATTTGCTGTCACCCCTCGTTTCATTAACATGGACGGGATTAAGGCAGCGGAATGTTTCATACCCAGAACAAAGAGGGTAAAAGAGGGGGGGGGGGGTGTTTTCTAGAGCTGTTGGGGAGGGTTTAAACTAATGTGGCAGGGGGATGGGAACCAATGCTGGAAGTTGGTAGTAAAACAGGGACAGAAACAAAAGGAAGTAAGGGGAAAAGTGCAAGGCAGAGAAGACATAGTCAGAAATCCATAAGGGCGACAGTACAAGGTACAGTGACTGAGGGGAGTACAGTGAATAGGCCCAGTAATAACAAAAGGAATAAAACTGGAGATGTTAAGATTCAAAACAGAGGTAAAAAAACCAACATAAGTGTACTTTACCTGAATGCTCGTAGTATTCGGAATAAAGTAAATGAGTTGGTGGCACAAATCATCGTAAATGACTATGATTTAGTGGCCATTACTGAAACATGGTTAAAGGATGGTCATGACTGGGAGTTAAATATCCAAGGGTATCAAACTATTCGGAAGGACAGAGTGGATGGTAAGGGAGGTGGTGTTGCTCTGTTATTTAAGGATGACATCCGGGCAATAGTAAGGGATGACATCGTGCTATGGAGGATAAGGTTGAATCCATTTGGGTGGAAATCAGGAATAGTAAGGCGAAAAAGTCACTGATAGGAGTAGTCTATCGGCCACCAAATAGTAACGAGATGGTGGGGCAGGCAATAAACAAAGAAATAACTGATGCATGTAGAAATGGTACAGCAGTTATCATGGGGGATTTTAATCTACATGTCGATTGGTATAACCAGGTTGGTCAAGGCAACCGTGAGGAGGAGTTTATAGAATGTATCCGCGATAGTTTCCTAGAACAGTATGTAATGGAACCTACGAGGGAACAAGCGGTCCTAGATCTTGTCCTGTGTAATGAGACAGGATTGATTCATGATCTCATAGTTAGGGATCCTCTCGGAAGGAGCGATCACAATATGGTGGAATTTAAAATACAGATGGAGGGTGAGAAAGTAAAATCAAATACTAGTGTTTTGTGTTTAAACAAAGGAGATTACAAGGGGATGAGAGAAGAACTAGCTAAGGTAGACTGGGAGCTAAGACTTTATGGTGGAACAGTTGAGGAACAGTGGAGAACCTTCCAAGCGATTTTTCACAGTGCTCAGCAAAGGTTTATACCAACAAAAAGGAAGGACGGAAGAAAGAGGGAAAATCGACCGTGGATATCTAAGGAAATAAGGGAGAGGATCAAATTGAAGGAAAAAGCATATAAAGTGGCAAAGATTGCTGGGAAATTAGAGGACTGGGAAATCTTTAGGGGGCAACAGAAAGCTACTAAAAAAGCTATAAAGAAGAGTAAGATAGAGTATGAGAGTAAACGTGCTCAGAATATAAAAACAGACAGTAAAAGTTTTTACAAATATATAAGACAAAAAAGAGTGGCTAAGGTAAATATTGGTCCTTTAGAGGATGAGAAGGGAGTTTTAATAATGGGAAATGAGGAAATGGCTGAGGAACTGAACAGGTTTTTTGGGTCGGTCTTCACAGTGGAAGACACCAATAACATGCCAGCGACTGATAGAAATGAGGCTATGACAGGTGAGGACCTTGAGAGGATTGTTATCACTAAGGAGGGAGTGATGGGCAAGCTAATGGGGCTAAAGGTGAACAAGTCTCCTCGCCCTGATGGAATGCATCCCAGAGTGCTAAAAGAGATGGCTAGGGAAATTGCAGATGCACTAGTGATAATTTACCAAAATTCACTAGACTCTGGGGTGGTCCTGGTGGATTGGAAATTAGCAAACGTGACGCCACTGTTTAAAAAAGGAGGTAGGTAGAAAGCAGGAAATTATAGGCCAGTGAGTTTAACTTCGGTAATAGGGAAGATGCTGGAATCTATCATCAAGGAAGAAATTGCGAGGCATCTGGATAGAAATTGTCCCATTGGGCAGACGCAGCATGGGTTCGTTAAAGGCAGGTCATGCCTAACTAATTTAGTGGAATTTTTTGAGGACATTACCAGTGCAGTAGATAACGGGGAGCCGATGGATGTGGTATATCTGGATTTCCAGAAAGCCTTTGACAAGGTGCCACACAAAAGGTTGCTGCATAAGATAAAGATGCATGGCATTAAGGGTAAAGTAGTAGCATGGATAGAGGATTGGTTAATTAATAGAAAGCAAAGAGTTGGGATAAATGGGTGTTTCTCTGGTTGGCAATCAGTAGCTAGTGGTGTCCCTCAGGGATCCGTGTTGGGCCCACAATTGTTCACAATTTACATTGATGATTTGGAGTTGGGGACCAAGGGCAATGTGTCCAAGTTTGCAGATGACACTAAGATGAGTGGTAAAGCGAAAAGTGCAGAGGATACTGGAAGTCTGCAGAGGGATTTGGATAGGTTAAGTGAATGGGCTCAGGTCTGGCAGATGGAATACAATGTTGACAAATGTGAGGTTATCCATTTTGGTAGGAATAACAGCAAACGGGATTATTATTTAAACGATAAAATATTAAAGCATGCCGCTGTTCAGAGAGACTTGGGTGTGCTAGTGCATGAGTCACAGAAGGTTGGTTTACAAGTGCAACAGGTGATTAAGAAGGCAAATGGAATTTTGTCCTTCATTGCTAGAGGGATGGAGTTTAAGAATAGGGAGGTTATGTTGCAATTGTATAAGGTGTTAGTTCGGCCACACCTGGAGTATTGTGTTCAATTTTGGTCTCCTTACTTGAGAAAGGACGTACTGGCGCTGGAGGGTGTGCAGAGGAGATTCACTAGGTTAATCCCAGAGCTGAAGGGGTTGGATTATGAGGAGAGGTTGAGTAGACTAGGACTGTATTCGTTGGAATTTAGAAGGATGAGGGGGGATCTTATAGAAACATTTAAAATTATGAAGGGAATAGATAGGATAGATGCGGGCAGATTGTTTCCACTGGCGGGTGACAGCAGAACTAGGGGGCATAGCCTCAAAATAAGGGGAAATAGATTTAGGACTGAGTTTAGGAGGAACTTCTTCACCCAAAGGGTTGTGAATCTATGGAATTCCTTGCCCAGTGAAGCAGTTGAGGCTCCTTCATTACATGTTTTTAAGGTAAAGATAGATAGTTTTTTGAAGAATAAAGGGATTAAGGGTTATGGTGTTCGGGCCGGAAAGTGGAGCTGAGTCCACAAAAGATCAGCCATGATCTAATTGAATGGCGGAGCAGGCTCGAGGGGCCAGATGGCCTACTCCTGCTCCTAGTTCTTATGTTCTTATGTTCTTATCATTCTTTAATCTCCTACCTGTGAATGTATTTGTTTAAAAACTGACGTGGCCAATCTCAAATGAACTCAACAGAACTTATGTTACCCAGTGACTTTATTTTCTTTGTCAGTCATGTTTGTTGTATATTTCAGAGAGTCTCAATTTCAGATGAGGACATAAACATCAAATAATATCAAGTTTTGAGTAATGCAACAAATACTGAGTAAAATTGTTTGATGTTTTTCGAAGGAATATAAGAATTATGTTATTACTGAATGAGAGGAAATATTTGCTGGGCAGACATTTCTACATTTCATAATTCATTTGAAATCTAATAAAGTAAACTACTTCAGCAAAGTGATCTCTAAAGTCTAGAGGGCTTTGTTAAGCTTTACAAATCCCTCTCTAATAGACAGACTCTGTGAATAGGATGTAGATCAAATGTAATTAGATTCTGTTATCAACTCAGAAATAATGACAAGATGCTTCAGCAGCAAAATACACTTTTGTAAATTCAATATGAAACCAATTGCATGATTACATAATGTTTGTATCATAAACTACACCATCTTCATGTCCGAATCTTCTGGTCATTGGTCCAGGGGAACGTTCTCATTAAATCAAACTGAGCAAGGATTCTGCAGAAACTCCTTTTTCAAAAGCAAATTGGAAGAATAATTGGAATAGAGAAACTTCAAGATCACAGAAAGAGAGAAGGACATTGAGACTAATCAATTTGCTCTTGTTCAATCTATATTTTTATTTGACTTTGATCATTTTTACAGATAGCACAACAGATTTTCCAATGGGCTCATTGTCAATCAGCTGTTTTTTCAGTGCACTGGTTATCACGTCTCCTCACACACCAAATGTCCCTCATTATTATTATTCGAAACATTATTGATGTTACTCATCTAAATTGGCAGATAAGTTGTATCATTGTTATTTATTGTTCAATAGTTAAACAAATGCATTACCTGACACCCGCAAAGTTCCAAATGATACCCTGCAAAATACTCTGTGATGGAGACTGGCAGGAATTGCAGTCAGAGTTCACACGTGTTAGTTGTGAATGGTTTTCTAATGTGTTGTGGCATTTTATGATTCAAAAGTCAGATCAATTTCTCCACCAATTGCCTAATTTTCAGTCAAATTGTACTCCCACATAGAAGGGTCTTCAGTGCAATAAGGATGCACTGTTTACTATTCTCGGTCAGTGCACGAAGCGCTGTTCCCTGTTTCTGTAGTGTAGTGATTATGTTTGCTTAAAGGCCCTCGGTTTAATACTGCACAGAAACATTATTAAACCACATTCATTTCCATGAGTGGAAAAGTTACAAGATTGACATTTTCATTATTCATTTACACCCACCCTGAATTGCCCTTGAATTGGGTTGCTGAGGTGATCTGCCGTGTGGAACCCCGGAGCTTCAGCCTGGTTCTCCGCTTTCCTAGTCTGGATGTGGAGATGCCAGCATTGGACTGGGGTGGGCACAGTAGGAAGACTGACAACACCAGGTTAAAGTCCAATTGGTTTGTGTCGAATCACTAGCTTTCGGAGCACAGCTCCTTCCACAGGTGAATGAAGAGGTGGGTTCCACAACCCCATATATAGAGAAATTCAATGATGCAAGATGATACTTTGAGTGCGTGTCTGCAGGTAATTAAATCTTTACAGTTCCAAACATTGCAACTGGAGAGAGGGATAATCACAGGTTAAAGAGATGTGAAATGTCTCAAGCCAGTACAGTTGGTAGGATTTCACAAGCCCAGG
This sequence comes from Scyliorhinus canicula, assembly GCF_902713615.1. Lineage (NCBI taxonomy): Eukaryota > Metazoa > Chordata > Chondrichthyes > Carcharhiniformes > Scyliorhinidae > Scyliorhinus > Scyliorhinus canicula. The sequence goes on from NW_024056025.1 coordinate 762,859, forward strand.
TGGGGGGTGAATGTAATGCGACATGAATCCAAGGTCCCGGTTGAGGCTGTACCCATGCGTGCGGAACTTGGCTATCAGTTTCTGCTTGGCGATACTGCGTTGCCGAACGTCCTGAAGGCTGCCTACCTAAGCCCCACCTCTATCCTATCCCCATAACCCAGTAACCCCACCAAACCTTTTTGTACACTATGGCAATTTAACATGGCCAATCCACCTAACCTGCACATATTTGGACTCATGCCTGTGCTATCACAAAGACTGCCCGTTTCCATCCACGTTACATTATCCGGCCTCTCTCCTGTGTCTGTGCGCCTGGGGCTGAAATCTCAGTCATGCTTTCGTCACCTCCCGATTTGACAATTCCATTACACACCTGGCTGCTCTCCCACATTCTACCTCTGTAAACTTAAAGCCATCCAAAAGGCTACTACCCATGTCTTAATTCACAGCAAGTCCCTTTCCCCTATGATCTCTGTGCTCCGAGACTTGCATTCTCTCCCAGTCAATTCTCACTCTCATTTTCAAATGGCTCCATGACCTCATCTCTCCCTGTGTCTGTCATCTCCTCCAGCTCCACAACCCCCTGAGATATCTGTACAGCTCTGATCCTGGACTCTTGCACACCCCCGATTCTAATTACTCCGCCATGGTTTTAAATTCCCTCGGCCCCAAGCACTGAATTCCCTCCCTCAACCTCCCCGTCTCCACCTCACTTACCTCCTTTCAGACTCTAAAAGTCACCTCTTTGACCAAGTTTTTGGTCACCTGTCCTAATATCTCCTTTTGTGTCTGGGTGTCTCACTTTGTTTTACAATGTTCCTGTGAAGTTGACTGGGATGATTTATGATGTTAAAGGTGTTATATAAATAGAAGTTGTTGTTTTTGACTTTAACGCTGACCTCCTGTTTTACAATATCCCATTGGTTTCACAACAAACTCTATCTCTGATGTTTTGCCTCCTGCGGGTTTGCAGCCTCTATAAAGACGGCGGCCGTTAACTCAGGCCTGTCACCGGGAGCAGGTCGCAGCTGTCCCCCCGTTCGATGCAAACCCGGGCCCGGAAACTTTTTATTGGTTTGGAGAGGTTTCAATGAACCCTCCAAGCCGAGTCCAGAATAGGCACTGCGCATGCTCCAGCTCACAATGCCAGAGAGTGATTGACGGCAGCTCTGGTCTAATAGGAAGAGAGGGGTGGGCCTGGAGGACCGAGTGGTTGCAGCCAGTCTTCCAACCAATCGTAGTGAATGAGGGGCGGGGCTCAGCCCCGGTCTCCCACGTGAGGCCAGAGCATGCGCAGTACCTATGACAACTCGGGATTCAGGCGGTTGGGTCGAAATTGTGAGCCGGTCAAATTCGGTTTGGTAAGTCATGAGGGAGGGATGGAGCCGGCGGATGGGTCGAAAGGCTTCACAGACACTCCGTGTAGACCGAAGCCCCGAATACGAAGTGAGGATGCAGGAGCTGAACCGGCGAAAGCTGCTCGGGCTTTTCTCCGAGACAGGCCCGGGTGGCCGGGCGCATGCGGAGGGAGCGAGAGCCCCGGCTTTGCTCCGCCTCCCATTCACTCTGATTGCCTGGAGGACCAGTCGCTCTTGTTTGGTCCTCCAGCCCCGCCCCCTCTTCCTATTGGCCCGAACCCGCCGTCAATCAGTCCTCGGGCATTGTGAGCTGGAGCAAACCCTTCACCATCATTGTCAGCTCCCTGGTTTGCAGCTGCGGAGCTTCTCCCTCCCTCCCGGGAACAGGCCCAGGTTAACGGGCACCATCCTGCTTCACACACTGGAGGGTGGTTCACATCACAGGAGGGGGGATAATAAATAAGAGCTGACACTTTGCACTCAAATCAATGAGGACTCTGATCTCTGCCAAGGAAGGAAACCCTGGCATGTGGGCGGGGAGGATTCACAAACACCCGCTGGAGGCACCAAACCCCCAATAATTTTATTGTCAGTCTGCAGACAGGAACTGGAGAACTGAACCCAGGCAGAGGAGAGGGAGGGAGAAAACTGGGAGTGAAGGAAATAAATGGTGCAGATGGTGAGATGGGTTTGGATTTCAGCCCAGGGAGTAGGGAGAGTGTGTGGGGTGGAGATTTACAGCTTTGGGGGAACGAGAGAGGGACAAATGTTCCAGAGAAACTAAAATTGTCTGTTCAGAATTTCTATCCTGGACTGACAGTGATGGCTTTTGTAAACTCCTTTTACAGGGGGTTAGAATTGGAGACTCTGCACACAACAAACTGAACCCAACAGAAAGGTTTGTCTTTGCGAATTCTATCCTGCATCAACAGTTATGACTTTTGTAACATGAACGATTACAGCTCTCAGGAAAGATTAAATGGAGTGGAGCCCTTTTTCTATCGACAACAATAAATGAAGCAGTGACCTGCTATAAATCTTTTAAATTATCAGTAGTTTGGAGAGGGGCGATGTGAGAGAATGACCATCAATAAACAACACGTCATAAATACAAGATAGTTACAAATAAATCTAAGGGGGCAATACAGACAAATTTATTTATCACAGGTTCAGAATGTGCAACTCATTACCATGGAAAGGAGTTGAGGAAAGTGCTGAGATGTTTTCAAAAGGAAACGGGACAAGCACGAGAGAAAATTGAATCAAAAACCAGCTGAAGGGCTGAGATTTGATAGGTGTGACAGTCGGAGATGTGTGCCGAGTATTGACAGCAGTATCGGTACAGAATGGCATATTTGTGTCGTATATATTCACAGTATTTCAATGTAATCTTTTATAGAATATTTGCAGATGCAAACATCATGTCGAGATCTGACAGAGTCACTTGATTCATCAGGACCGGCCTTTCAACGTGGAAGGAGAAATGTTCGTCTGTTTTGTCTTTCAGAAAAAATGTCAAAAATCACTGTGATTGGAAAAGCACCGAGACACAGACATCTAAGTAATTTTCCACAGTTAGCTGGAACTGAGCTTTAACCAATCACAAAGCATGAAATTAAATTGCAGCATTTACATCAGGGAGACACCGTACTCAGGCTTCAACTGATGATCCAAGTTGGAGAGACATAAGGACATTCGCACCAAAGGAATCAAGAAGCAGCAATAGGACATTCAGCCCCGTGAGCCTGTTCCACCATTTAATAACATCACGGCTGATCTGATAGTGACCTCAAATCTGCATCCCACCGACACCTGACAACTTGTCGATAACCATGGAGAAACCGTGGAAATGTGGGGACTGTGGTATGGGATTCAATTACCCGTCTGAATTGGGAACTCATCGACGTATTCATACTGGGGAAAGGCCGTTCACCTGCTCCGTGTGTGGGAAGGGATTCACTCGGTCATCACACCTCCTGACACACCAACTTGTTCATACTGATCAGAGACCATTTAAATGTGATCACTGTAAGAAGAGTTTTAAAAGCAGATATAATTTACTGACACATCAATGCACTCACACTGGGGAGAGGCCATTCACCTGCTTCGTGTGTGGGAAGGGATTCATTCTGTCAACTGAACTCCTGAGACATCAACTTGTTCATACTGATGAGAAACCTTTTAAATGTGCTGACTGTGAAAAGAGCTTTAAAAGCAGAAAGGATTTACTGTTACATCAACGCACTCACACTGGGGAAAGGCCATTCACCTGTTTGGAATGTGGGAAAGGATTTAATGATTTGTCAAACCTCCGGGCTCACCATCGGGTCCACTCTGACCAGAGACCGTTTAAATGTGCTGACTGTGAGAAGAGCTTTAAACGCAGAATGGATTTACTGACACACCAACGCACTCACACTTGGGAGAGGCCATTCACCTGCTCCGTGTGTGGGAAGGGATTCACTCGGTCATCAATCCTCCTGAGACACCAACTTTTTCATACCGATCAGAGACGCTACAAATGTGCTGACTGTGAGATGAGCTTTAAAAGTAAAAAGAATTTACTGGTACACCAACGCACTCACACTGGGGAGAGGCCATTCACCTGTTCCGTGTGTGGAAAGGGATTCACTCAGTCATCAATCCTCCTGAGACACCAACTTGTTCATACTGATCAGAAACCTTTTAAATGTGCTGACTGTGAGAAGAGCTTTAAAAGTAAAAAGAATTTACTGTCACATCAACGCACTCACTCTGGGGAGAGGCCGTTCACCTGCTCCGTGTGTGAGAAGAGCTTTAAAAATAAAAATAATTTACTGTCACATCAACGCACTCACACTGGGGAGAGGCCATTCACCTGCTCCGTGTGTGGGAAGGGATTCACATGTTCATCCCAGCTTCTGCAACACCAGCGAGTTCACATGTGTGACAAGAAATTTACTCAGTCATCCTATCTGACTTCACACCAACTTGTTCACATTGATCAGAAACCTTTTAAATATTCTGACTGAAAAGAGATTTAAAGGTAAACCGAATCTATGGAAACACCAGCGAGTTCACACTGAAACACAATCATAGAATTTACAGTGCAGAAGGAGGGCATTCGGCCCATCGAGTGCACCGGCCCTTGGAAAGAGCACCTCACTTAAGCCATACCTCCAACCTAACCCATCACCCCACCTCACCTTTTTGGACACTCAGGGCAATTTATCATGGCCAATCCACCTAATCTACACATTTTTGGACTTCTGGGAGGAAACTGGAGGACCTGGAGGAAACCCACGCAGACATGGGGAGAACGTGCAAACTCCGCACAGACAGTGAGCCAAGCGGGAATTCTGGGACCCTGGAGCTTTGAAGCAACAGTGCCAACCACTGTGTTACCGTGTGGCCGACACGTCGGAGCGGTACTGGGGAGAGGCTGTTTAACTGCTCCGTGTGTGGGAGGAGATTCACTCAGTCAAACAACCTGCACAGACATCAGCAAGTTCACAGGCAACAGCAGGGTTTGGATTCAGCTGTTGTTGCTGCTGTTAGTCACATCCAGGACTGAATGATGCCTGGACGTCTGTTTCCAGTGGGGCTCCAGTTTTCCGGTATATATCAATGATTTAGACTGAAATGTATGTACTAGGATTATACAAAAGTTGCTGATGTGTTTTAGACAATGAGGGAGAAGCTATGGACTGGGTTAGGCGGGCAGAAAAATGGTGAATGGAAATTTAGATAATGAGATAATGAGAGATAATGAGATGAAAATAAAGTCACTTGAAATGAAATGAAATGAAAATCGCTTATTGTCACAAGTAGGCTTCAAATGAAGTTGCGGTGAAAAGCCCCTAGTCGCCACATTCCGGCGCCTGTTCGGGGAGGCTGGTACGGGAATCGAACTGTGCTGCTGGCCTGCCTTGGTCTACTTTCAAAGCCAGCGTTTTAGGAAAAAACTGATTGGTGGGGAAGCGACAAATAATCCTTTTTTTTTAAAATAAATTCTGAGTACCCAATTATTATTATTTTTTTTCGAATTCAGGGGCAATTTAACCTGGCCAATCCACATAACCTGCACATCTTTGGGTTGTGGGGGTGAAACCCACGCAGACACGGGGAGAATATGCAAACTCCACACGGACAGTGACCCAGGGCCGGGATTTCAAACCCGGGTCCTCAGCGCTGTCGTCCCACAGCTAACCACTGCTCCACGTGCTGCCCTAGCTACAAATAATTCTAATAAGTTTCTTGAACAGTTCTCACATGGAAAGGCACTTGACCACTTTAAAACAGACCACGTTAAGACCAAGTCATATTTAGGGCAAGATTATAAACAGGGCATTCACTTAAAGTGATTAGAAAAAGAAGCAATGCTGAGCAAGGCTTGGAGAGTGGGCAAAGAAATGGCAGATGGAATACAATATGGAAAAGTGTGAGGTTATGCACTTTAGAAGGATAAATGGGGGCATAGACTATTTTCTAAATGGGAAAATGCTGAGGAAATCACAAGCACAAAGGGACTTGGGAGACCTTGTTCAAGATTCTCTTCAGGTTAAACTGCAGGTGCACTGCAGCCTCACGGCGCTGAGGTCCCAGTTTCGATCCCGGCTCTGGGTCACTGACCGTGTGGAGTTTGCACATCTCCCTCTGTTTGTGTGGGTTTCGTCCCCACATCCCAAAGATGTGCAGGGTAGGTGGATTGGCCACACTAAATTTCCCCTTAATTGGAAAAAATGAATTGGGTACTCTAAATTTAAAAAAATGTAAAAACAAATGGTTAATGTGCAGGTTCAGTCGGCAGTTAGGAAGGCAAATGCAATGTATTCATGTCGAGAGGGCTTGAATACAAGACCAGGGCTGTACTTCTGAGGCTATGTAAGGCCTTGATCAGACCCCATTTGGGAAGCACGGTAGCATTGTGGATAGCACAATGGCTTCACAGCTCCAGGGCCCCAGGTTCGATTCCGGCTTGGGTCACTGTCTGTGTGGAGTCTGCATTCTCCCCGTGTGTGCGTGGGTTTCCTCCGAGTGCTCCGGTTTCTCCCACAGTCCAAATATGTGCAGGTTAGGTGGATTGGCCGTGATAAATTGCCCTTAGTCCAAAATTGCCCTTAGTGTTGGGTGGGGTTACTGGGTTATGGGGATAGGGTGGAGGTGTTGACCTTGGGTAGGGTGCTCTTTCCAAGAGCCGGTGCAGACTCGATGGGCCGAATGGCCTCCTTCTGCACTGTAAATTCTATGATAATTCTATGATTATGAGCAGTTTTGGGTCCCGTATCTAAGGAAGGATGTGTTGGCCTTGGAAAGGGTCCAGAGGAGGTTTGCAAGAGGGATCCCTGGAATGAAGAGCTTGTCGTATGAGGAACAGTTGAGGACTCTGGGTCTGTACTCGTTGGAGTTTAGACGGATATGGGGGAATCTTATTAAAACTTACAGAATACTGCGAGGCCTGGGTAGAGTGGACATGGAGAAGATGTTCCACTTGTAGGAAAAACTAGAAGCAGAGGACACAATCTCAGACTACAGTTGCAATCCTTTAAAACAGAATAAGAAGTCTTACAACACCAGGTTAAAGTCCAACAGGCTTGTTTCGACTCACTAGCTTTCGGGGCACAGTTCCTTCCTTTGGTGATGAGGAGGAATTAAAACACATGAGGAGGAATTTCTTCAGCCAGAGTGTGGTGAATCTGTGGAAGTCTTTGCCACAGAATGCCGTGGAGGCTAAATCACTGAGTGTCTTTAAGATAGAGATAGATAGGTTCTTGATTAATAAGGGGATCAGGGGTTATGGGGAGAAGGCAGGAAAATGGAGATGAGAAAAATATCAGCCTTGATTGAATGGCGGAGCAGATTCGATGGGCCGAGTGGCCTAATTCTGTTCCTATGTCTTACGATGTGAAGAAAAACATTCTGTGCTGCATGTAGGATCATGAATGCACTGCTCGAAAATGTGGTGGAGGCAGATTCAATTGATTCCTTGAAAAGAGAATTGGGCAACTCTCTGTTACTATCAGATCAGCCATGACCATATTAAATGGTGGAGCAGACTGGGCTGAATAGCCAACTCCAGCTCCTTGCTCATCTGTTTGTATCTTTTGAGGAGAAAAATATCTGCAGAGTTCAGGGCCAATGACAGGGGATTGTGATTGTTCCAGAAAGCTGGCACAGATACAATTTGTTGAGTGCCTTTGTTTTGTGCTGTCACCTTTCTGTGCCACTGTGTTATGAGGGAAATGCAGTGCACCAATGCAAGAGAGGCAGATTGCTCCCTCGATTTAGGTTAGATTTTATTGTCACGTGTACAGTACCGAGGTGCAGTGAAAATTATTATTCTGCGAGCAGCTCAAATAGATCATTTTGTACATGAAAAGTAAACTAAAAAGAAAATACATAATAGGGCAACACAAGGTACACAATGTAAATACGTAGACAAAGGCATTGAGTGAAGCATACAGGAGTGTAGTATTAATCAGATCAGTTCATAAGAGGGTCGTTTCAGAGTCTGGTAATAGCGGGAAAGAAGCTCTTTTCAATCTGTTTGTGCGTGTCCTCAGACTTTTGTATCTCCTGCCCGATGGAAGAAGTTGGAAGAGTGAGTAAGCTGGGTGGGAGGGGTCTTTAATTATGCTGCCCGCTTTCCCCAGGCAGCGGGAGGTGTGGATAGAGTCAATGGATGGGAGGTAGCTTTGTGTGATGGACTAGGCTGTGTTCACTCCTCTCTGACGTTTCTTGTGGTCTTGGGCCAAGCAGTTGCCATACCAGGCTGTGATGCAACCAGATTGGATACTTTCTATGGTGCATCTGTAAAAGTTGGTAAGAGTAGTGTGGACATGTCAAATTTCCTTAGTTTCCTGAAGAAGTATAGGCGCTGTTGTGCTTTCTTGGTGGCAGCGTCGATGTGGGTGGATCAGATTTTTGGTGATGGAAACCCTGTGCCTAGTGCAGGAGAGGCTGGTTGTTGGGCAGTGTGAACTGAACATACATGGCTGGATAAAGACTAAGGCAGATGTCAAGACCCTTGGAGCGAAAACAGGTCTGGAGGGAGTTGGTCAAAAAACCTGGGGAGTTGCATTTTGCATGAATCGTGAGTATGATCCAGTCACAATTATAAACAGTAAACAAACCTATCACTGATTTGATGAGATGATTTACCGTGTCTCAGGTGTTGTAAATACTGTAGTTCAGTCTGCTTGCTGCCCATGTCTAAGTGATATCAGAATAATGTGCTTCTGTATTAAATAAAGTACCCAAACCTCTCATTGTGCTTCATCCCCAGCATCTTGCCTAACTGTGAATCTTCTATTTTGCTAACTGGGAAATAGAATCTTCCTGTTTACTAATTGCTCTATGGCGTTACCCAGAATCCCCCGGGCTGCAGAAAGTCCCCTATCAGTGAGTGTACGAGGCCAGTGTACAGGTGCAGTGTGGGTGTGTGCTTTGAGCATGCTCAGTGTCAATCATGGTGAGAGAGTGAGGAGGAGCTGGGTTGAATACAACAGTCAGGGGGGGGGGGGGGGGGGGGGGGGGAAGGAGGAGGAGGAAGGAGTGGGTGCCGGGGAGACCAGAATCACAACAGGAAAACAATCCCTTCCCACTCTCGGAGCGGTGAACGGTCTCTCTCTAATGTGAGCATATTGGTGAGTTAGCAGATCCATTTTGCTTCTAAAGTTCTTCTCGCAGTCGGAACACAAAATGTCTTGTGTCAGAGTGAACATGTTGGTATGAAGTGAGATGGGTTCGAGTTATAGAGTTTTACAGCACAAAACAAGGCCCTTTGTCCCATTGTGTCTGTGCCGGCTATCAAGCACCAATCTATTCTAATCTCAGTTTCAGGGATTATTAACATCAACTCAAACAAACTCCATCTGTCAGAATGAACATGGTTCTGTCCTGGATGTGATTTTGGTTCAGTCCCGGATGTGATTAATATCAATAACAGCAGAGTCTTGGAGGCACTTGTGAACTCGCTGGTGTGTCTGCAGGGTGGATGACCGAATGAATCCCTTCCCACACAGGTAACAGATGAACGCTCCCTCCCTGGTGTGACTGCGCTGGTGAATCAGCCGGAGGGACTGCTGAGTGAATCCCTTCCCACACACGGAGCAGGTGAACGGCCTCTCTCCAGTGTGACTGCGCTGGTGAATCAGCAGATCCATTTAACTTTGAAGCTCTTCTCACAGGCGGAACATTTAAAAGGTCTCGTGTCAGAGTGAACACGTTGGTGGGTAGACTCGAGTGAATCCTTTCCCACACTCAAGGTAGGTGAATGGTCTCTCCCCAGTGCAAACACGCTATAAATTGCCCCTTAGTGTCCAAAGGTGATATGGGGTTACAGGCAGAGGGAAGGGAAAGTGCACCTGGGTGGGGTGCTCTTTTGTAGAGTTGGTGTAAACTCGATGGGCAAAATGGCCTCCTTCTGCACTGTAGGGATTCTGTGATGCTGCCAGATTTGTTCAGTTAATCTGGCATTTTCAGTTTTAACTCTATATTACACACACTTTTAATCGACTTATTATATTTATTGAACCACCATACCATCAACTACCAGGAGCAGTGTCTTGATGTTTGAGCTATTTCGACCTTGGGTGACTGGGTGGCGTTTGCACAATCTCCCCGTGTCTGCGTGGGTTTCCTCCGGGTGCTCCAGTTTTCACCCACAGTCCAAAGATGTACAAGTTAGGGCGACTGGCCACACTAAATTGCCCCTTAGTGCACACACTAAGGTTAGGTGGGGTTACTGGGTACGGGGATAGAGTGGAGGCATGGACTTAAGTAGGATGCCGTTTCCAAGGGGCGGTGCAGGCGAGATGGGCCAAATGGCCTTCTGCACTGTAAATTCTATGATTCTGTAGGATTTTCTCAGTCTCATCCAATGGGTCTGTCTGGTGGTATTTCTCTGATGGGAGCAGAGTGGTTGGAACTGTTGCTTCACAGCGCCAGGGTTCCGAGTTCACTTCCCACTTAGGTCACTCTGTGCGGATTCTGCACGTTACCTCTGTGTCTGCATGAGTTTCCTCCGGGTGCTCCTCTTTCCTCCCACAGGTCCTGAAAGATGTACTTGTTGGACATTCTGGATTCTCCCTCGGTGTACCCGAACAGGTGCTGGAGTGGCGACTAGCAGTTTGTCACAGCAACTTGATTGCAGTGTTAATGTAAGCCTACTTGTGAAAATAAAGATTATCATCATGTGTTTGTGTATTTTAAGGAACATGTAGAACTTCCTTAGTTCGTCCTGTTGTCCCCTCAGATATTTCATCTGTTTGGTTAACGTATCTGCAGTAAGTTCTTCCAGTCTGTCTCCAATTCTCCTTCCTGTCTGGGGTATATGGGTCTAGGTAGCTTGGTCTTGTGATTTGTGTTGTTTGGTTGTCTGCCTGTCTGTCTCCAGCGGGTATTGTTGTCTCTCGATAATGACTGTGCTGCTAACTTGTGATGACTGACCTTGTCTTCTGGTCTTATGGACATATCCGTGTTGGATCCAAGCTCCCGGATTGTCTGTCTTTCTCTCCGGGTGAGATTCTGTTTGTCTCTTGTATTTCACTGTGACAGGGCAGAGACCTGATTGAAGGGATTCAAACATGGGAGTTCTGGGAAAGATGGGGAAGGATTTGGGAGGTGACAAGTTCAAAGAGTTTGGAGAGGAGAGGGAGGTTGAAGATGGACAATAATTTGTAAGGATGGCAGGGTCAAGGGTTTGTTTTATTGAGGAGGGGGTGATGATGGCAGATTTGAAGGACAGAGGGACAGTACCTGAAGAGAGAGAAATGTTGACAATAGCCATTGACACAGGGTAGTTGGCTGATCAGTAGCTCAGTGGGAATAAGGTCGATGGAGCAGGAGCTGGGTCTCGTGGACAAGATGAGCTCAGAGGGCATGAGGGGAGATGGGAGAGAAACTAGAGAAAGATGTGGGTTCAGGGCTCGGGAAAGGATGAAATTTAGAGACAGTTTGGTCCGGTGGGCTCGTGGAAGGGAGGGAAGCAGCAGAGGCAGCTGATCGGATTTACTCAATCTCAGTCACAAAGAAGCTCCACCATCTCCTCACACTTCTTGTTGGAGGTGAGGATGGAACAGACAGGGGAGAGTGAGAGGACTTCAAAAGGAACTGACTTATGTCAGAGATATTAAAAAGTTTCAATGCACTGCGTATTGATCACAAATCTATTTATTTGACTTTTAGCCAGAATATTAGCCCCTGTAAATGGGCTGGATTTTGTTATCAGCAGAAAGAGACCCAAATTAACATGGTTCAGTCCTGAATGTGAAGAACAGCAAAATTCAATCATGCACAGCAATCAAAGAACAATACAGAACAGGAACAGGCCCTTCGGCCCTCCAAGCTTGTAGCGGTCATGATAGCTACCTTGGCCAAAACCCTTGTGCCATATCCCTCTATATCCATCTTATCCATGTGTTTGCCAAGATGCTTTTTGAACGCCGTTAATGTATCTGCTCTGTGGCCTCGGTGTGTCAGCAGGTGGGATGAAGCGGTAAATTCCTCCTCGCAGGTGAACGATCACTCTCCAGTGTGGACTCGCTGGTGTGTCAGCAGGTTGGATGACTGAGTGAATCCCTTCCCACACTTGGCGCAGGTGAATGGCCTCTCCCCAGTGTGAACTCGCTGATGTACAGTGAGGTGAGATGATCGTCTGAATCCAGTCCCGCAGTGAGAGCAGCGAAATGGTTTATTGTCAGTGTGAACACGTTGATGGCTCATCAGACTCCCAGAACTTTTATAGCATTTCCCGCAGTCTGAACATTGAAACGGTCTCTCCCCAGTGTGAACTCGGTGGTGTTTCTCCAGGTCGGATGACCTGTGGGAATCCCTTCCCACACTTGGAGCAGGTGAATGGTCTCTCCCCAGTGTGACTGCGTCGATGAGTTTCCAGCTTGGATGGGTAAGTGAATCCTTTCCCACAGTCCGCACATTTCCACGGTTTCTCCTCATTGTGACTGCATTTGTGGCTTGTGACGCCTGATGATTGACTGAATCCTTGTCCACACACACAACATGTGTCCGGTTTCTCCCCACTGTGAACAATGCTTTTTCCTTCCATGTTCAAAGTACGATGATATTCAGGGTATGATAAATTGAGGACTCGGTCAGATCCTGTTCTGATGCTTGGCTTGAGTTTCCGGACTTTGAAGCCTCCCCTTCGAACACCCTGTGAAAATGATTTAAAACAGAAAATAGGGAGTGAGAGAGAACCCATAAAAACACAAAGGCAGGTTGTGAAATCGAGCTGAATGAATCTGGTCATTTGTGGGGTCGACACTGGGAAAAAAACTGACCATGAAAACTGCTGGATTGTTATAAGATCCAACTGGCCTCTTTGGGAGGAGAGAGGTGAAGAGGGATTTTGTATATCTACAAGTCATACTAAAGAGAATAGATGGCAAAGCAAATTCGACCTTGAGTTTCATAAACAGCAATACTGATACTGAAACTATGCTTCTGGTGTCACAGTGGTTAGCACTGCTGCCTCACAGCGCTAGGGACTCGGGTTCAATTCCGACCTTGGTGACTGTCTGCGTGGAGTTTGCACTTTCTCCCCGTGTCTGCGTGGGTTTCCACCCGGTGCTCAGGTTTCCTCCAACAATCCAAAGAAGGGAAAGTTAGGTGGATTGGCTTTGGTAAATTGTCCTTAGTGTCCAGGGATGTGCAGGTTAGGTGAGGTTATGGGGTTACAGGGACAGGGTAGGTGTCTGGGCCTAGGCAGGGATCCCTTTCAGAGAATCACTGCAGACTCGATGGGCCGAATGGCCTCCTTCTGCTCTGTAGGAATTCTATGGTTCTAATTCTTTTCGATGAATCGTTATAAAGCTCTGGTCACCACTCTTCAGGAAGGATGTGAAGGTTCTTGGAGAAGGTGCAGAGGAGATTTACCAGAATAGTTCCAGCAAAGGAGGTTGAGGGGAAATTTGATTCAGTTGCACAAGGTTATGCCAAGTTTTGATCAGGTGTGCAAAGAAACTGTTTCCATTCACTGATCGTACAAGCAGTTGGGACACAGATTTAAAGTTTTGGGTAAAACCTGGATTGAACTATATAAGATGATGATGCGGAGAGGATGTTTCCTCTTGAGGGAGAATCGAAAACGAGTGTGTCACTGTTGCAAAATAAGGAGTCACCCATTTCAGATGATGGTGAGGATTTTTTATTCTCAAGGGTTGTCAGACTTTGGAAATCACGTCCTTAAAAGGCAGTGGGAGCAGAGTCCTTGAATATTTTTAAGGTAGAGCTGGATAGATTCTTGATGAGCAAGGGGGTGAAAGGTCATCAGGGGGAGGCAGGACTGTGGAGTTGAGGTTAGAATGAGATCAGCCGCAATCTTATTGAATGCTGAGCAGGCTCGAGGGACCGAGTGGCCTGTTCCTAGTTTGTATGTAAAAGGTACAGGAGATATGAGGTGATATGAGATATGTTTATACACAGCGAGCAGCAATGACTTGAAACTTGCTGCCTATGAGGGAGTTTGAAAATACAGACAATGAATGATTTGATTTCAAAAGGAAATTGGTTAGACATCTGAGGGAAATAAACCTGTGAGGATACAGGGAGAGAGCAGGAGAATGGGACTGACTGGATTGCCCCAGAGAGCTAGCATGGGCTCAATGGGCCGAATTTCCTTCTTGTGCCATTATGTCTCTGACTCGTTTGTGTAATCTAGTTTTGTAATTTAACCCCGGGGGGTTCAGATATCACTCAGGTAAATCTGTGCTGCACTCCCTCCGAGGCCATTCTATCCTTCCTCAGGTTTGTTGCCCAGAACTGAACACAGTTCTCCAGGTTTGGTCTAACCAGGGTTTGTGAATCTCGGGGCTTTTCCAGTCACACTGAGACCTGAAATCTTCCCTCACAGACAGAACAGACAAACCTTTTACCTTCCACACCCAGATGCTGCTGAAATTCAGGTTCTGATGAATCGAGTGACTCTGTCAGATCGCGATGTGACATTTGGTTTGTGTTTCCCGTCTGTTAAACCTCCACTTCCAGTATCCTGTAAATTTACAGAAACCTCACTGTCAGTTTAGGATAGAAATTCACAACATTCTCTCCTCGCCAACTTTGATTAAATGTATTCCTGGAGGTTTGGTCACATGACCTGCACCCATCCTCCAGCCATTAATCGGTCAACACATCCATCCTTGTGACACACTGCCTTCCTCGGCCAATTGGGAAAAGGACTCATTACCTTACAGGACAGTTACTGTCCTAACGATTTTCCAGACACCCAGGTATGAATCTCACTAACACAGGGAGCGGAGTTGGTGTGAACTCGGGCAGGAGGAGCTTCGGAACAGTAAATATAAATAACTTACCTCAGGGATTCACGGCCTAGTCGGCAGGGAGAGGAGTTGGCACAAATCCAGGGAGGAGCAGCTTCGGAACAGTAAATATAAATAACTTACCTCGAGTAAAGCTGATTGGCTGGGGGAATCTGTTCTAAATTTGAGAAACTGGAATAATTAACTAAGTAGGGAGTAACTCAGAGATCAGTAACTAGGAGATTGCTGTTTGTATCTATATCAACAATTTGGATGAGAATGTACAAGGCATGATCAGTAAGTTTGCAGATGACACTAAAATAGGTGGTATTGTCGGCAGTGAGGAAGGTTATCAAAAATTGCAGCAGGATCTTGATCAGCTGGGGAAGTGGGCCGAGAAATGGCAAATGGTGTTCAATACAGATAAATGTGAGGTGTTGCATGTCAGAAAATCAAATGCAAGGTAGGACTTTCACAGTGAATGGTAGGGCCTTAGGGTGTATCATGGAACAGAGGGATCTTGGAGTTCATGTGTACGGTTCTTTAAAGGTGGAGTCACAGGTAGATAGGGCAGCATGGTGGCATAGTGGTTAGCACAGTTGCTCCACAGCTACAGGGTCCCAGGTTCGATTCCCAGCTGGGTCACTGTCTGTGCGGAGTCTGCACATTCTCCCCGTGTGCGCGTGGGTTTCCTCCGGGTGCTCCGGTTTCCCTGATGGGCCGAATAGCCTCCTTCTGCTCTGTAAATTCTCTGAAGAAGGTTTTTGGCATGCTGGCCTTCATCAGTCAGGGCATTGAGTATAGAAGTTGGGAAGTTATGTTGCAGTTGTGCAGGACGTTGGTGAGGTCGCACCTGGAGTATCGTGTTCAGTTTTGGTCGCCTTGCTATAGGAAATATGTTATTAAACTGGAGAGAGCGCAGAAGAGATTTACAAGGATGTTGCCAGGACTCAAGAGATGGCGTGAAAGGGAGAGATTGGACAGACCAGGACCTTTATCTTTGGAGCGTAGGGGACTGAGCGGTGATCTTATAGAGGTGTATAAGATCATGAGAGGCATGGACAGGGTGAATGCACTCAGTCTTTTTCTCAGGGTTGGGGAGTCGGGAACTAAAGGGCACAGGTGTATGTTAAGAGGGGAAAGAATTAATGGGAACCCAAGGAGCAATGGTTTTACACAGAGGATAGTACGGAATGAGCTCGCTGAGGAAGGAGTTGAGGCAGGAACATTGACAACACTGAAAAGGCATTTGGACAGATACATGGATAGGAAAGGTTCAGGGATCTGGCCAATACAGGCCAATGGGATTGGCTTAGATGAGCTTTTTGGTTGGCATGGACCAGTTTGGGCCGAAGGGCCTGTCTCCGTGCTGTAGATTCTATGAACCCCAAGTCTCTTTGGACACCGACTGTACTGAACCTGTTTCCATTTAGAAATGCTCACTTCGATCCTTTTTGGTTCAAAACAGATAACCTCACACTTGTTTATATTGCCACAATCTTGCCCATTCACCTTGTCTGTCAATATCTTCTTGCAATTTAATGCAATCATCTATGCTGTCTATGATGCCACCAAACTTTGTATCATCAGCAACTCAGAGGGGCTGGTTAAGCAGACTGGGCTAAATCGGGCTTTTAAAGCAGACCCAGGCAGGCCAGCAGCACGGTTCAATTCCGTACCACCTCCCCAAACAGGCGCTGGAATGTGGCGACTAGGGGCTTTTCACAGTAACTTCATTTGAAGCCTACTTGTGACAATAAGCGATTTTCATTTCATTTTCCTTTAATTGTTTTCACACTGCAGAAGAGGCCCTTTAGTCCAAGTTAGCACCGACACATGATAAACCTGACCCACCTACCTGATCCCATTTACCAGCACTTGGCTCATAGCCTTCAATGTTATGACATGCCAGTCTTCATCCAGGTACTTTTTTAGAGGATGTGAGGCAACCCGTCTCTATCACCCTCCCAGGTAGTGCATTGCAGACCGTCACCACCCTCTGGGTAAAAACATTTTCTTCAGTACATGTGTAAATACATCTAATCCCCCTCTCAGCTGTCTGCTGGTTAGCCAATCCTCTATCTAATGTATTATCTCTCAACCCGTGGGATTTTACGTTATTACCTTTTGTGTGACACCTTATCAAATGTATTCTGGGAGTCCAAATACATCTACAGGACCCCATTATCCACTTGGCTTGTTACATCTTCCAAGAACTGCACAAAATGAGTCAAACCGGATCTACCCTTCACAAAACCACGCAGACTGCAGATGGATTGCAGTTTGACTTTCCAAATGTCCAGTTACTACTTCAATAATGGATTCCAACATTTCCCAACAACAGGCGTTA
The DNA here is from genome assembly GCF_902713615.1 of Scyliorhinus canicula. NCBI lineage: Eukaryota > Metazoa > Chordata > Chondrichthyes > Carcharhiniformes > Scyliorhinidae > Scyliorhinus > Scyliorhinus canicula. The sequence continues at coordinate 779,823 of NW_024056025.1, forward strand.
AACTAACTAGTTTCCTACTTTCTCACCTAATCCAGTGACATTGAAGATTTTCTCAGTGACCATCATTGAGACTAACTTTAAATTCCAGATTTTATTAATTTAATGGATCGGAGTCGATGTCCCCATATCATTTTCCTGTCTCTCTGGGTGACTAATGCAGTGACATTGTCACTGGGTCAGTTCTCCCCCCCGGTCTCTATGAGGTTGTTTGAGAAGCCGGAAGTGACGGAAGTGAGAGTGGAGAATGTTCATTGTTTCACATTCGGCTCTGGGGCCCCACTGGAGTTTGTAAACCCCGCCCCCGACGCTGACCTCACCTGACACCTCACAATGAGCGGAGTGCTTGACGGCAGCACCGACCAATAGGCAAAGACTGGGCGGACCGGAGGACCGGTCGGGAGTGACTGGTCCTCCAACCAATCAGCGTGAACGAGGGAGCGGGACTGAGCTGAGTGAAGCATGCGCAGTGTGATTAATGTCGACGCAGAAAAACGTTCGTTCTCGGATCCACAATCCGTGAAGGTGGGAATGACGGGACGGAGGGAGAGCTCGATTAGGTGCGCTTCGTGAACTTGTTATTTTCACTGAAAATCCGGAAAATAACCTACCGGTGCCTGGGGATCTGAACGGAGGCCGCAGCTTTGTTATAGACCAGACCATGCGGCCGCCATCTTTATTTGGTACTGGCAGTGGTGCGCATGCGCACCCACCATCTTTATTGGGGCATGAGCAGAGAGCGCATGCTCAGTCGCCATCATTGTTCGGGGCAACATTTTTGAAACGTTTCTTCATGACAGACTGTCCATCAAACTGCTTCACTCTGAGTTACAAATTCCTATTTATAGGGCAGAATATCTGCCGAGGGCTGTGACAATAATTCGAATTTATATTATGACTTGAACAGAATATAACTTTTCAGAGAAAAGTTCAGAGAAACATTACAAAACAACAATTGACACTGAGCCGCATGAGGAGATATTAGATTGTAAGGAGAATGTTAACTGAGGAAAGTAAGTTTGAGAGTCGGAGTTTTAAGGAGGAAATTCCAGAAATTGAGGTCTTGCAACTCAGTAATCGTGGAGAGATTCAAATCAAGAATACTCAAATGGCTGGAATTAAATGAGTGCAGAGATCTCAAAGGGATGTATGTGGAGGAGATTACAGTGATCAGGATGATCACTACCATGGTTGAAAAGAAGAATGAGAAATTTAAACTTTTTTGTGCCTTTTAAAGGAAGCATTTCAGTGGATCAGTGGGACAGCGGCTGATGTGAGTAAGCACTTGGGTAGCAGAGTTTGGGATGGGATGGAGGGTGTTGTTTAATGTTGAAGTCTGGCTGCAAGTGCATTGGAATAATTTATTTGAGAGTGGAACAGAAGAATAGATGATGGTTTCTGCAGCAGATGAACAGTGACTAAGGTGGAGTCGAGCTATATCTGAGGTGGAAATTGGCAATCTTGGTGATGATGTGGATCTGGTCAAGAGCTCATCTCGGGTGGTGACAGATTTCACAGGGTTCTGAACAGTCTGCTTCAGCCACAGGAATGCAATTGGTGGCAAGGGAGTGGAGTTTGCTAGCCGGGACAGGAAGGGAATGGGTTCAGTCTTTTTTTTAAATAAACAATTTTATTGAGGTGTTTTTGGCATTGTAAATAGTTACAGTTACAGACAGTAATGTGCAAGTATCAACACAAAGCAGAAACATAGTGCAAATGCAGCACGGTAGCACTGTGGCTAGCATAAGTGCTTCACAGCTCCAGGTTCCCAGGTTCGATTCCGGCTGGGTCCACTGTCTGTGCGGAGTCTGCACATTCTCCCCGTGTGCGCGTGGGTTTCCTCCGGGTGCTCCGGTTTCCTCCCACAGTCCAAAGATGTGCAGGTTAGGTGGATTGGCCATGATAAATTCCCCTAAGTGTCAGAAATTTCCCTTAGTGCGATTACTGGGTTATGGGGATTGGGTGGATGTGTTGACCTTGGGTAGGGTGCTCTTTCCAAGAGCCGGTGCAGACTCGATGGGCTGAATGGCCTCCTTCTACACTGTAAATTCTATGATAAAGACCACTCCTCTCTCATAAACAGTACCCGCCTATTTATCCCTCCTATTCTACTCTAATTTACCCCCCCCCCCCCCCCCCCCCCCCCCCCTGGTTAACAATGAAATCCCCGCGAAGAAGTCGATGAATGGTTGCCACCTTCGGGCGAACCCTAATACAGACCCTCTCAAGGCGAACTTAATTTTTTCCAGCCCTATAAAGCTCGACATGTCTGAGAGCCATGCTTCAGTCTTTGGGGGCTTTGAGTCCCTCCATGCCAGCAGTATACGTTCCCTGCCTACCAAGGAAGCAAAGGCCAAGATGTCGGCCTCCCTCTCCTCCTGGACCCCCGGGGCTTCCGAGACCCCAAAAACTGCCACCACTGGACTCATCACCACCCTGGTTTTCAGTACCTGGGACATGACGTTCGCAAATCCTTCCCAGTATCTCCTAAGTTTTGGGCATGCCCAGAACATGGGGACGTCATTCGCTGGCCCTCTGCAGACCTAGCGCATTTTTACTCCACCCCAAAAAATGTACTCATCCGGGCCACCGTCATGTGGGCCCAGTGGACGGGAATGGGTTCAGTCTTGTCAATATTTAAATAGAGGAAAGTGGATGTCAGGCAAGTTTAGACAGTGTGTCTTGGAAAGGAACTAACAGGTGATGATGTTCACATACATCTGCTGTTCTGTTCATCAAGGTGGTGGAGTTTAAATATTTAGGAGATTCTGTCAAATTGTGATTCAGTCGTCAGTCGAGAAAATGCCTCTCCGATGCCACCTGTTGCCCCCCCCCCCCCCCCCCCCCCCCCGCCGTGTTCTCCCTCCCTCTCCCTTTCCCTCATTCTTTTTTACTTTCTCTCGGTTTCTTGCAGAGAATTCTCTAGCCCAGAGGGTTGTGGATGATATTTGAGGCTGAGATGTGCGATTTTTGGTCTCTCAGGAAGTCAAAGGACAGAGAGAGCTAACGGGAAAGTGGAATTGAAGACTGAGATCAGCCACAATCGTGTTCAATGGCAGAGCAGGGTCGACGGGCCGAATGGTCTACTTCTATTTCTTGTGTTCTTGCAGAGGCCCGAGTTTTGTGTGGGCTCAGGCCGGTGGCAGGTTCCCTTCCCTGAAGGACATTAACAAACTAGTTCACTTTTCACAAAAGGTTCCAACAGTTTTCGTGGTCACTTTTTCCCAGTGTCGGCCCCACAAGTTACCAGATTCATTCAGCTCAATTTCACAACCTGTTTTTGTAGGATCTCTCTCACTCCCTTTTTTCTGTTTTAAATCAATTTCAGAGTTAGAAGGGGAGGATTTGCAGTCAGGAAACTCAGATCAAACATCTTATCAGGATCAGACAACGTCATCGAATTGATCGTAACCTAAATATTGGTGAATTTGGACCATGGAAGGAAAAAGCAACGCTCACAGTCCTCTGAAAGAGCACCCTACCTCTCCATCCCCGCTTAACCTATACATCCTTGGATTGTGAGAGGAAATGAGAGCACCCGGAGGAAACCCATGCAGACACGGGGAGAAAGTGCAAACTCCACAATTCACCAAATTCCTGGAATCAAACCTAGGTCGCACGCACTGCGCGGCAGCAGTGCTACCATGCTCACGACTGTCCACCATGCTACCTGGGTTCCTAACATTACTGATTTCCGCTGCAATCGCCAAATCATAGCGAAATAATTAACAAATCCCTGCTTGGTTAGTAGCTGCCATGGCGGGAACATTACCCGGCACCCCCCGCGGTGGTGAATGTCCTCGGTCCAGAACACAGGTGAGCAATGCGCAAGCGCAGGACCGCCCTGTATTGGAGCATGCGCAGTGATAGCGAAGAGAAGCCTATTGTTTATCGGATCTCCAAACCGGTGAGGATGCGGAAACGCGGAGGGGGCGATGGAGCCGGTGGGTGGATGGGGAGGGTTTCTAAACACCTGGTGAAGGCACAAAGCCCCGAATCCGAACCTGCGGGTCCCACATTTGCAGCTCCGGGTCTTTTCCCCGGAGACGACCCAGACTAACGGCCGCCATCTTGTTTCAGGTGGAGAGTGCGCATGCGCTTCTGTTATGGGGCCTTCGAAAGATTGTGGGCGGGGCTTCAGCACCTCTGTTTCCAACCGGGTCCTAGCGTCCGGCAAGAACACCCATCTGCCGGTGCTACTTGCAACCCAGAGAATTCCATGGGCCATGTATACATTCAGTGTGGGAGGTTGCAGTCTCGATAGTTAGTTACCTGCAAAAGCTACTTCTCAAGTTTTAGATACATTTCAGCCCCAGGCTCCTAATCTTTGGCTGCCCAGTGTGTAGGGACTGGGTAAGTCAGATGATTTTCCCCTGCTCTTGGGCCTGGTTAAAACAGCAATTTATAGAATTTGGATGATCAGGTCCCATTTGGTGAGGGGGATTACACTGGTTAAATATAAGAAATAGGAGCAGGAGTCAGCCACTACGGCAACACCACTACACCAGTACCACGTAGTGGTATTGTCACTGGACTCCTAAACCAAAAATCCAGGGTAATGCTTCTGGTAAAACCCAGGTTCGAATCCTGCCACTGCAGATGTTGAAATTTGAATTCAATAAGCATCTGGAATTAATAGTCTAATGATGACCATGAAACCATTGTTGATTGTCATTAAAAACTCAACTCATTCACTAATGTCCTTGAGGGAATGAAATCTGCCGTCCTTACCCGGTCTGGCCGACATGTGACTCCAGACCTACAGCAATGTAGTTGACTCTTAACTGCCTCATCCAGGGCAATTAGGGATGGGCAATAAGTATGAACAAATAAAATAAAAATCACTCCATTGAGCCAGTTCCACCATTGAATAAGGTCACTTTACTGCCGCCCCCCATAAGAGGCTGCCGGCCTCTCTTCCATGGGCCTGCCTGTGTCTGGGTGGTTCTGGTGAGGGAGCATGTGGTGTCCACCAGTACAATTGACACCTTCCACAATCAGTCGGTTCCTCAGAGTACAGAATGTCTCAGAGACATTGGTAATAACATTTTGGTTTATTCAGGAAGGTTCTTTTGCTCTTGTTGGGACTTTGTTTCTGATTTTGGTTTATTTTATTTTGATTGAACAACGGGCGCGATTCTCCCAAACCGGGAGAAATCGTAAGGCTGGCGTCAAAAACGGGCGGGTTTGACGCCAGCCTCCGCCCCCCCGACCGGGAACTGATTCTGTTCCTCGGTCGGGGCTAGCATGCCGTGGCCGTGAACTCCGGCATCGCAGGCTTAACGAATTTCGTTAATCCCGCTTGCCAGAGTTTGCGACGGCTGACGCGTCACATGACTTCAGCCGCGCATGCGCGGATTGGAAGACTCCAACCCGCGCATGCGCGGATGACGTCATCGCGCATTTGCGCAAAACCCGCACATGCGCGGGCCGGGATGCCCCTCAGCCGCCCCGCGAATGGATACAGCGGGGCGGCGGAAGGGCAAAGAGTGCGCGGGGTAAGTACCCGCTGCCTGCGATCGGTGCCCACCGATCGCGGGCCCATGGCACCCTTGGCACGGCCATGGTACTGCCGTGCCAATCGGTGCCATGGTTGCCAAGATCCCAACTTTACGGCCGTTTTTACGAACGTTCAGACCAGGTGTGTTTGACGTTCCTAAAAACGGTCGTAAAGGGCTTGGACTTCGGCCCATCGGCCAGCTGAGAATCGCTGCTCGCCGTAAAAAAACGGCGGCAGCAATTCGTGTCGGGAGTCGGGCGTGGGGGGGGGGGCGGGAGAATAGCGGGAGGGTGTCAGACTAGCGTGGCCGTAAAAATTTACGACCCCCGCTATTCTCCGCACCGTCGTGAGTGCGGAGAATCGCGCCCATCATGTTTGAGAAAACAAGAAAAGAATGAATGTTGCATAGAAACTAGAATTGTCTGTTGTAAATTTCTATCCTGCACTGACAGCAATGACTTTTGTAAACTCTGTTTATAGGATATTAGGAGATAACGTGTGGATGGGGAACTCAAACCAAGCATCACATTAAGATCTGATCATCACTTAATTCACTCGGAGCTGAATATCATCAAGCTTTAAATGTCAAAGCAGAAATATTTATCTGTTTTGTCTGCGGGAAATGATTTCAGACATCAGTGTGACTGGAAAAGCACTGAGACATACACATACCCGAGTGAGTGTGTTCCAGTCGACCTTTAAGCAGTGTCACAGCCTGAACAAAAATCACACCATTCACAGCGGGAATAAACCGTACATATATTCTGTGTGTGGACGAGGCTTCAACTGATCATCCAATCTGGAGAGACACAAACTCATTCGCACTACAAAGAAACCGTGGAAATGTGGGGACTGTGGGAAAGGATTCCTTTGCCCATCCCAGCTGGAAGCTCATCGACGCAGTCACACTGGGGAGAGACCGTTCATCTGCTCCGTGTGTGGGAATGGATTCACTCTGATGTCCAGCCTTCAGTTACACCTGCGGGTTCACACTGATGAGAGACCTTTTAAATGTTCTGATTGTGAAAAATGCTTTAAAATCTCACCGGATCTGATTAAACACCAGTTTGTTCACACGGACGAGAGACCATTCGGTTGTTCTCAGTGTGAGAAGAGATTCAGACAGTCACCTCACCTTATTCAACACCAGCGAATTCACAGCGGGGAGAGGCCGTACACCTGCTCTGTGTGTGGGAAGGGATTCATTTCATCATCCAACCTGGTGAGGCACCAACAGGTTCACACAAGGGAGAAGATATTCACCTGCTCTGTGTGTGGGAAGGGCTTTACTCAGTCTTCCAACCTGCTGAGACACCAGCAAGTTCACACTGGGGAGAGGCCGTTCACCTGCTCTGTGTGTGAGAAGAGATTTGCTCGATCGTCTCACTTGCTGACACACCAGCGAGTTCACAACTGACTGTGGAGGTTCGATTCTGCTGTTAATCACATCATTTGTTTGTTTCTATTGCTGTTAGTAACTCTTGCAACTAAATTGGTGATGATGAAATCAGACAGCGCTGTTGTAAGCAGACAAGGGTTAGGAGCAGGATCAGGCCAGACAACCTGTCTCACCTACTCTGTTATTCAATACAATCATGGCTGAATGAGCCTCAATTCCTCCCTCCTGTCTGTTCACCAGCACCCTTGATTCTCTGAGACACCAAAATTCAGTCTATTTCAGTCTTCAATTTGTTCGACAATGGAAACAGAAAATTTAAATTTCTAGGACCAAAGGAGACCAGTTGGCCCATCATATCAGTACCAGCCCAACCCCACTTTCTAGCTCTTAGTCTATAACCTTGTAGCTTGCAACATGTCAAATACCTCACTGTAATGATTTGTTGGACGGTCACTCTCCACTGCGTTCTGAGTAATCACAAGAAACTGAATTATGAATCACAATGGTGGGGTTTTTACCCAGCATTCCCCACATGGTGGATGTCCCCTATCTACACCACAGGAGACGAGTGCACAGGTGCAGTGTCGCCCAGTTTTTGAAGCATGTGCTGTGTCGGTCATGACCATGGACAGGTGTTTATTTGTCACATCTGCAGCTGGTCGAAGGTGTGCTGGAGTTGGCGGCTGGATGGGGAGGTTTTGGAAACACTTTGTGGATCCACAAACTCATCAGGATAATTGTCAGCTCCCTGGTTTGCCTGTGTGGCTTCTCCCTCCCTCCCGGGAACAGGCCCAGGTTAATGGGCACAATCCTGCTTCACACACTGGAGGGTGGTTCACATCACAGGATGGGGGAGGGGGGGGGGATAATCAATAAGAGCTGACACTTCGCACTCAAATCAATGAGGACTCTGATTTCTGGGAAACTATTAACAAATGTCTCCCTGTGAAACATCAGCTCAGGGTCACATTGGACAGGAAGAGAACCAGAAATCAAAACAAGAGAGAGCGAGAGAGAGAGAAAGGTTAATGTCTGAATTGTGATGACAACACAAATATAACAAGTAATTAGAATTCATCACATAGTTATAGATAGCCATTAAATAAAAGTATAAAATAATGACGGGATTGCACATTATTTCATCAGACAAATAATTACAATAGGTTACAAAGAGCAGGACTCCTTAACCAGCAGAATATAAATTAAAGATTCTCTGCATAGTGCGTTTTTTTAAAACTTGTTTTTATTGAGAATTTTACAGACTTTTTACAAAACCACTACTAAAAGAAGGCAACAAAAAACAAAAAAAGAATGAACAACTTAACAAAAATCTATCCACAACCCATACAGTTCCCCACCTCCCCCTCTGGGTTGCTGCTGCTGCTGACCTCCATCTAACGTTCCGTGAGAAAGTCAAGGAATGGTTGCCACCGCCCGGAGAACCCCTGCAGAGACCCTCGCAAGGCAAACGTTATCCTCTCCAAACCTAGAAACCCCACCATGTCACTAACCCAAGTCTCAACACTTGGGGGTTTTGTGTCCCTCCACATTAATAACAGCCTTCTCCGGGCTACCAAGGAGGCAAAGGTCAGGATTCCGGCCTCTTTTTACCCCCCCCGGCTGCGCTCAAAGAACATTCTTTTAACTCGCGGGGTCTTGTTTCCCAATACCAAGCCCGTGATAATCCTGTTCGCCCGCTTGAAGAAGGATTTGAGGATGGGAAGGCACTGGAAGATAAACAAGAACCTGGGGAGGACCGTCATCTTCACGGACTGCACCCTGCCTGCCAGGGAAAGTGGCAACATGTCCCACCTCTTAAAGTCCCCCTCCATCTGATCCACAAGCCACGTTAGGTTGAGCTTGTGCAGGGCATCCCAACTCTTAGCCATCTGTATGCCCAAGTAGCGAAAGCTCCTCTCCACCATCTTGAGCGGGAGCTCTCCCAGTCTCTTTTCCTGGCCTGTCGCATGGATCACAAAAAGCTCGCTTTTCCCGACATTTAACTTATACCCCGAGAAATCCCCAAAATCGTTTAGTATCTGCATGACCTCCCCCACCCCTCCACCGGATCTGAAATATACAGGAGCAGGTCATCCGCGTACAGTGAAACACGATGCTCCTCCCCTCCCCGAACCAGCACCCTCCAGTTTCTAGACATCCTCAGCGCCATGGCCAATGGCTCGATTGCCAGGGCAAACAGCAGGAGGGACGGGGGCACCCTGCCTCGTTCCTCAATGCAGCCTAAAGTACTCCGACCGCAGTCGGTTCGTGGACACACTTGCTATAGGGGCCTGATATAGTAATCTGACCCATCCTATGAATTCTTTGCCAAATCCAAATCTGCCAAACACTTCCCACAGGTACTCCCACTCCACCCGATCAACGGCTTTTTCCGCATCCATTGCAGCCACCACTTCTGCATCCCCTCCTTCCGAGGGCATCAGGATCACGTTCAAGAACCTCCGCACATTCGTGTTCAGCTGCCTGCCCTTGACAAACCCGGTCTGGTCTTCATTAATCACCCCCGGGACACAGTCCTCAATTCTAGTGGCCAGGGTGTTGGCCAACAGTTTGGTGTCTACATTAAGGAGCGATATCGGCCTGTAGGAGCCGCACTGCAACGGGTCCTTATCTCGGTTAAGGATGAGCGAGATCAAGGTCCGGAACATCGTCGGGGGGAAGGGTTCCCCTTTCTTTGGGGCAGCAGGGTAGCATGGTGGTTAGCATAAATGCTTCACAGCTCCAGGGTCCCAGGTTCGATTCCCAGCTGGGTCACTGTCTGTGTGGAGTCTGCACGTCCTCCCCCTGTGTGCGTGGGTTTCCTCCGGGTGCTCCGGTTTCCTCCCACAGTCCAAAGATGTGCGGGTTAGGTGGATTGGCCATGCTAAATTGCCCGTAGTGTCCTTAAAAGTAAGGTTTAAGGCGGGGGGGGGTTGTTGGGTTATGGGTATAGGGTGGATATGTGGGTTTGAGTAGGGTGATCATGGCTCGGCACAACATTGAGGGCCGAAGGGCCTGTTCTGTGCTGTACTGTTCTATGTTCTATGTTCTTTAGCCTCTTTGAAGGTTCTCAGCAATAGTGGGCTCAACAGCTCTGAGAATTTGCTATAGAATTCTACAGGATATCCGTCCAGTCCCGGGACCTTGCCTGACTGCAAACCCTCCAAACCTTTGCCATCTGCCTTTTGTATTAAGTCCACAGATCATGGACTTCCGGTTGCGGCTATGACCAGCTAAGTCGCACATTTGGCAGCTCCTGCGACAAAGGTGTTTAAGGGCCGATTGGAGGGCCCCGACGGTACTGTAAAGACGAATCCCGGTGGGGGAAGGCTCCCTGAGGAGAGTGAGACCAACTTTATGGTCGGTACTCGGAGTGGGGCGACAAAAAAAGCGGCAGCAGCTCCCCGAAAAAAGCGGGGGAAGAAGACCAAAATGGCGGCCGGTGGCGCACTAGAAGATTGGAGAAAATGGGCGGAGGAGCAGCAGGCCGCTCTCCTCCGGTGTTTTACGGAGCTGAAAGTGGAACTCTTAGAGTCTATGAACGCGACGACCACAAGGCTGATGGGGGCCCAGGCGACCCAAGAGGCGTCGATAAGAGAGCTGCAGCAGGAGATGACTGCAAGGGAGGAGGAGGCCACGGTCCTCGTGGGAAAGGTGGAGGTGCACGAGGCACTCCACCTGAAATGGCAGAGCCGCTTTGAGGAGCTGGACACTCGAATGAGGCGGAAGAACTTGAGGATCCTGGGCCTAGCAGAAGGCCTGGAGGGGCCTGATCTCCCGAAATATGTAGCGGAGATGCTGAGCTCCCTGATGGGAGAGGGGGCCGGTCCATCGCCTCTGGAGCTGGAAGAAGCATATCGGGTCATGGCTAGGCGGCCTAGGGCGAACGAGCCCCCGAGGGCGGTGCTGGTGCGATTCCAGCGTTTCTGTGATCGGGAGAAAGTGCTGAGGTGGGCCAAGAGGGAGAAAAGCAGCAAATGGGAGAATTCGACGGTGCGGATATATCAGGACTGGAGTGCGGAGGTGGCAAAGCGGCAGGCCCGGTTTAACCGGACGAAGGCAGTGCTGCGCGCAAAAAGGATCAAGTTTGGAATGCTGCAGCCAGCGCGCTTGTGGGTCACCTACAAGGACCAGCACCATTACTTTGAGACCCCAGAGGAGGCATGGACTTTTGTTCGGGAGGAAAAGCTGGACCTGAACTAGAACTTGGGAACGCCGGCGGTCGAGGCCGCCCGAGTACCCTTGACTGATCAAGTGGCCCATGTCTTTCTTAGGCCAGGTCGGAACTTGGTTAAAGTTGATGGATCGTTTGGTTTCTTTGAAACTTGTGTTATGGGGGGTTTCTTTGTTCCTTTTTGTGTGTCTCTTCCCGTTGCCAACTTCCCTTGATTATTGTTGTTGCAGGGGGGGCTTTTTTTTACCGTTTTTTGATCTGTTCTTTAAGGGTTATGGTTACTGTTCTGTTCGATGGAGGGTGATGGTTAAATACGTTATTATTGGGTAGTTATTTAGTTATGCAGGCATAGTTATGTATTTATGTATTTATTTGAGATTTGTTATTTATATAGTTATATTGTTAAGTTGGGGAGGCGGGACGGGGGGGTGCAAGTTGGTTATGCGTGTTTTCTTTTTCTCTTTTTCTTCCTCTCGTTTTAAGGGGGCTTTTTTATGGGCTTGGATGGGGACGGGGGTGGAATTGAAGATGGCGGGGTAGGGTGTGGCCGGGCGAAAGCGCGGGCTTTCCCCTGTTTCCCGCGCGCGGGACGGAGGAAGGGGGAGGAGAGAAGAGTGGGGTGTGGCCAGCAATGGCGGCTTTTCCCGCGCTGAAGCGGGGTCAGAGAGGGATGGCAAGGGGGGGGGAGGCCCCTCCCCCCCACATCGGGAGGAGTCGGAGTGTGGCAGGGGCAGCCGGGTCAGCGAAAATCAGCTGACTCTCGGGAGTACGATGGTGGATACACCGCGGCTAGGAGGGGTCCTAGCCGGGGGGGGGGGGGGGGGGGGGGGGGAGGGGGGTTAGGGGGGGATACCGGGTTGCTGCTGGAAAGGCCGAGGACGGGAAGGGAAGAACGGGAGGAGAGGGGGGGGGGGCCATCGCCATGGGGAACGGGTCAGAAGGGGAGGGTCGACCCGGGGCGAACAGGGGACAGGACATGGCTAATAGACAGGGGAAAGGGACAGGTCGCTCTGCGACCCGGTTGATTACTTGGAACGTGAGGGGGCTGAATGGGCCGGTCAAGAGAGCAAGGGTTTTTTCACACCTAAAGGGACTGCAGGCGGATGTGGCAATGTTGCAGGAGACTCACTTGAGAGTAGTAGACCAGGTACGCCTGAGAAGGGGGTGGGTGGGACAGGTGTTCCACTCAGGCTTGGACGCAAAGAACCGGGGGGTGGCGATTCTGGTGGGAAAGAGGGTGTCGTTCGTGGCGGCGCAGGTGGTAGCAGATAAGGAGGGTAGGTACGTGATGGTGAAGGGTAGGCTGCAGGGAGAGAATGTGGTGCTGGTGAATGTGTATGCCCCGAATTGGGATGACGCGGGTTTTATGAGGCGCCTGTTGGGCCTCATTCCGGGTCTGGAGGCAGGGGGCCTGATCATGGGGGGGGACTTCAATACAGTGCTCGACCCTGGGCTGGACAGATAGAGTTCCAGGACGAATAGGAGGCCGGCAGCGGCAGAGGTGCTAAGGGGGTTCATGGAGCAGATGGGGGGGGTAGACCCTTGGAGATTTGGCAGGCCAAGGGCGAGGGAGTATTCTTTTTTCTCCCACGTCCACAGGGTGTACTCCAGAATAGACTTTTTTGTACTGAGCAGGGGGCTGATTTCGAGAGTGCAGGACACGGAGTACTCGGCCATTGCGATTTCGGACCATGCACCACACTGGGTAGAGGTAGAACTGGGGGAAGCACGGGACCAGCGCCCGTTGTGGCGCCTGGATGTGGGGCTGCTGGCGGACGATGAGGTGTGCGGAAGGGTCCGGAAGGGCATTGAGAGATATCTGGGCACGAACGACACGGGCGAGGTGAAGGTGGGGGTAGTCTGGGAGGCCCTGAAAGCAGTGATCAGAGGAGAGCTGATCTCCATAAGGGCACACAGAGAAAGGAAGGAGAGGCAGGAGAGGGAGAGACTGGCGGGGGAACTTATAGAAGTGGACAGGAGATATGCGGAGACACCAGAGGAGGGGCTGTTGAGGGAGCGGCGCAGTTTACAGGCCCAGTTTGACCTACTGACCACTAGGAAGGCGGAGACGCAATGGAGAAGGGCACAGGGCGCGGTCTATGAGTACGGGGAAAAGGCGAGCAGGATGCTAGCACACCAGCTGCGCAAGCGAGAGGCAGCCAGAGAGATTGGGGGAGTGAGAGAGAAGGGAGGGAACGTAGTGCAGAAGGGGCAAGAGGTGAACGGGGTCTTCAGGGATTTCTACAGGGAATTGTACCGGTCTGAGCCGCCCAGGAGGAGGGGGGGAATGGAGAACTTCCTCGATAGATTGAGGTTCCCAAAGGTCCAGGAGGAACGGGTGGAGGGGCTGGGGGCGCCGATAGAGCTGCAGGAGCTAGTTAAAGGGATAGGCCAGATGCAGGCGGGGAAGACGCCGGGGCCGGATGGGTTCCCGGTGGAATTTTATAAGAAGTATGTGGACTTGGTGGGTCCAGTGCTGGTGCAAGCCTTCAATGAGGCGCGAGAGGGGGGGGTTCTGCCCCCGACAATGTCACAGGCCCTGATCTCCTTGATCCTGAAGCGGGACAAAGACCCTGTACAGTGCGGGTCCTACAGGCCTATCTCCCTCTTGAATGTAGATGCCAAACTGTTGGCAAAGGTCCTGGCAACCAGAATAGAGGATTGTGTGCCAGGGGTAATCCATGAGGACCAGACGGGGTTCGTAAAGGGACGACAACTTAACACAAATGTCCGGAGACTGTTGAATGTGATTATGATGCCAGCAGTGGAGGGGGAGGCTGAGATAGTGGTAGCACTGGATGCGGAGAAGGCATTCGATAGGGTGGAGTGGGAATACCTGTGGGAGACGCTGGAACGGTTTGGGTTTGGGGAGGGATTTATCAAGTGGGTGAAGCTGCTGTATTCGGCCCCGAGGGCGAGTGTGGTTACAAACGGGAGGAGGTCAGAGTATTTTGGGCTCCATCGAGGTACCAGGCAGGGATGCCCCCTATCCCCCTTACTATTTGCATTAGCGATCGAACCGTTGGCGATGGCACTGAGGGGTTCAGGGGGGTGGAGAGGACTGACAAGGGGAGGGGAGGAACATCGGGTATCACTCTATGCGGATGATTTGTTGTTATATGTGGCGGACCCGGAAGGGGGAATGCCGGAGGTAATGGAAATACTAGCGGAGTTTGGGGACTTTTCGGGATATAAATTAAATGTGGGTAAAAGTGAGGTCTTTGTGATACACCCGGGAGATCAGGGGGAGGGAATTGGGCGGCTCCCCTTTAAGAGAGCAGTAAAGAGCTTCAGGTACTTGGGGGTGCAGGTGGCAAGGAACTGGGGGACCCTCCACAAGCTGAACTTTTCAAGGCTGGTGGAGCAGATGGAGGAGGAGTTCAAGAGGTGGGACATGGTACCGCTGTCGCTAGCAGGGAGGGTGCAGTCAGTCAAAATGACGGTCCTCCCGAGGTTCTTGTTTCTGTTTCAGTGCTTGCCCATCTTTCTCCCCAGGGCCTTCTTCAAGAAGGTAACTAGCAGCATTATGGGCTATGTGTGGGCACATGGCACCCCTAGAGTGAGAAGGATTTTCTTGGAACGGAGTAGGGACAGGGGAGGATTAGCGCTGCCCAATCTTTCCGGATACTACTGGGCGGCGAACGCATCGATGGTGCGCAAGTGGGTGATGGAGGGGGAGGGGGCAGCTTGGAAACGTATGGAGAGGGCGTCCTGCGGCAATACAAGCCTGGGGGCGCTAGTAACGGCACCATGGCCGCTCCCCCCCACAAGGTATACCACGAGTCCGGTAGTGGCGGCCACCCTGAAAATCTGGGGGCAGTGGAGGCGACACAGGGGGGAAGTGGGGGGTCTGATGGCGGCGCCACTGAGAGGGAACCACAGATTTGTCCCGGGGAACACTGGCGGGGGATTCCAGAGCTGGCACAGGGCGGGCATCAGGCAACTGAGGGACATGTTCATAGAGGGGAGGTTTGCGAGCCTGGGAGAGCTGGAGGAGAAATTTGAGCTCCCCCCGGGGAACACGTTTAGATACCTGCAGGTGAAGGCATTTGCCAGACGACAGGTGGAAGGATTTCCCTTGCTTCCCGATAGAGGGGTGAGTGATAGGGTGCTGTCAGGGGTCTGGGTCGGAGAAGGGAAGGTCTCGGACATCTACAAAATAATGCAGGAGGTGGAGGAGGTATCGATAGAGGAGCTGAAAGACAAGTGGGAAGCGGAGCTGGGAGAGCAGATAGAAGATGGGACATGGGCGGATGCCTTAGAGAGGGTCAATTCGTCGTCGTCGTGCGCAAGGTTGGGCCTCATCCAATTTAAGGTGCTGCACAGAGCCCATATGACGGGGACTAGGATGAGTCGGTTCTTCGGGGGTGAGGACAGGTGTGTTAGGTGTTCGGGAAGCCCTGCGAACCATGTACATATGTTCTGGATGTGCCCGGCACTGGAAGAGTTCTGGGAGGGGGTGGCGGGGACGGTATCGAGAGTGGTGGGAACCAGGGTCAAACCAGGGTGGGGGCTAGCGATTTTTGGGGTTGGGGTGGAGCCAGGAGTACAGGAGGCAGGGGAGGCCGGAATATTGGCCTTTGCGTCCTTGGTAGCTCGGAGAAGGATCTTGATTCAGTGGAGGGACACAAGGCCACCAAGTGTTAACACCTGGTTAAACGACATGGCAAGCTTCATCCAATTGGAAAGAATCAAATTCGCCCTGAGAGGGTCGGTACAGGGGTTCTTCCGGCGGTGGCAGCCCTTCCTTGACTTTCTGGATCAGAGATAGGAACTGGAGGCCGAAACAGCAGCAACCCGGGGAGAAAGGGGGGGGGGGGGGGGGAAGGGAGGGGGGGGGGATAGCAACGAAGGGAGCACGTCAGCGGGGGGTCGCGGGCAATGACTGCCCGAGGCCATCGGCAGAAAGGGAAAAAACGGTTTGGTTGCTAGACGGGTAGCGCGGGGGGGGGGGGGGGTGGGGGGGGTGCGCGCGGGGGAGGGCGTGGGGAGGATTTTCCAGGGGGGATTTGTTGTGTTATAATTTAAAATGTAGTAGGGGTAAATGTTTGTATCGAAAAATTTCAATAAAAATTATTTAAAAAAAAAAAAAAAAGTCCACAGATCATATGTTGTCAGCTTGAGTTCATTAAATTTTCAATCATTTACATACTGTCTATGAGTTTTATAAAGTATGTCATTTATAAAGTAAGTCTTGTCGTCTATTTGTTCTATCTCTTATTTGTGGTGTAGAGTCCTTTGTCTTGAATTCCAATCTACATTTATTTTTGTGTGGTTGTGACAAAGAGATAGTGGCAGTGGGGACGAAGGTTCAAGAGTTTTCCAGTGAAATCCAAACAGTTTTCCAACTTGCTGTGAACACATATCCAGCCGATTGATTGTATAATATTTTATCAGCATTCATGGATGAAATGAATTATCCAACATGTTTCTATCTCTATTTGTCTAAATTTGTACAAAGGATACAGAAAACAATATCCAACACTTTATTTCGATTTCAGCCCAGTGGGGAGGGAGTGTGTGGGACGGGGATCTGTAGCTGTCGTGGAATAAGAGGAAAAAAATGTTTCATAGAAACGATGATTAACTGTTCTGCATTGTTATCTTCTACTTACAGTGATGACTTTGGTAATCTCCTTTTACAGAGCATGAAGAGAATTTGCAGATGAGTAACGCAAACTAAACATCATGTCAAGATCTGACACAGTCACTTGATTCGTCAGGACCTGAAGATCATCGGCCTTTGAATGTGGAAGGAGAAATATTTGTCTGTTCTGTCTGTGGGAAAAGATTTCAAATATCAGTGTGACTGGAAAAGCACTGAGACCCACACAACACACACCCGAGTGAGAGAGTTCCAGTGAACTGACTATGGAAACATCAGTGTGACTGGAAAAGCACCGAGACCCACACAACACACACCCGAGTGAGAGAGTTCCAGTGAACTGACTATGGAAACATCAGTGTGACTGGAAAAGCACCGAGACCCACACAACACACACCCGAGTGAGAGAGTTCCAGTGAACTGACTATGGAAACATCAGTGTGACTGGAAAAGCACCGAGACCCACACAACACACACCCGAGTGAGAGTGTTCCAGTGAACTGACTGTGGAAAGTGCTTTAACCAGATACACAGCCTGAAGAAACATTACACCATTCACAGTGAGGAGAGACAGTGCACATGTTCTGTGTCTGAGCAAGATTGCAACTGACCATCCAACCTGGAGAGACACAATGACACTGGCACCATGGAGAAACCTTGTAAATGTGGGGACTGTGGGAAAGGATTCAATTACCCATCCCAGCTGGAGAGCCATTGGCGCTGTCACACTGGGGAGAGACCGTTCACCTGCTCCATGTGTGGGAAGGGATTCACAAAGTCATCCAGCCTGGCGTCACATCAGAGAGTTCACAGTGATGAGAGACCTTTTAAATGCTTTTACTGTGGGGATTGCTTTAAAACCTCTCCAGATCTAATTTTTTTTTTTTTTTTTTTTTTCTTTTCTTTGTCATTATGCTTCTGTATTAAAACTACAATGGGAGGTTGACTAACACAAGCTTCAAACCAACTGAGGCAAATTACACATGTTGGAATTTATCAAATTAAAATACCACAACATACAGCCTTCAAAAGGAATTCAACATCAAGAAACTGAATCTGAGAACTTGCATAATCTACTGTAGGCTCCATTTAACAGTTTATTACAACACTAATAGTACATCTAGTTTGATAAACTGAAACTTAGCTGTTTGCAGTCATTATTTGAACATTAACATTTTGTAACAATTTTGGTAACAAGATGAAAGAACTATAAAAACAGTGAAGCTAACGACTTTTAAATTTACATGTCATGTACTTCTAACGCTTAGAATACGAAGAGTTGCCAAAGCTTTTAGTAACTTTTAAGTCACACAGGTTGTGTCCAAATAAAATGGTTAATCAAGCAACATAAAAAAAATGTAGAGCAATCAGTTACCATTACATTTGCTTTATTCGTTACTGTTGCTCCGTTTAACCACGTAGCCTGAGAATTCCTGTTCAACCATGAAATTCCAACAGATGGATAAAGGGCAGTCTTTTCTGTGAAGAGCCTTTGTTGTTTCTTTTATCTGGGAGACGTTTCTCTTCAGACAGCTGTAATGTGTCAAAATTCATGATGTAGATTTTATTCTTCCCTGACTACGTTTGTACATACTTTACACCATCACACTGAATTTACTGAAGAACATATTATAAAACATGCATGTGTATTAATGTGTCTTGAACATTTTTCCCCCATTAGTGCTCAAATACTACAGATTGAAGAAATCAGAAACAATTTAAACTTCCACTTTCAGCAGTTGCAAACTTTTCCAAATATTTTTCCCGCACATTCTAAGTCTCTCAGAATATACCAAATATACATTTTCAAGACCAATCAATATTATGCTACACATCAGTAAATTAATTGATTAACACAGCATAATTATTTTTCAATCACATTCAGAAGTAACCATTTAAAAAAGACTTGAACTATCACAGACTCATTAGAAAACATTTCAAGCTTGAAAATTGAGCTCAATTGTGACCTTTCACCAGCTGACCCAGCAAAATAGTTGTAACTCGTATCAAGATGTGTTTTGTTGAATTTTAAATGCTTTATTTTATTTCAAAACAGTTATTGAGTTAACAGTCACATTTTATTGAGAGCCAAATCATAATACATTCCTTGACAGCTAAAGTGCTTGTTCACATTAAGCCATTATGTTCATTAGAGTTCTGTAAAAGTGTGCACCCAAAACTTACATCCTTGAAAACAAGAGAGGCACTTAAGAGGAAATACAGCTGCAGATTTTTTTAAAACAAAAAGAATATAAACTTAAAAACTTAGGAGATACTTTAATTACAGGTTAAAGGTCACAACTGGGCCAATTTGTATGTAAATACTCCCCTTTAAACATCTTCAATAAAGACATGAATTGGTGAATGGTATTTGCTGGAAAATTATCAATATATTACACCTTACAAAAACAGAGATTGCTTTCTTGCATAACAACCAGACATGCAGATATACAATGCTTCAAGCTAAACTCTTAACATTATCTTCTATTTAAACTGCGTCTAATTATTTCCAATCTGAATAAAAATATTAAAACAATTTTACAAAATTTTGCAACAACCAACGGTTTCCCTGTATCCTGTAATTTCAGCAACTAATAAACTGAACTAAAGTCTTTGGATTAACCTCTCCAGATCTAATTAAACACCAGCTTGTTCACACTGACAAGAGACCATTCAGTTGCTCTGATTGTGAGAAGAGATTCAGACAATCGTCTCACCTTATTCAACACCAGCGAATTCACACTGGGGAAAGGATATTCACCTGCTCTGTGTGTGGGAAACAATTCACTCAATCATCCAATCTCCAGACACACCAACACATTCACAGTGGGGAGAAGCCGTTCACCTGCCCCGAGTGTGGGAAGGGATTCAATCGATCATCCAACCCGCTGAGACACCAGCAGGTTCATGTGTGACTGCAGGAGTTGGGTGTTGTTGGTAATCGCATCCTTTATTAGGGCTGGATTTTGATCACAGGACAGGTGATGTGTCGGGATTGCAGCATGTGGGAGGTTTTGGAGAACGTTACAATCCTCGACAATCATATCTTCGGGAGTGTCTGCAACTTGCAGAACCTGGGCTCAGGGGTATTGAGCTGGAGTCTGAGCTGCTGACATTGTGAGGCATCAGGGAGGGGGAGAGTGACCTGGACACTTCCCCAAGGTTCAGTAAAAATTTCCAGTTAATGGTCCAGATACAGCAGAACATGAAAATAGATCAGTTTTAATGCCTCTGTCTCACAGGAGCCGGTTACATGACACAGTGTGAAGGAGATTTGGTGACCAGTAATTACAGCTTTTTGACCACAGCTAACTCATATATTCCTAATAGCTGTACCATCAGGTCTAGGATAAAGCCCCCAACTTCTTGTTTTACATCCCTAATTTCAGAGCAGAGGGTGTGGGGACTCGATTTTCTGCATCAATCGACAGTTTGATATGTGTGGGGGAAGAGTGAGGAACAATCAGTGAGGTGCGGCTGTCTGACAGCGCGTTGTATTGCTGCAGGCTGAGAGACACAGTGACAGGAACCAGAGGGAACCTTAGACAAGAACACTGCCGCAGTGTGGCAAGGTGAACACAGCAGTGGGCTGTGGAGGGAGTTATGTGGAGTTCTAGAATTTAACAGACAATACCATCTAAACAATGTGTCCACAGACAGCTCTCATCAGCTCTGAAGAGAGAAGTCAGATTTCATTCACTGCCCTTATATTTTTCTGCTCTGTTTGATGTGCCACTGATGGAGAATAACAAGAACAAATCTTCCCCTTTTTGTATCTTCAGTGGAAGTTTAATCAGAATCCACCCCGTCACCAAGCTCAGTCTAATTAATGACAATGAGCGAAATAAGTTGGACATCTTCATCTATATTCAACACCTGTATTCTTTCTCTTAAATTAATTAAAGATCAAACTGTCTCTCAGATCAATGAGATCGCTGTCATCATTTCATTGGAATCACTCGGTTACATCAGTGATATTGTGAATCTAATCAACATCTGTAGGAAGCCGCAATATCACATGCCCATTGCAGCTTGGCTGTAAGGTTTAGCCCTGAACCTGGTGGTAGCTTCACTCATGATACCCAATTACATGCAAGGCAGAAATTGGAAGGGAATAGAAGTAAAATACTGTGGATGCTGGAAATCTGTGATAAAAACACAAAATGCTGGATAAACTAAGCAGGTCTGGCAAAATCTCTGGAGAAACCCATTAACATTTAGTTCTTATGGTTTTGGTTGCAGAATGATAAGTGTAATCTGATCAATTAGATTTTATTGTAAAACGGAGTGAGGGGAAAAGGAAGCAATATTATAAATGTCTCTGATATTGAGTGACGTCCATCTTTGTGCGGGGCAGAGCTGCTCCATTAGGCCAGAGGGTGAATCGGAGCCGAGTTGCCCCTAACAAAGATGGATGACGGCGGAGCATGCATTTCGCCGAGGATGTCCGGACTGCAGCGCATGCTCATTGCAGCGGGTGTGTTTTGTTGACAGAAGCGCGCGGATTATTCCCCGGATCAGATTTGAGGCGTCGCTGGCGTTGTCATGGCTGCGGGGGCGGCGCTCACTAGCCACGCGCGCTGGACCCACAAGCTCAACCCGAGCGGCAGCAGCAGGTGCAGAGGCCGTGGTGGAGCCTGGGGCTCGAGTAGGAGGTGCAGGGTGGGCCAGCCTGCCTCACCCGCGTGGAGGGCACCGCACACTGACCCGGGGATGTGAACACCAACCCAAAACATTCCATCCCACGGTTTTCCAGGGTCCTTTCACTCTGCACTTGACCCCTTAGCAGAAAGCAGCCTCTCAAATCTCCCAGAAACCACTCAGAATGTCCAAATTTCGGGACTTGTGGGAGGAAGCTTCTTCCTCACAGCGACAAGTCTCCTCAATGACTCTCCCTCGGACTGATCTGTTCCCTGTAAGAACACTATTCACGATGCCCTATGCTGCTCTTGCTCATATATTTGCTCTGTTTGGGCCTTATTCTGCAGTATAACCAATCACTGTCGCTGTACCATTTGTCAATGTTGTCTGTTGATTATTCTTTTTTTACCGACTGTCTACATTCCCTCAGCCGCAGAAAAATACTTTTCACAGTAATTCGGTACATGTGACAACAAATCAAATCAAATAACTTGAAACAGAGACTCAATGTGTTGACTCCTCACAAACAGTGACCTAAGGGCAGGTTGTTGCTGAGCAAGTTCCACTTGTTAGCACTGTTGATGACCCCTCCGTCACTTTACTGATGATTGGGAGAAGACTGATGGGGCAGTAATGGGCTGGGTTTGACCTGCTCTTTTATACAGGACATACCTGGGAAATTTTCCACGCTGCTGGGTAATCAGTAATTTACAAAGATTCACGATAGCTTCCTTGCATTTGTACTCTGTGTCTACATTAATAAACAGGGGAACCCCATTAGCTTATTTTTAAACAGCTTAATCAACCAATTGTGTACATTTATCACCCCCCCCCCCCCCACACTCTGTTTAAAATTGCACCGTTTAGTTTTTACTGTCTCTCCTCATTCCTCCCTCCAAAATTCATCATTGACTGTCAATCACTTTGGGATGTTCTGAGGGTGTGAAATTAACACAATAACTTTCTTTCTCTTTTATAGCTGATTTAAATCTGCAGCGTTTGAACCAAAGATTAAATTGAAATGAAAAATGAAAATTGCTTATTGTCACAAGTAGGCTTCAAATGAAGTAACTGTGAAAAGCCCCTAGTCGCCACATTCCCGCGCCTGTTCGGGGAGGCTGGTACGGGAATTGAACCGTGTTGTTGGCCTGACTTGGTCTGCTTTCAAAGCCAGCGATCTCGCCCTGTGCTAATTGGGATTGATATCTGAAGTTAACTATTTTACTGCACAAACAGCTTCAGCTGGGAGTCAGTGAATGAAGAGGAAAGATCCCAGACAATGGTTCTTCAAGGTTCACTGCAGGCCCGACGGCTTAATCAGCTCCACTCTCAACTCAGGAGAGCTCAGCAGCTCCACACACTGTCCACAGGGGAGATCTCCTGGTCCAGTGGGACCAAGATTCGTGTTTTAACTGACACCACCAAAACACCTGTGTTCCAATCTCAGTTGATGGTGGAACTGGGCGGTAAGATCTGTAGCCACCTAAGATGGACACTGGGCTACCAAAATGGAGAACTGCTAAGGCTGCAGGGAGAAAACAGTCTTAGCAAGGACAAGCAGTTTGCAGAAGGCTAATTAGCATTCTGCACGTATCGAAACCAGTTTATGGCCAGGTGCAGGATCTCAGCTTAAGGTATAAATGGCAACAACGATTTGCATAGTAATGAGGTGATCCAGATCTAGGCCCACACAATAGCAACATTTGGGTTTGAATGGATACTTTGAGTGGATGCCCAGACGAAACGGCACCAGAAGTATCCATCACAAAGCACCATAGAGACCGCCCCACCCATCGAGAAGAGACCCTCAGATTGGGGGATTTGTAAGATATCGATTGGGAAATGACCCAATCGATACATGGCAGGTAAAGGCCCGCCCCGAAGAGGCACGGACTTTGGGGGACCTATAAAGGTAGACCCCGCACATGGTTCTGTCTGTTTTTGCTCCGGCCCAGATCTGCTGTTGTTGCTCCGGCTTGCTGTTGACTCCGGCCAGTGGCAGCGGGTAGATGGAAAATAGGAAGGGTCGAGGATAGATCCTTGGGGAACACCGAGTGCACGGAAAGGAAAGGGAGATTGGAGATGGAGCAGTAGGTTGCCAGGATGATCGGATCAAGGGTTTTGTTTTTAGGTTGGATGATGCGAGTGAATTTAACGCTGGAAGGGACAGAACCATTAACGATATCAGATAATGTGGGGAGTCAGGTGATCAGGGCAAAGGGAAATAGTGGCAGGTCTCATGGACAGGATGAGCAATGAGAGGGTTTGATAGAGGCAGGTCTCATGGACAGGATGAGCAATGAGAGGGTTTGATAGAGGCAGGTCTCATGGTCAGGATGAGCAATGAGAGGGTTTGGGCAGGTCTCATGGTCAGGATGAGCAATGAGAGGGTTTGGGCAGGTCTCATGGGCAGGATGAGCAATGAGAGGGTTTGATAGAGGCAGGTCTCATGGACAGGATGGGCAATGAGAGGGTTTGGGCAGGTCTCATGGACAGGATGGGCAATGAGAGGGTTTGGGCAGGTCTCACGGACAGGATGGGCAATGAGAGGGTTTGGGCAGGTCTCATGGACAGGATGGGCAATGAGAGTGTTTGGGCAGGTCTCATGGACAGGATGAGCAATGGGAGGGTTTGGGCAGGTCTCATGGACAGGATGGGCAATGAGAGGGTTTGATGGGGGACAGGAGAGAAACTGGAGAAAGATGTGAGTTCAGATCTTGGACAAGGGGGAGCTTCAGAGCCAGTTTGGTCCAGTGGGTTTGTGAGAGGGAGGAAGCAGCAGAGGCAGCTGATCAGATTGTCTCAATCTCAGTGAGAAAGAAGCTCCATCAGCTCCTCACACTTGTTGTTGGTGGGGATGGAGGAGATCGGAGGGTTAGAGCCGTTCAAAAGGAGAACCCTTCAGATATTAAAAATACCCGACGCAGCATGTTTAACATAAAGATGGCATAATTTATTTTTGTCCAGAATATTAGTCTTTATGACAGGTCTGAAGTGTATTAACATCTGCAGAAACAGACCTCAATGAACAGGGCTCAGTTCTCAATGTGAGTAACAACGAAATTCAATCACTGTAGTTACCAGTGAACTCACTGGTGTCTCAGCAGTGCGGATGACGAGTAAATCCCTTCCCACACTAGGAACAGGTAAACTATCTCTCTGCAGTGTGAACGTGTTGGTGTGTCAGTAGGTTGGATGATTGAATGAATCTCTTCCCACAATCAGAGCAGATGAACGATCTCTCTCCGTGTGAATTCGCTGGTGTCTTAGCAGAGCGGATGACTGAGTGAACCTCTTCCCACACTTGGAGCAGGCGTACGGTGTCTCTCCTGTGTGAGTGCGCTGGTGTACAGTGAGGTGAGATGATCGTTTGAACCCAGTCCCGCAGTGAGAGCATCTGAACGGTTTCTCATCAGTGTGAACCTGTTGATGGGAGACCTGTTCCTGCGAGGTTTTAAAACACTTCCCGCAGTCCAGACATTTAAAAGGTCTCTCGTCAGTGTGAACTCTTTGGTGTATCATCAGGTGCGATGAATTAATGAATCCCTTCCCACACTCGAAGCAGATGAATGGTCTCTGTTTAGTGTGAACCTGCTGGTGTGTCAGCAGGGTGGATTGGTGAGCGAATCTCTTCCCACAATCAGAGCAGGTAAATGGCTTCTCCCTGGTGTGTATTCGCTGGTGTGTCAGCAGGGTGGATGACTGAGTGAATCCCATGCCACACACAGAACAGGTGAATGGTTTCTCCCCAGTGTGTATTCGCTGATGTTTCAGCAGAGTGGATGACTGAGTGAATCTCTTCCCACAGTCAGAGCAGGTGAATGGCTTCTCCCCACTGTGTGTGCGCTGGTGTGTCAGCAGGATGGATGACTTAGTAAATCCCCTCCCACAGTCCGAGCAGGTGAATGGCCTCTCCCCGGTGTGACCACGCTGATGAATTTCCAGCTCTGATGGGTAACTGAATCCTTTCCCACAATCCCCACATTTCCACGGCTTCTCCCCGTCATGCCTACATTTATGTTTTGACAGGCCAGATGATCGATTGAACCCTCGTCCACACACAGAACACGTGTACGGTTTCTCCTCACTGTGAATGCTGCTTTTTTCTTCCATCTTCAAAATCCGATGATATTCAGGTTACAATAGATTGGGCGCGTCCATGAGATCCTGATATGATCTTTAGTTTCAGTTTCCCGACTGCAAATCCTCCCCTTTCTAATATTCTGTGATATAGATTTCAAAAAGAAAAAGGAAGTGAGAGAGAGCCCACCGAAACACAAAGGCAAGCTATAATATTCTGCTGAATAAATCTGGTAACTTGTGAGGTCGGCACGAGGAAAGTGACTGAAAATTACTGGATTGTCATAAAAATCAGACAGGTTCACTAATGTTGTTCACGGAATGAATCCTGCCACCCAATCTGGGATTACACATAATCTAGCATCAATGGGAGGGGATGAGAGGGAGATAGAGAGAGGGGTGCAAGAAAGGGTTAGGTTGATTGGCTATGCTAAATTGCCCTTAGGGTCCTAAATAATACGGTTAATGGGGGGGGGGTTGTTGGGTTACGTGGATAGGTTGACTTGAGTGGGGTGATCATTGCTCGGCACAACATTGAGGGCCGAAGGGCCTGTTCTGTGCTGTACTGTTCTATCTATCATAAACAGGGGGTAAAAGAGACAAATTTTCTACAACTACAGCTTGACCAGAGCTCTGAGTGAATTTTTTAACCCATCAACCTCCACTGTCTGGATGGACTCGAGAAGTAGGTGCAAGTGAAAATCATCACCACCTAGTTCATTGGGGCAGCACGGTAGCATTGTGGATAGCACAATTGCTTCACAGCTCCAGGGTCCCAGGTTCGATTCCGGCTTGGGTCACTGTCTGTGCGGAGTCTGCACATCCTCCCCGTGTGTGCGTGGGTTTCCTCCGGGTGCTCTGGTTTCCTCCCACAGTCCAAAGACGTGCAGGTTAGGTGGATTGGCCATGATAAATTGCCCTTAGTGTCCAAAATTGCCCTGAGTGTTGGGTGGGGTTACTGGGTTATGGGGATAGGGTGGAGTTGTTAACCTTGGGTAGGGTGCTCTTTCCAGGAGCCGGTGCAGACTCGATGGGCCGAATGGCCTCCTTCTGCACTGTAAATTCTATGTAATCTCCAACTCACACACACTGTCCTGGCTTGTCTGGCATCAAGTGCTGCAGGAGCAGAAATTTCCGGCCTTTAAACATTGGGAAGGCTGAAGCCATTCTCTCTAGTCACCAGCACAAACTTCACTCTCTAACCACCTACTCCATCCCTCTACTTGTTAACTGTCTGAGGCTGAAGGTCATCTTTTGACCACATATCCACATCATCTCCAAGACCACCTATTTCCCCCTCAGTTACAGAGCCCGGCTCCACTTTAGTCTTTACTTTATCTGCTAGAGAAACCATCATCCTTTCCTTTTGATTTTATAGTCAGATTTATTCTGTTAAAGACACAATATGAATACAAATGATTGTTATTGGCCTGAAATCGTTATTCGGCGTCATCGATAAGAAATTGGAGGTGAAAGAGTGAAGCAGTTTAATGAACAATTTGTTCTCTTCGTTACTGGGTAAATTTCAAAAATAGTGCCCCTAACAAAGATGGCGATTCTGCATTGCGCATGCGCCTCCCTGCGACCAGTGCCCCCCGACAAAGATGGCGGACATTAAACCGGGTGTGTAATTGAGGAAAGCTGCGGCCTGCTCTGTGCAAAGGGTGGGGGACCATCCCGGATATCAGTAAGTTGTTTTTCATGGGTTTGTGGTTCATATAACATATTTACAAAGCTTCTCCTACCCCCCGCCTGATCCATAGCTCCCCCGGTTCCGCCATACCCACCTCTGCGGATTATCGAACCGAGAAAGCACCGTCTCTGCGCCGCCATTAATCACACTGCGCATGCCTCTAATCACTGCGCATGCCTCACACGACCGAGCCCAGCCCGGCCCTCGTTCACTCGGATTGGTTGGAGGACCAGTCACTCCCGCTCGGTCCTCCAGACCCGCCTCCCCCTTCCCTATTGGCCCAGAGATGCTGTCAATCATTCCCTGGACATTGTGAGGTACCAGGTGAGAGGTCAGTGACTATCCGTCACTTCTGGCTTCTCTCCACAAACAACCTCATAGAGATCAGGGGGGGAGACACTGACCCAGTGACAATGTCACTGCGTTAGTCACCCAGAGAGACAGGAGAATGTTCTGGGGACATCGGCTCCAATCCATTCAATTAATAAAATCTGGAATTTAAAGTTAGTCTCAATGATGGTGACTGAGGGTCACTGAGAAAATCTGGGACCCTGGCGCTGTGAAGCTACAGTGCTACCCAGTGCTAAACATAGATCCGAGCAAGCAATGAGCCACAAAATGACCACAAGATATAGGAGCAGAATTAGGCCATTCAGCCCATCAAGTCTGCTCTGCCATTCAGTCATGGCTTACATTTTTCTCATCCCCATTCTCCTGCCTCCTCCCCATAACCCCCAACCCCCTTAGGAACAAGAACCTGTCTATCTCTGTCTTAAAGACACCCAGTGATTTAGCCTCCACAGCCTTCTGTGGCAAAGAGTACCACATAATAATAATATTTATTAGTGGTACAAGTAGGCTTACATTAACATTGCAGTAAAGTTACTGTGAAAATCCCCTAGTCGCCACACTCCGGCGCCTGTTCGGGTACACTGAGGGAGAATTAATGTCCACTTCACCTAACAAACATGTCTTTAGGGACTTGTGGAAGGAAATCGAAGCAACCGGAAGAAACCCACGCAGACACAGGGAGAACGAGTAGACTCCACACAGTCAGTGACCCAAGCCGGGAATCAATCCCGGGTCCCTAGCGCTGTGAAACAACAGTGCTAACTATTGTGCTACCCTGAGAGGGTGAGAAAGAGAGAGAGAGAGAGAGTGAGAGAGAGAGAGAGTGAGAAAGAGAGAGAGTGAGAAAGAGAGAGAGTGAGAAAGAGAGAGTGAGAATATTCACCACCCTCTGGCTGAAGAAATTCCCCTAATCTCAGTTTGATAAGTTCGTCCCTTCCGTCAGAGGCTGTGCCCTCGGGTTCTAGTTTCTCCTACTGGTGGCAACATCCTCTCCATGTCCACTCTATCCAGGCCTCTCATTATTCTGTAAGTTTCAATGAGAATGGCATGGTGGCAGAGGGGTTAGCACTGCTGCCTCAAAGCGCCACAGGTTCAATTTCAGTTTTGGGTGGCTGTCTGTGACGTTTGCACTTTGTCCCAGTGTCTGCGTGGGTTTCCTCCGGGTGCTCCTGTGTCCTCCCATAGTCCAAAGATGTGTAGGTTAGGTAGATTGGCCCTGCTAAATTGGCCCTTAATAATAATAATAATAATAATAATCGCTTATTGTCACAAGTAGGCTTCAATTAATTTAGGTGAAGTAGGGTTTGGGGGATGGGATGGAGGCATGGGCCGAGATAGGGTGCTCTTTCAGAGGGTCCATAAAGACTCAATGGGCTGAATGGCCTCCTTCTGCACTATTAGAATTCTATCCCCCATCATCCTTCTGAACTCCATCGAGCACAGACCCAGAGACCTCAACCGCTCCTCATATAAAAGAGGTTCTTCATTCCATAACTTCATGGTTTCTGATGGCAATAGGAAGGATTACCTTGAATATCTGTTCCTTTCTAATAAATAGATAAATAAATCCTGGTTCTGGGTCACTGTCCATGTGGAGTTTGCACATTCTCCCCATGTCTGTGTGGGTTTGACCCCCACAACACAAAGACGTGCAGGATAGGTTGATTGGTCAGGCTAAATAGCCCCTTAATTGGAAAAAAAAAATTAGGTACTCTAATTTTTATCAGTAAATTATCCCGAGGACACTGTCACCTCCAGCCCTGGATATCACCATCCTCCTAATCCGGATCAGTAAATTATTCCAAGGACACTGTCACCTCCAGCCCTGGATATCACCATCCTCCTGATCCGGGATCAGTAAATTATTCCGAGGAGATTGTCACCTCCAGCTCCGGATATCACCTTCCTCCTGATCCGGGATCAGTAATCCATTCCGAGGAGACGGTCACTTCCAGCTCCGGATATCACCATCCTCCTGATCCGGGATCAGTAATCCATTCCGAGGAGACTGTCACTTCCAGCTCCGGATATCACCATCCTCCTGATCCGGGATCAGTAATCCATTCCGAGGAGACTGTCACTTCCAGCTCCGGATATCACCATCCTCCTGATCCGGGATCAGTAATCCATTCCGAGGAGATCGTCACCTCCAGCTCCGGATATCACCATCCTCCTGATCCGGGATCAGTAATCCATTCCGAGGAGATCGTCACCTCCAGCTCCGGATATCACCATCCTCCTGATCCGGGATCAGTAATCCATTCCGAGGAGGCTGTCACTTCCAGCCCCGGAGATCAGCATTCAAACCAGCAGGAACTAGTATTCTCTCCAGTAACTTCTGAATTCTACCGCTTAACTTAAAGACACTTGTCCATTAATCCTGCTTGATTTAAAGATACATGTCCATTAATCCTGCTTGACGTAATCTTTGGGGTAGCTTCGGAGCCGGGAGTGCTGGAGGCGAGAGAGGCCGGCATTCTGGCCTTTGCGTCTCTAGTAGCCCGGCGCAGGATTCTGTTACGGTGGAGGGATACGCGGCCCCCGAGTTCGGAGACCTGGGTCAACGACATGGCTGGGTTCATCAAGTTGGAGAGGATGAAGTTTGCCCCGAGGGGGTCGGTACAGGGGTTCTTTCTGCGGTGGCAGCCCTTTCTCGACTTCCTGGCAAAGGGGTAGAGAGTGGTCGGTCTCAGCAGCAACTTTGGGGGGGGGGGGTTTGGGGATGGTTAGGGGGGTTTTTTTTTTACGGCGGTGGGTTTGCTATGTTGTTATTTTCTTTGGTCTTGTATTGCTGTTGGTTTTTTGTTATTATTTATTTTGCGGGGGTGAGTTATTTTCTTGTGTTGGTGTGGAAACACGCCTTGTTTGTTTTAAATTGTGGGGAGAAAATTTGTTATTGAAAAACTTGAATAAAAATTATTTTTAGAAAAAAATCCTGCTTGACGTAAAGATACATGTCCATTAATCCTGCTTGATTTAAAGATACATGTCCATTAATCCTGCTTGACGTAAAGATACATGTCCATTAATCCTGCTTGACGTAAAGATACATGTCTATTAATCCTGCTTGACGTAAAGATACATGTCCATTAATCCTGCTTGACGTAAAGATACATGTCCATTAATCCTGCTTGATTTAAAGATACATGTCCATTAATCCTGCTTGACGTAAAGATACACGTCCATTAATCCTGCTTGATTTAAAGATACGTGTCCATTAATCCTGCTTGACGTAAAGATACATGTCCATTAATCCTGCTTGGCGTAAAGATACGTATCCATTAATCCTGCTTGATTTAAAGATACGTGTCCATTAATCCTGCTTGACGTAAAGATAGGTGTCCATTAATCCTGCTTGATTTAAAAATACATGTCCATTAATCATCCTTGGATCAAAAATAATAACGACAAAATAAGAGATAGTGAAAATAAGGGAATAAACAGGATGGAGCCTTACAACTGTTATGGGTCACATGTATTTTCTGCCAATTTAGCTGGTGTACCATATCTTTTTTTTTTAAATTTAGAGTATTTTTTTTTTTTTTTTCTAATTAAGGGGCAATTTAGCGTGTTCAATCCACCTAGCCTGCACATCTTTGGGTTGTGGGGGCGAAACCCACGCAAACACGGGGAGAATGTGCAAACTCACACGGACAGTGACCCAGAGCCGGGATCGAACCTGGGACCTCAGCGCCGTGAGACTGCAGTGCTAACCTACTGAGCCACCGTGCTGCCCTGGTGTACCATATCTAACCTGTTGTTTTTTCATAAACTCTTCAAAATTATCAATGACATGGACCCCCCTTTTTGGGTAAACTCTGACTCCCGGACTAAAATCTTAAGTTTCCAGCATTCATCATTAATCTTGTCGCCTCTAAACACAGTTGTAAAGGAGCCTTCTGTCTGTATCTACGAGCTTTGAACCATGGAAGAGAGCGACTGTGGCGCGTTTCTTACACACCTCAGTATTAACCCACACATTCAGTCCTGGATCTGATTGACAGCAGCAAAAACAGCCGAATCCAATCCCTGCAGACACTTATCAAGTCGCTGGTGTTTCAGCATAAGCTGTAAGTCAGTGAATCCATTCCCACACTCAGGGCAGATGAACAATCTCTCTCCAGTGTGAACTTGCTGGTGTTTCATTAGATTACTGCTGCTTCTAAAGCTGTGCTCACAGGCAAAACATTGAAGAGGTTTCATATCAGAATGAATTTGTTGGTGTTTCAGCAGGTTGTATGACTGAGTGAATCCCTTCCCACACACAGAGCAGGTGAATGGTCTCTCCCCAGTGTGAATCCGCTGATGCATTACTAGACCGTTGCTGCTTTTAAAGCTCTGCTCACAGACAAAACATTTAAAAGGTTTTAGATCAGAGTGAATTTGTTGGTGTTTCAGTAGGTGATATGACTGAATGAATTCCTTCCCACACACAGAGCAGGTAAACGGTCTCTCCCCAGTGTGAATTCGCTGATGTACAGTAAGTTCAGATGATCGCCTGAAGCCAGTCCCGCAGTGAGAGCACCTGAATGGTCTCTCGTCAGTGTGAACACGTTGATGACAGGTCACTTCCCCGGACGTTTTAAAGCACTTCCCACAGTCTGGACATTTAAAAGGTCTTTTATCAGTGTGAACTCGCTGGTGTTTCTGAAGGTTAGATGCAGCAGTGAATCCCTTTCCACACAAGGAGCGGATGAATGGCTTCTCCTCACTGTGAATGTGTTGGTGTCTCAACAGATACTTTTTGCTTTTAAATCTCTTCTCACATTCAGAACATTTAAAAGGTGTCTGTTCTGTGTGAACATACTGGTGTGTCAGCAGGCTGGATGGCTGAGTGAATCCCTTCCCACAGGTGGAGCAGGTGAACGGCCTCTCCCCAGTGTGACTGCGTCGATGCATTTCCAGTTCAGAAGGGTAACTGAATCCCTTCCAACAGTCCCCACATTTCCACGGTTTCTCCATGGTGCCGGTCGGTGTCCTTGTGTCTCTCCGGGTTGAATGACAAGTTGAACTCTTGTCCAGACACACAACACATGGACGGTTTCGCCCCATAGTCAATGGTGTGATGGTTTTTCTGTCTATGTAACTGGTTAAAGCTCTTTCCACGGTCAGTTCATGGAACACTTTTTTTTAAAATTTAGATTACCCAATTATTTTTTCCAATTAAGGGGCAATTTAACGTGGCCAATCCACCTACTCTGCACATTTTTGGGTTGTGGGGGTGAAAACCACGCAGACACGGGGAGAATGTGCAAACTCCACACAGACAGTGACCCAGAGCCGGGATCGAACCTGGGACCTCAGCGCCGTGAGGCAGTTGTGCTAACCACTAGGCCACCGTGCTGCCCTCGTTCATAGAACACTTAATGTGTATGTGCGTCTCGGTGCTTTTCCAATCACACTGATGTTTAAAATCTTTTCCCACAAACTGAACAGACAAACATTACTCCTTCCACATTCAAAGACTGTGATATTCAGGTTCGAAAGAATTGAGTGACTCTGTCAGATCTCGATATTTGGTTTGAGTTTTCTGACAGCCAATCTTCCGCTTCGAACCCCCTGTAAAAGTAGTTTATAAAAGCCATCACCATCAGTCCAGGATATAAATTCTGAACAGGCAATTCTAGTTTCTCTGGAACATTTTTCCCTCTCTTGTTCCCCCAAAACTGTAAATCCCCGTCCCACACACTCCCTGGGCTGAAATTCAAACCCATCTCACCATCTGCACCATTTCTTTCCTCCACTCCCAGTTTTCTCCCTCCCTCTCCTCTGCCTGGGTTCAGTTCTCCAGCTCCTGTTTGCAGACTGACAATAAAACCAATGGGTCTTATTGGGGGGTTTGGGGCCTCCACTCACCCGCCTGAATCCAGCTTCATATCCAGACTACGCATGCTCCAACTCACAATGGCTGGGGAGTGATTGACGGTGGCTACTGACCAATAGGAAGAGTGCAGTCCAGGAGTGGCTTTACCGGCCGCCATCTTGGGAAAGGGAGGCGGTTCTTTTTTCCCTGGAGCGGAACGCTGGGGCGGCCATCTTAGTATGGGAAGAGGGAGTGCCCGGTGACAGGCCGCGGGGCAACCGGCGACCGCCGCCATCTTTGGAATGGAAGACGGGTCTTTTGTTCGGGGAGCGGAGCGCTGGGGCGGCCATCTTAGTACAGGAAGACGGAGTGGGCGGGACTTTCTCCCCGGTGACAGGCCCCGGGCCACCCGGCGGGCGCCGCCATCTTATGGCGGGATTTTCTATCCGGGTCTTCAGTGAAGGACAATGAGCTGGAGCTGAGGTTGCAAAGTGTTCAGAGGAAGGTCTGGAATCAGAATTACAGCCAGATATCTGTAAGAACCACAAAGTTCACATTCATTATGTTTGTCAAATGAAATCATAATGCTGCAAACACTCACTTCTGAAGAAGAATCAGATTGCATTGGAAATGTTAACTCTCTCTCTTCACAGAAGCTGCCAAACCTGCTGAGGATTTCCACAACTTCCTGTTTTCACTTCACATTTCCAGCTTCCGCAGGGTTTTACTCAAATTATTATTAGGTTTTTGAAATGTTGTTACATAACCTGTTCAGAGTAAAATAATTGTCATTATTTAAATGTCCAAATCAGTGAGATTTAGTTGTTTAACTGAGACTGGGTTGTTCAGGAGCAATGTCAGAAATCACTTCATAGAAAATATCGTGAAACCTGGAATTCTATTCAGATTGTCAGTAGAAAGTTTAAAAACTGAGATTGATTTAAGTTTGTGAGACAAGATTATTAAGGGTTATTAAATGAAGGTAGCCGGGTGGGCTGAACAGACACGTCAGACATCTGCACGCTGTAGCTTAATGTCTGTGGTTGGACTGATTCTGGTTTTCTTTTAATAATCTTTATTGTCACAAGTAGTCTTACATTTGCATTGCAATGAAGTTACTGTGAAAAGCCCCTAGTCACCACATTCCGGTGCCTGTTCGGGTACACAGAAAGAGAATTCAGAATGTCCAAATCACCTAACAACACGTACATAGAACATAGAACAGTACAGCACAGAACAGGCCCTTCGGCCCTCGATGTTGTGCCGAGCAATGATCACCCTACTCAAACCCACGTATCCACCCTATACCCGTAACCCAACAACCCCCCCCCAACCTTACTTTTTAGGACACTACGGGCAATTTAGCATAGCCAATCCACCTAACCCGCACATCTTTGGACTGTGGGAGGAAACCGGAGCACCCGGAGGAAACCCACGCACACACGGGGAGGACGTGCAGACTCCGCACAGACAGTGACCCAGCCGGGAACCGAACCTGGGACCCTGGAGCTGTGAAGCATTTATGCTAACCACCATGCTACTGTGCTGCCCCGTCTTTTGGGAGGAAACCGGAGCACCAAGCGGAAACCCACACAGACACGGAGAGAACGTGCAGATTCCACACAGACAGTAACCCAAGCCAGGAATCGAACCTGGGACCTCAGCACTGTGAAGAAACAGTGCTTACCGCTGTGCTACCGTGCCACCCCTTAATTGGAAGAAAGGAAACCTCCCTGATCAGTCCTGACTTCCTATTTCATTGGCAGTCCCTTGGGACCGTGAATAAGTTCTGAGGTGGCTCGGCAGGAAATTTACCCTGGAAACCGGCCGCCATCGGTTGTAGGGTGGACGCACGCAGACACGGAGAGAATGTTCAAACTCCACATGGACAGCGACCCTGGGCCGGGAGTGAAACTGGGTCTTCGGTGGCTTGGAGCAGCAGTGCTAACCACTGCATCACCGTACTGCCCTGAGCTTGGGGAGTCTTGTCCAGCCAGCAGGGTACATGTGGGGTCATCTTAGTGAAGGGATGTTGGGTAGGTGGGCTTCAGGCCCCAGTGACCTGGAGAGAAAATGATGGACTCATTGATTTTATTCTCAGTCTGCAAACAGAAGCTGGAGAAGTAAACCCAGTTAGAGAAGTGGGAGAGGGAAAACTGGGAGTGGAGGAAATAAACTTAACTGCATTCTGCATTAGGAAGAGGGATGGGGAACAAAAATGTTCCACTGAAACTGGAATTTCTGTTTTGAATTTCTATCCAGGACTTAGAATAATGACATTTGTCAACTCCTTTTACAGGATATTAGAAGAGGATTCAAGATCTGACACAGCTATTTGATGCATCACGTTTTTTATATGGAAGGAGAAATGTTTGTTCTGTCTGGGAAAAGATTTCAAACATCAGTGTGACTGGAAAAGCCCCGAGACACACACACCCGAGTGAGAGTGTGCCAGTAGGTGGACTGTGGAAAGAGTTTTAACCAGTTGCACAGCCTGAAAAATATTCACAGCGGGAGAAACATGTATTTTGTGTGGACGACGATTTAACTGATCTTTCAACCTGGAGAGACACAAGGACTCTGGCACCATGGAGAAACGATGGAAATGTGCGGACTGTGGGAGGGGATTCAATTGGCCATCCCAGCTGGAAATTCATCGACGCAGTCACACTGGGATAAGGCCGTTCACCTGTTCCATGTGTGGGAAGGGATTCAGAGAGTCATCCAACCTGCTGCAACACCAGCGAGTTCACACTGACCTGAAACCTTTTAAATGCCCAGGCTGCGGGAAGTGCTATAAAAGTTCTGGGGACCTGATGTCCCATCAACGTGTTCACACTGACGAGAGACCATTCAAGTGCTCTCACTGCGGGACTGGGTTCAGGAAATCATCTGAACTGACTGTACACCAGCGAATTCACACTGGGGAGCGACCGTTCACCTGCTCCATGTGTGGGAAGGGCTTCATTAATTCATCTAATCTGCTGAGACACCAGCGTATTCACTCCGATATGAGAACTTATAAATGTCCTGATTGTGAGGAGAGCTTTAAAAGCAGCGACAATCTGCTGAGACATCGACGCACTCACAGTGGAAAGAGGCCATTCACCTGCTCCCTGTGTGGGAAGGAATTCACTCGATCAGCTGCATTGCTGACACACCAGCGGGTTCACAGTGGAGAGAGGCCGTTCTCGTGCTCTGTGTGTGGGAAGGGATTCATTTGTTCATCCCACCTGCTGAAACACCAACGCACTCACACTGGGGAGAGGCCGTTCACCTGCTCCGAGTGTGGGAAGAGATTCACTGCTTCATCCCACCTGCTGACTCACCAACGCTCTCACACTGGGGAGAGACCGTTCACCTGCCCAGCGTGTGGGAAGGGATTCACTCAGTCGTCTAACCTGCTGACACATCAACGGGTTCACAGGTGACTGCAGAGATTGGATTCTTGTGTTATTGCTGCTGTAACCACATTGAGGACTGAATGTGTGGGTTAATCCTGAGGTGTGTAAGAAATGTGTCCCAGCCACTCTCTCTCTAGGGTTCAGAGCTCCTAGACACAGAACAGAAGCTCCTTTACCACTGTGTTCAGAGTCAGGAAGGACAATGGTGAATAATGGAAACGTGCTGTCAAATCCGAGATTGGTGTAAAACTGGGACCTGTTCCTGACTGAAAGTGAAACAGCAGCTTTAAGTTTATAGTCTGAAACTTTATCATAAAATGTCCCAAGCTGTTTCACAGGTTATTAAACGTTTGATCAGGTGACATATGGCGCAGTGGCTCACACTGGGATGACGGCACTGAGGAGCTGGGTTTGAATCCCAGCCCTGGGTCACTGTCCGTGTGGAGTTTGCACATTCTCCCCGTGTGTGCGTGGGTCTCACCCCCACAACCCAAAGATGTGCAGGTTAGGTGGATTGGCCACGCTAAATTGTCCCTTCTGCTTGCCTTCTGAGGAAAGGTTGGAGAAGTTAGGTTTATATCTACTGGTGTTTAGAAGAGTAAACTGGGCGATCCTTTCAGATCCTGAGGGTTTTACAAGGTGGGTGTGGAGAAGATGTTTCTTGCCGGAGAATCTAGAACTCAGGGTCACTATTTAAAATGAAGGGGTCACTCATTAAAGACGGAGCTGAGGAGATTTTATTTCTCTCCGTGGGGTGAGAGTCTCTGGAACCGGCATCTTCAAAAGACATTAAAGCAGAATCTTTGAATATCTTTAAGATAGAGTTAGATATGTTCTTGATCAACATGGAGATGAAAGGTAATCCAGTTGTGGGCAGGAATGTGCGTTGAGGTTACAATTAGATCAGTCGTTATCTTATTAAATGGCGGAGCAGACCCGAGGGGCCGAGTGGCCCATTCCTGCTCCTATTTCATATGTTTGAAGAATTGGAGGCTGTCTGAATTTCCAGAGACCGTGTCATGGAGAGAGTGGCTGCCTCCATGGAGTCCTCAAGCCCCATGTTTACCCTGCCTGCCGACGATGACAGGCCCGGGGCAACGGGGTTCACCGGCCACCATCCTGTGATGGGAGTCAGGACAGATCATGAGGCAGGGCTTCCTCCCCAGTGACAGGCCCAGGTTACCCAGCCAACCGGCTGCCATCTTGGCAGGAAGTAGTTTGCATGAGTGGCCAAACCTTTGTGAGGAAAGAGGGAGTGGGCGGGGCTTTGTGAGGAAAGAGGGAGTGGCCACACCTTTGTGAGGAAAGAGGGAGTGGGCGGGGCTTTGTGAGGAAATCTGGAGTGGCCACACCTTTGTGAGGAAAGAGGGAGTGGGCGGGGCTTTGTGAGGAAAGAGGGAGTGGGCGGGGCTTCAGGAACACACGGGTCTGAGCAGCATTTTAAAACAGAATTCACTTCCCCAGAGAGGAGGGAAGACTGGGTCACCGGCTGAGTTAGTAGCTCTGATATTTGATCCACTGGGCAGTCATA
This sequence comes from Scyliorhinus canicula, assembly GCF_902713615.1. Taxonomy (NCBI): domain Eukaryota; kingdom Metazoa; phylum Chordata; class Chondrichthyes; order Carcharhiniformes; family Scyliorhinidae; genus Scyliorhinus; species Scyliorhinus canicula. The sequence goes on from NW_024056025.1 coordinate 818,001, forward strand.
GGTTATGGGGACGGGGAGAGAAGTGGAATGAAGGGCAGAATCAGATCAGCCATAAGGGGCTGAATGGCCCACGCTGTTGCCGTTTCATATGACCTTATAAATCTGGCACTGTTCAGCGAGCAGAGCAAGTGTGTGACCATCTTGGTGAGGGAACAGACTGGGTGGAACTTCAACAACCCAGTGACCAGCGGAGAAAATGATTGAAGGAGAGTTTGTGAGACGGAGTTAAACCTTTGGGGAATCAAGAGAGGGGAAAAAAATACCCAACAGAAACGAGAATTGTCTGCTCTAAATTTCTGCCCTTTACTGACAGTGTAAACTTCTGTAAACTCCTTTTACAGGGTATCAGAAAGGGGGGATTTTAAGATCTTTAAGAATCATGCTACTCATCAGGTCTTGGATATCATTAACTTTGCAATGTGGAAGGAGAAATGTTTGTCTGTTCTGTCTGTGGGAAAAGATTTGAAACATCAGTGTGACTGGAAAAGCACCGAGACACCAGCTGGAAAACCATCGACACAGTCACACCAGTAAAAGGCCGTTCATGTGCTCCGCGTTTCTCATTCTCCTCCAGTCACACCAGCGAGTTCACACTGAGGAGATCTTTCAGCTGAATTTCCTGTGAAAAGAGGTTCAGGTGTTCATCTAACCTCACTACACACCAGCAATTCACACTGGGGAGAGACCGTTAACCTGCTCCGTGTGTGGGAAGGGATTCACTCAGTCTACTACTCTGCTGATAATCAGTGAGTTCACACTGGGAGAGTGCTCGTACAACTGTTCCGTGCGTGGGAAGAGATTCACTCAGTTAAACAACATGCAAAGTCATACTAGTGTGAAGACATTCATATGCTCTGTGGGAATGGATTCAGTCACTCATGTAACTGGCTGACATACGAGAGAATTCACACCAGAGAGAGACCATTCACCTGCTGGAATGGATTCACTCGGTCACAACACCTGGTGACACACCAGCAAGAACATAAGTGACTGCGGTGTTGGGATTCTGCTGTTAATCACATCCAGGATTGACAGTCTGACAATATTTACTTTCTTCCTTCTAATGTTAACTGACTTGTGTTAATATTCCAGATATATCGCTGATTTTTGTGATGGCAGTGTCCATTTTAAAAGCATCGTCTGTGATCTTACACCGCCAATTCAAGAACTTCCAAAGGAAAAGTGAACAATAAAATTATTAATTTTTACTCCACTCCTAAATTGGTCTTTGTATAAACTCTACAATTCAGTGGCTGAACACGTCCTCTGATTAACATCTTCAATTAGAAAATACTGTGGGCACGGTAGCGGCGGTTAGCACAGTTGCTTCACAGTGCCAGGGACCCGGGTTCAATTCCCGGCTTGGGTCACTCTGTGTGGAGTCTGCATGTTCTCCCTGTGTCTGTGTGGGTTTCCTCCGGGTGCTCCAATATCCCCCGACAAGTCCTTGAAAGATGTGTTTGTTAGGTGAATTGGACATTCTGAATTCTCCCTCGGTGTTACCCAAACAGGCGCCAGAACGTGGTTGATGTGGGGCTTTTCCAGTAACTTCATTGCAATGTTAATGTAAGCCTACTTGTGACAATAAAATTTTATTTTTTTAATATTTCCTGTTAAAAGTTTATTGATGAAACAGAACGTGGTTAAAAAAAAACAGAAACTTAGTTGAGGATCAAAGACAACCAGAGTAACAGGATGTTCACAATGTTCTGGGTCCCAAATATTTTCCCTGCGGCTCCTCTGTACCCTGTTCCCGTGACTCCCCGCTTTGGACACAGGGGGCACTGAACCCTGGGGGTCCGCATCACCATCAGCCCCGGTCATCCTCGCACCCTGAACCCTGATTGGTTGGAGGTGCAGTTCCAGTCAGTCCTCCAGCACCTTCCTGTCTCTATTAGCGACGCCCATGGCAGTTCCCCATCTGGGAACAGGTCCCGTTATTCTCAGCTAAATTCAGCCCTCAGCTCCATCACCTGGCTGTCAGTGACACGAGCAATAGAGACAGAAAGGTGCCCGAGGCTCAAATAGGACAACATTTGTGGATCAGGATCTCCGTAAACGTCAGCAACTTCTTAGAAAAAAAAATCAAATTCTAAGTGAACACAAAGAGACTTCAAGTTTCATGACGTTTAATGCAACAAATAAATTAGAAGCTACTTTAACTCGGAAACCCTACACAGTAAACTATAAAATAGAACTTTGCCCTTTTTACACAATCTAAAATCGCACGCCACGATTACAGTTACTCTGCCTGGAAGTCAAAACTTAATTGTTTAGAACCTGTCCAAAGTGATGATTAATTCCCAAGGATTTACTTCCATTCTTTTTCTTTTGCCGTCTGGCAGCCTTTAATCCCAGAATTGTCTTTCACAGTGAAAGATTAGCCAGCTGCCAGAAAACCAAGAGGAGGCACAAATAGGCCATTTTCTGGTTGGCGAGATGTAATGAGTGATGTGTCACAGGGATCAGTGCTGGAGACTCAACGGTTTACAATTTATATCAATGTCTTTGATGACGGGGCCAAAGGTTTGCTGAGGAAGTATAGGCACTGTTGTGATTTCTTGATCGTAGCGTTGATGTGTGTGCACCAGGACAGATTGTTGGTGATGTGCACACCTAGAAATTTGAAGCTGTCAACCATCTCCACCTCGACATCATTGATGCAGACAGGGGTGTGTACGACACTTCCTGAAGTCAATGACCAGCTCCGTCAGTTTTGCTGATGTTGAGGGAGAGATTGATGTCATTGCACCACTCCACTAGGTTCTCTGTCTCCCCTCCTGTACTCTGACCCATCGGTGTTCAAGATCAAAACAGTAGGGGTAGTGTGGGACATGGTATTAATCGGAGATTAGAGAAGTATGTAGCATGGGGTAAAACAGTAATGGGTGACTTCAATCTGCATATAGACTGGGTTAACCTAATGGGCACTGATGCTGTGGAGGACAAGTTTCTGGAGTGTGTTAGGGACATTTATCTACAGCAGTAAGTTGAGGAACCAGACTAGAGAACAGGCTTTTGCAGATCTAATATTATGCAATGATAAAGGGCTAATTGATAATCGCGCTGAAACAACCTTTAGGGATGAGTGACCAGAATATTGAATCTGAGGTATTCCAATCCGAAGCCAGGGTATTAAGTTTGAAGGAAATTATGAAGGTAGAAGGGATCAAATTGGCCTGAGGTGGATTGGGGTTAATACATTAAAAGGTTTGTGACAGTCCACAGGCAATAGATAGACTTTCAATAATTATTACACAGTTTACATTCCTTCACCGGCACAAGAACCCCAAAAGGTCAGAGAACCGTGACTACCAGAGGAAGTGAAGTTTTATAGAAGATTGAAAGAAAGGCTGATAAGTTATCAGAAATAGGATACAAACCTGAGGATTGGGAGGATTTTAGAATACAGCAAAGACCAAAAGACTGATGAAAGCGAGGGAGAAAGAATATGAATGTGAACCAGCAAAATAAATAAAAATGAACTGTAAAAGTTCCTACAGGTACGTAAAAAAGGAAACGTTTTGCTAAGACAAAGGATTTGTCCGACGCAGATAAGTCAGGAGGAATTTATTCGGGCAGCACAGTAACACAATGGTTAGCACAGTAGCCATTCACAGCATCCAGAGTCCCAGGTTCGATCCCCTGCTGGGTCACTGTCTGTGCTGAGTCCTGCACGTTCTTCCCCGGTCTGTGTGGGTTTTCCCTCCTGTTCCTCCCACAGGTCAAAGACATGCAGGTTAGGTGGATTAGCCACGTTAAATTGCCCTTAGTGTACAAAAGGTTAGGAGGGATATTGGGTTTGGGTGGAAGTGAGGGCTTAAGTGGGTCGGTGCAGACTCGATAGGCCGAATGGTCTCCTTCATGCATCGTATGGTCTATAATGGGGAATAGAGATCCACAGCCACATCGCTCAACACTCTGGGATGCAGATCATCAGCTTTTGGGGATTTATTCACTTTCAACCCCATTAATGTCTCCAGTACGACATTTTCACCAATACTAATCTCTGCCAGTCCTTGGTTCTCTGGTGTTTTGGGGACAGTTTCTGTATCTTCCTCTGTGAGACAGACATCACATTGTTTAGTTTCTCTGCCATTTCCTTACTCCCATTATAAAACTCTCCTGTCTCTGCCTGGAATGGACCCACATTGGTCTTTGCTAATCTTTTCCTTTTCACATTCCTGTAGAAGCTTTTCCAGTCAGGTTTTTATGTTTCTCACCAGTTTGCTATCATCAGTTTCTTGATCCTCCTTTGCTGAATTCTAATGGATCTCATGGAATCTTAACTTTTCTTGTTCGCCAAGATGCAATCATTTTTTTATGTTGGATTGTTGTACTTAAGGAATCTATATTTGTTGTATATGTGCAAAATACAATTGCAAAAATCCCAGAGAGACCATAGGCTGCTCTCCCCTTGACAGAGAGAGAGCTGACTGGAGGTGATTTAACCCGAGGTCAGTACACCTCAGGCGAGGGGCCTGGTTGAGAAGGCCGGGCCTTCATGATAAACTCAGCCAGTACGGGAGTGTGAATCCTCTCTGTTGGCCTCTGCTCTGCATCAACAACCAGTGTCCGGCCAACTGAGCTTACCGACCCCCTGATAAATATTAATAATTCCTTTGAACAGTAGTGTATTCCCTGTACCAATCAGTTTCCCAAGTCCACCTCAGACAACTTGCCCCTCATACCCTGATTGTTTTCTTCTGTGAGAAACACTCAGATAAATTAAACAAAGAACCAGGTAACCACCAGGGCCCATCTCCATGCAACATGGCTGAGGAGGGGGGGGGGGGGGGGGGGGGGGGTGGTTCCAAACAGAAATGGAAACTAAATATCTTCAAACTTCCAAACACTCCTTTCACTCTGAGATCCTTGTGCAATTTGAAGCCGGGTTATTAGCAACAAGGCTCAAAGAGCATCAGCCCACTGGAGGCAAAGTGGTGAGACCGGCCAGTCCAGCAGAAAGAAACCCTTCGACCAACCCCACATGACCACCTGTCAGAATGAACAAAATGCAGTCCTGGGTGTAGAGCAGAAACAATAGCAGCAGAATCCAACCCCTGTAATCGCTTGTGAAATTGTTGGTGTCACAGCAGGTGTGGGTGCAACATGCAATCCCGTCTCACATTGAGGGGTGAATGGACTCTCCCCAGTGTGAACTCGCTGGTGTGACTGCAGGTTGAATGCTCGAGTAAATCCTTTCCCACACTGAGAGCAGGTGAATGGCCTCTCCCCAGTGTGAACTCGCTGGTGTCTTCGCAGGTGAGATAACTGAGTAAATCCCTTCCCACACTGAGAGCATGTGGATGGCCTCTCCCCAGTGTGAACTCGCTGGTGTGTCCGCAGGGTGGATGAATCAGTGAATCTTTTTCCACACCGAGGGCAGGTGAATGGCCTCTCTCCAGTGTGAACTCGCTGATGTCTCTGCAGGTTGGATGAATCATTGAATCCCTTCCCACACTGAGAGCAGGTGAATGGTCTTTCCCCAGTGTGAACTCGCTGATGTGTCTGCAGGCTGGAAAACTGAGTCAATCCTTGCCACATTTTGAGCAGGTGAATAGCGTCTCCCCAGCGTGAGCTCGCTGGTGTGTCTGCAGGCTGGAGAACTGAGTGAATCCCTTCCCACACTTGGAGCAGGTGAATGGTCTCTCCCCAGTGTGACTGCTGTCGATGAGTCTCCAGCTGAGATGGGAAACTGAATCCCTTCCCACAGTCCCCACATTTCCACGGTTTCTCCATTTTTTTGGGTCTCCAAATCAGTTGAAGCCTCGTCCACAGACACACACGGGTAAGGTCCCTCCCCACTCTGAATGTTGTTTTTCAGGCTGTGTAACTGGTTAAAGCTCTTTCCACAGTCAGTTCACTGGAACACTCTCACTCGGGTGTGTGTTGTGTGGGTCTCGGTGCTTTTCCAGTCACACTGATGTTTCCACAGTCAGTTCACTGGAACACTCTCACTCGGGTGTGTGTTGTGTGGGTCTTGGTGCTTTTCCAGTCACACTGATGTTTCAAATCTTAAGCCGACAATTTGGGTAAATGTTTCATCTTATCAACTCAAAGGCCAATGATAATCTGGTTCTAAGGAATCGAGTGACTGTCAAATTGAGACTTGACTGTTGAGATTTCTGTCTGTAATTCCTCCTCACTGAATATTCTGTAAAAAAAAATTACAAAATTCATCATGTCAGTACAGGATAGAAAACTCAGAACATAATTCTCAATAAATGGAACATTTTTTCTCTCTCTTATTCCCCGAAAGCTGGAAATCTCCACCCCACACACTCTCCCTCCATTCTCACTCTGCTGTATCTAATATTCACCCTCCTATTCTCCCTGAAGGTGCTGATTCAGGCTGATTGACAGATCCAAGCTCAGCTCACTGCTTCCTGTCCAGGAGGTCACAACAAATCTGAGCTTGCACAGGTCAGCCATTCGGCCCATCCAACCTGAACCATTCAATGGGATCATTGAAGCTGGGAGTTTAAAATTAGAAAGTGTGCATCATATCTGTCTCTGAGGCTGAGGGATAGTTTTCATCCCAGGCCCTGTTATCATTCGCTTCCACAACCTGAAAGAAGATTCTGGAGATGGGTTACGGTTGCGGTGGCACCTGGCCCCCGGAGAGGGGGAGGATTCAGGACTTTTCGGCAGCAACACAAACAAAGCGTCAAGGCATACGATGAAGTTCAAAGGCAGCTCAAGGCCTGTGGAGAGTGAATTCCGTCAGGCTTTATCCTGCAACCCGAAAAAACGGTATCCAACAACTCCGTCAAGTCTTCAATAGACTCATAGAATTTACAGTGCAGAGAGGCCATTCGGCCCATCGAGTCTGCACCGGCTCTTGGAAAGAGCACCCCTACCCAAGGTCAACACCTCCACCCTATCCCCATAAACCCAATACCCCACCAACCACTAAGGGCAATTTTTGGACACTAAGGGCAATTTATCATGACCAATCCAACCTAACCTGCACATCTTTGGAATGTGGGAGGAAACCGGAGCACCCGGAGGAAACCCACGCACGCACTGGGAGGATATGCAGACTCCGCACAGACAGTGACCCAAGCCGGAATCGAACCTGAGACCCTGGAGCTGTGAAGCGATTGTGCTGTCCACAATGCTACCGTGCGCCCCCAACTATTGCCTTGATCTTCACTAAATCCATGAAGGGCAAGGATCTGGAGGGATGGTTTGCAGCTCAGACTAACTCAGGTTCTAATCCGGACTCTTTCCCTGTCATGGTGTTGTCTGAATTTCACAGAATCACAGAACTTACACATTGGGACAGGAGTAGGCCATTCAGCCCCTCAAATCTGTTCCTGCCATTTAGTGAGATCATGGCTGATCTGTGACCTAACTCCATATTCCTTGTATCTTTGCTCAACAAAAATCTATCTATTTCAGATATAAACTTAACAAGTGATCCAGCTTCACCTGCTGTTTGTGGGAGAGTTCCAAACCTCTCCCACCCTGTGTGTGAAGGAGTTCTTCCGAACATCTCCTGAACGGTCCAGCCCTGATTTTTAGACAATGACCCCTAGTTTTCGAATCGCCAATCAGTGGAAATAGTTTATCTTCATCAACCCTGTCTTTCCCTGTTAATATCTTAAATACTTCAATCAGATCACACCTTAACCTTCTAAATTCTAGCGAAAACAGGCCTAATTTGTGTAATCTCTCCTTGTCACGTAACCCCCCCCGTAGTCAGTGTATTGTGGGGTGCCGTTTTAGTAAACCTTAGTTGCACTCCCTCCAAGGCCAAAATATCCTCCCGAAGGTGTGGTGCCCAGAACTGCTCACAGTTCTCCAAGTGGGGTCTTACCAGGGTTTTGTATAACTGCAGTCTTTATACTGAAATCCTCTAGCTATGAATGGCTTTCGCCTTTTTAATTATGTTCTGGACTTGATTGTGACATTTTAAGGATCTGTGCACCTGTACCCCAAGTCTCTTTGAACATCCACTGTCTGCTGACCTCTTTCCATTTAGAAAATACACTGCTCTATCCTTTTTGGTCCAGAATTGCTTACATTCAATTCGATCTGTCACAAATTTGCCCATTCACTTAATCTGTCAATATCTCCTTGCAATTTAATGCCATCATCTGGGCTGTCTGCAATGCCACTTAAATTTGTTTAATCAGCAACAGTGCAGAAGAGGCCCTTGGGGCCCATCAAGTCTGCACTGACACATAGAACATAGAACAAGGTGTTGTGAACCAGTATTCGGATAATGTACAACGTTGGTGGAAAGGGCAAAAACATGGCAGATTGATTTAATGCGGAGAAGTATGAAGTAATTCATATGGGAGGCAGAATACAGAAAGGCAAAATAAAATAAATGGAATGATTCTTAAGATGGTGCAGGGGTAGCGGGACCTATG